>NC_141877.1:94411903-94714933 GCF_056163025.1 Triticum urartu
CGGGTAAGATGAAAATGCTTCTCTGGTTGTTACACTTGGCCCGTCTATGGTGCAGCAACAGACTTCAGCGGCACGGATGAGAAAACCACTACTTTTGTCAGCTCTGTGTGTGACACCTCGATACATCATCGCACCTATTCTGGGAATGCACGTTCACCATCCAGGTCTGGAACACGGTGGCTACATGGATGGGTTGCAGTGTTGGGGAACGTAGTAATTTCAAAAAAATTCCTACGCACACGCAAGATCATGGTGATGCATAGCAACGATAGGGGAGAGTGTGATCTACGTACCCTCATAGACCGACAGCGGAAGCGTTATGACAATGCGGTTGATGTAGTCATACGTCTTCACGGCCCGACCGATCAAGCACCGAAACTACGGCACCTCCAAGTTTTAGCACACGTTCAGCTCGATGACGATCCCCGGACTCCGATCCAGCAAAGTGTCGGGGAAGAGTTCCGTCAGCACGACGGCGTGGTGACGATCTTGATGTTCTACCGTCGCAGGGCTTCGCCTAAGCACCGCTACAATATTATCGAGGAGTATGGTGGAAGGGGGCACCGCACACGGCTAAGAAAACGATCACGTGGATCAACTTGTGTGTCTAGGGGTGCCCCCTGCCCCGTATATAAAGGAGCAAGGGGAGGAGGCCGGCCGGCCCTAGGGCGCGCCAAGGAGGAGGAGTCCTCCTCCTAGTAGGAGTAGGACTCCCCTCTTTCCTACTCCTACTAGGAGGGGGAAAGGAAGGGGGAGAGGGAGAAGGAAAGCGGTGCGCCGCCCCCCCTCTCCTAGTCCAATTCGGACCAGAGGGGGAGGGGGCGCGCGGCCCAGCCTGGCCGCCCCTCTCTCTCTCCACTAGGGCCCATAAGGCCCATTACTTCTCCCGGGGGGGTTCTGGTAACCCTCCAGCACTCCGGTTTTCTCCGAAATCATCTGGAACACTTCCGGTGTCCGAATATAGCCGTCCAATATATCAATCTTTATGTCTCGACCATTTCGAGACTCCTCGTCATGTCCGTGATCACATACGGGACTCCGAACTAACTTCGGTACATCAAAACTCATAAACTCATAATATAGCTGTCATCGAAACCTTAAGCGTGCGGACCCTACGGGTTCGAGAACAATGTAGACATGACCGAGACATGTCTCCGGTCAATAACCAATAGCGGAACCTGGATGCTCATATTGGCTCCCACATATTCTATGAAGATCTTTATCGGTCAGACCGCATAACAACATCTCATTACCGGCAAGTCTCTTTACTCGTTTCGTAATACATCATCTCGCAACTAACTCATTAGTTGCAATGCTTGCAAGGCTTATGTGATGTGCATTACCGAGAGGGCCCAGAGATACCTCTCCGACAATAGGAGTGACAAATCCTAATCTCGAAATACGCCAACCCAACATTTACCTTTGGAGACACTTGTAGAGCTCCTTTATAATCACCCATTTACGTTGTGACGTTTGGTAGCACACAAAGTGTTCCTCCGGAAAACGGGAGTTGCATAATCTCATAGTCATAGGAACATGTATAAGTCATGAAGAAAGCAATAGCAACATACTAAACGATCGGGTGCTAAGCTAATGGAATGGGTCATGTCAATCACATCATTCTTCTAATAATGCGATCCCGTTAATCAAATGACAACACATGTCTATGGTTAGGAAACATAACCATCTTTGATTAACGAGCTAGTCAAGTAGAGGCATACTAGTGACGTTTAGTTTGTCTACGTATTCACACAAGTATTATGTTTCCGGATAATACAATTCTAGCATGAATAATAAACATTTATCATGATATAAGGAAATAAAATAATAACATTATTATTGCCTCTAGGGCATATTTCCTTCAGTCTCCCACTTGCACTAGAGTCAATAATCTAGATCACATCGCCATGTGATTTAACATCAATAGTTCACATCACCATGTGATTAACACCCATAGTTCACATCGTCATGTGATCAACACTCAAAGGGTTTACTAGAGTCAGTAATCTAGTTCACATCTATATGTGATTAACACTCAAAGAGTACTAAGGTGTGATCATGTTTTGCTTGTGAGAGAAGCTTAGTCAACGAGTCTGCCAAAATTCAGATCCGTGTGTATTTTGCAAATTTCTATGTCTACAATGCTCTGCACGGAGCTACTTTAGCTAATTGCTCCCACTTTCAATATGTATCCAGATGAAGACTTAGAGTCATCCGGATCAGTGCCAAAAACTTGTATCGACGTAATCCTTTTACGACAAACCTTTTGTCACCTCCATAATCGAGAAACATATCCTTATTCCACTAAGGATAATTTTGACCGATGTCCAGTGATCTACTCCTAGATCATTATTGTACTCCCTTGCCAAAATCAGTGTAGGGTATACAATAGATCTGGTACATAGCATGGCATACTTTATAGAACCTATGGCTGAGGCATAGGGAATGACTTTCATTCTCTTTCTATCTTCTGCCGTGGTCGGGTTTTGAGTCTTACTCAGTTTCACACCTTGTAACACAGGCAAAAACTTATCAAGCGTCTTGATCTATCTCTATAGATCTTGATGCTCTATATGTAAGCAGCTTCACCAAGGTCTTTCTTTGAAAAACTCCTTTCAAACACTTCTTTATGCTTTACAGAATAATTCTACATTATTTCCGATCAACAATATGTCACTCACATATACTTATCAGAAATGTTGTAGTGCTCCCACTCACTTTCTTGTAAATACAGGCTTCACCGCAAGTCTGTATAAAACTATATGCTTTAATCAACTCATCAAAGCGTATATTCCAACTCCGAGATGCTTGTACTAGTCCATAGATGGATCGCTGGAGCTTGCACATTTTGTTAACACCTTTAGGATTGACAAAACCTTCTGGTTGCATCATATACAACTCTTCTTTAAGAAATCCATTAAGGATTGCAGTTTTGTTATCCATTTGCCAGATTTCATAAAATGCGGCAATTGCTAACATGATTCGGACAGACTTTAAGCATCGATACGAGTGAGAAAATCTCATCGTAGTCAACACCTTGAACTTTGTCAAAAACCTTTTTCGACAAGTCTAGCTTTGTAGATAGTAACACTACTATCAGCGTCCGTCTTCCTCTTGAAGATCCATTTAATCTCAATGGCTTGCCGATCATCGGGCAAGTCAACCAAAGTCCATACTTTGTTCTCATACATGGATCCCATCTCAGATTTCATGGCTTCAAGCCATTTTGCGGAATCTGGGCTCACCATCGCTTATCCATAGTTCGTAGGTTCATCATGATCTAGTAGCATGACTTCCAGAATAGGATTACCGTACCACACTGGTGAGGATCTTACTCTAGTTGACCTACGAGGTTCAGTAGTAACTTGATCTGAAGTTTCATGATCAATACCATTAGCTTCCTCACTAATTGGTGTAGGTGTCACAGGAACCAGTTTCTGTGATGAACTACTTTCCAATAAGGGAGCAGGTACAGTTACCTCATCAAGTTCTACCTTCCTCCCACTCACTTCTTTCGAGAGAAACTCCTTCTCTAGAAAGGATCCATTCTTAGCAATGAATGTCTTGCCTTCGGATCTGTGATAGAAGGTGTACCCAACAGTCTCCTTTAGGTATCCTATGAAGACATATTTCTCCGATTTGGGTTTGAGCTTATCAGCATGAAACTTTTTCATATAAGCATCACAACCCCAAACTTTAAGAAACGACAACTTTGGTTTCTTGCCAAACACAGTTCATACGGTGTTGTCTCAACGGATTTAGATGGTGCCCTTTTTAACGTGAATGTAGCTGTCTCTAATGCATACCCCCAAAACGATAGTGGTAAATCGGTAAGAGACATCATAGATTGCACTATATCAAATAAAGTACGGTTATGACGTTCGGACACACCATTATGTTGTGGTGTTCCAGGTGGCATGAGTTTGTGAAACTATTCCACATTGTTTTAATTGAAGGCCAAACTCGTAACTCAAATATTTTACTTCTGCGATCATATCGTAGAAACTTTTATTTTTGTTACGATGATTCTCCACTTCACTCTGAAATTCTTTGAACTTTTCAAATGTTTCAGACTTGTGTTTCATCAAGTAGATATACTCATATCTGCTCAAATCATCTGTGAAGATCAGAAAATAATAATACCTGCCATGAGCCTCAATATTCATCGGACCACATACATCAATATGTATGATTTCCAACAAATCTATTGCTCACTCCATTGTTCCGGAGAAGGGAGTATTAGTCATCTTGCCCATGAGGCATGGTTCGCAAGCATCAACTGGTTCATAATCAAGTGATTCCAAAAGCCCATCAGCATGGATTTTCTTCATGCGCTTTACACCAATATGACCTAAACGGCAGTGCCACAAATAAGTTGCACTATCATTATTAACTTTGCATCTTTTGGCTTCAATATTATGAATATGTGTACCACTACGATTGAGATCCAATGAACCATTCATTGGGTGTGTAACCATATAAGGTTCTATTCATGTAAACAGAACAACAATTTATTCTCTTACTTAAATGAATAACCGTATTGCAATAAACATGATCAAATCATATTCATGCTCAACGCAAACACCAAATAACACTTATTTAGGTTCAACACTAATCCCAAAAGTATAGGGAGTGTGCGATGATGATCATATCAATCTTGGAACTACTTCCAACACACATCGTCACCTCACCCTTAACTAGTCTCTATTTATTCTGCAACTCCCGTTTCGAGTTACTAATCTTAGCAACTGAACTAGTATCAAATACTGAGGGGTTGCTATAAACACTAGTAAAGCACACATCAATAACATGTATATCAAATATACTTATGTTCACTTTGCCATCCTTCTTATCCGCCAATCACTTGGGGTAGTTCCGCTTCCAGTGACCAGTCCCTTTGCAGTAGAAGCACTTAGTCTCAGGCTTAGGACTAGACTTGGGCTTCTTCACTTGAGCAGCAACTTGCTTGCCGTTCTTCTTGAAGTTCCCCTTCTTCCTTTTGCCCTTTTCTTGAAACTAGTGGTCTTGTCTACCATCAACACTTGATGTTTTTCTTGATTTCTACCTTCGTCGATTTTAGCATCATGAAGAGCTTGGGAATCGTTTCCGTTATCCCTTGCATATTATAGTTCATCACGAAGTTCTACTAACTTGGTGATGGTGACTAAAGAATTCTGTCAATCACTATTTTATCTGGAAGATTAACTCCCACTTGATTCAAGCGATTGTAGTACCCAGACAATCTGAGCACATGCTCACTAGTTGAGCGATTCTCCTCCATCTTTTAGCTATAGAACTTGTTGGAGACTTCATATCTCTCAACTCGGGTATTTGCTTGAAATATTAAGTTCAACTCCTGGAACATCTCATATGGTCCATGACGTTCAAAACGTCTTTGAAGTCCCGATTCTAAGCCGTTAAGCATGGTGCACTAAACTATCAAGTAGTCATCATATTGAGCTAGCCAAACGTTCATAACGTCTGCATTTGTTCGTGCAATAGGTCTGTCACCTAGCGGTGCATCAAGGACATAATTCTTCTGTGCAGCAATGAGGATAAACCTCAGATCACGGATCCAATCCGCATCATTGCTACTAACATCTTTCAACATATTTTTTCTCTAGGAACATATCAAAATAAACATAGGGAAGCAACAACGCGAGCTATTGATCTACAACATAATTTGCAAAATACTATCAGGACTAAGTTCATGATAAATTTAAGTTCAATTAATCATATTACTTAAGAACTCTCACTTAGATAGACATCCCTCTAATCATCTAAGTGATTACGTGATCCAAATCAACTAAACCATGTCCGATCATCACGTGAGATGGAGTAGTTTCAATGGTGAACATCACTATGTTGATCATATCTACTATATGATTCACGCTCGACCTTTCAGTCTCCGTGTTCCGAGGCCATATCTGTATATGCTAGGCTCGTCAAGTTTAACCTGAGTATTCCGCGTGTGCAACTATTTTGCACCCGTTGTATTTGAACGTAGAGCCTATCACACCCGATCTTCACGTGGTGTCTCAGCACGAAGAACTTTCGCAACGGTGCATACTCAGGGAGAACACTTATACCTTGAAATTTAGTGAGAGATCATCTTATAAAGCTACTGTCGAACTAAGCAAAATAAGATGTATAAAGATAAACATCATATGCAATCAAAATATGTGGCATGATATGGCCATGATCATCTTGCGCCTTTGATCTCCATCTCCATAGTACTGTCATGATCTCTATCGTCACCGGCATGACACCATGATCTCCATCATCTTGATCTATATCAATGTGTCGTTACATGGTCGTCTCGCCAACAATTGCTCTTGCAACTATTGCTATCGCATAGCGATAAAGTAAAGCAATTATTTGGTGCTTGCATCTTATGCAATAGAGAGACAACCATAAGGATTTTGCCAGTTGCCGACAACTTCAACAAAACATGATCATCTCATACAACAACTTATATCTCATCACGTCTTGACCATATCACATCACAACATGCCCTGCAAAACAAGTTAGACGTCTTCTACTTTGTTGTTGCAAGTTTTACGTGGCTGCTACGGGCTTAGCAAGAACCAATCTTACCTACGCATCAAAACCACAATGATAGTTTTTCAAGTTGGTGTTGTTTTAACCTTCGCAAGGACCGGGCGTAGCCACACTCGGTTCAACTAAAGTTGGAGAAACTGACACCTGCCAGCCACCTGTGTGCAAAGCACGTCGGTAGAACCAGTCTCGCGTAAGCGTACGCGTAATGTCGGTCCGGGCCGCTTCATCCAACAATATCGCCGAACCAAAGTATGACATGCTGGTAAGCAGTATGACTTATATCACCCACAACTCACTTGTGTTCTACTCGTCCATATAACATCAACACATAAAACCTGGCTCTGATGCCACTGTTGGGGAATGTAGTAATTTCAAAAAAATTCCTACGCACACGCAAGATCATGGTGATGCATAGCAACGATAGGGGAGAGTGTGATCTACGTACCCTCGTAGACCGACAGCGGAAGCGTTATGACAACGCGGTTGATGTAGTCATACGTCTTCACGGCCCGACCGATCAAGCACCGAAACTACGGCACCTCCGAGTTTTAGCACACGTTCAGCTCGATGACGATCCCCGGACTCCAATCCAGCAAAGTGTCGGGGAAGAGTTCCGTCAGCACGACAGCGTGGTGACGATCTTGATGTTCTACCGTCGCAGGGCTTCGCCTAAGCACCGCTACAATATTATCGAGGAGTATGGTGGAAGGGGGCACCGCACACGGCTAAGAAAACGATCACGTGGATCAACTTGTGTGTCTAGGGGTGCCCCCTGCCCCCGTATATAAAGGAGCAAGGGGAGGAGGCCGGCCGGCCCTAGGGCGCGCCAAGGAGGAGGAGTCCTCCTCCTAGTAGGAGTAGGACTCCCCTCTTTCCTACTCCTACTAGGAGGGGGAAAGGAAGGGGGAGAGGGAGAAGGAAAGCGGTGCGCCGCCCCCCCTCTACTAGTCCAATTCGGACCAGAGGGGGAGGGGGGGCGCGGCCCACCCTGGCCGCCCCTCTCTCTCCACTAGGGCCCATAAGGCCCATTACTTCTCTCGGGGGGGTTCTGGTAACCCTCCGGCACTCCAGTTTTCTCTGAAATCATCCGGAACACTTCCGGTATCCGAATATAGCCGTCCAATATATCAATCTTTATGTATCGACCATTTCGAGACTCCTCGTCATGTCCGTAATCACATCCGGGACTCCGAACTAACTTCGGTACATCAAAACTCATAAACTCATAATATAACTGTCATCGAAACCTTAAGCATGCGGACCTTACGGGTTCGAGAACAATGTAGACATGACCGAGACATGTCTCCGGTCAATAACCAATAGCGGAACCTGGATGTTCATATTGGCTCCCACATATTCTACGAAGATCTTTATCGGTCAGACCGCATAACAACATACGTTGTTCCCTTTGTCATCGGTATGTTACTTGCCCGAGATTCGATCATCGGTATCTCAATACCTAGTTCAATCTCATTACCAGCAAGTCTCTTTACTCATTTCTTAATACATCATCTCGCAACTAACTCATTAGTTGCAATGCTTGCAAGGCTTATGTGATGTGCATTACCGAGAGGGCCCAGAGATACCTCTCCGACAATAGGAGTGACAAATCCTAATCTCGAAATACGCCAACCCAACATTTACCTTTGGAGACACCTATAGAGCTTCTTTATAATCACCCAGTTACGTTGTGACATTTGGTAGCACACAAAGTGTTCCTCCGGCAAACGGGAGTTGCATAATCTCATAGTCATAGGAACATGTATAAGTCATGAAGAAAGCAATAGCAACATACTAAACGATCGGGTGCTAAGCTAATGGAATGGGTCATGTCAATCACATCATTCTTCTAATAATGTGATCCCGTTAATCAAATGACAACACATGTCTATGGTTAGGAAACATAACCATCTTTGATTAACGAGCTAGTCAAGTAGAGGCATACTAGTGACGTTTAGTTTGTCTATGTATTCACACAAGTATTATGTTTCCGGATAATACAATTCTAGCATGAATAATAAACATTTATCATGATATAAGGAAATAAAATAATAACATTATTATTGCCTCTAGGGCATATTTCCTTCATGCAGTGCTCTAGGGCACAATAGCTGGAGCGGGGGAGCATCCACGACTGAGCGGGTTCAGCTGATCATCGATGCCGCACCCCCTTGCGCCAAGAAGGGAACCAGATCGATGTTGTCCTTGATCATCTGGCACATCTGGATCGAGCGCAATGCATGCACTTTCAGAGGGAAATCCTCGAGCGTCAGCAACATCACCGAAGCTTGTCGCCGGGACATGGAGCAATGGCGGATCGCCGGACCCAAATGCATCGAGCACGCCTTTGGGGATGTACCATGAGAGATAGCGACTAGTCCGCGGGCTATTTGCCCGCTTAGCTGACGTTGTATCTTTTCTTTTTCAGCCCATTTTGATTGCTTGATCACCCACTGTTCTTACGCTCTCTCCTGCTTAATGAAATGAAGCCAGAAATGGCCACTTCAAAAAAAAATCTCTAGAAAGGCTTATATTTAGAAATGGAGGGAGTATATATGGATTGTTCTAGCCCTTGCAATTGCAATTAGTTTGAACTTTTCGTCATTTACATCCCTAGTCGTTGGACTTAGTGAGGAAGGGATGAACTATCTAGCCAGGTGAAACTAACTAAACGGGACTTTATTTGTCATTTACATCCCTAGTCGTTGGACTTAGTGAAATGATAGATAGAGGGGGGAGGGGGGCACACAGCTGTGTTACCGTCTATGTAGTTAGTACGATCAAATAAAGGATAGACGCACCATCACTGCACTAAAGCACTATGTTGAAGTGTATATTTGGATTCTTTAGCCATTTTCATCAGTTTGGACTTTTGGTTGCGTTGATCTAAAAATTGAGGTTGCCCCCTTTGTGTCCACGGATAGGCCTCTTGAGCTATACATCTAAGTCTATTCATGTGTTTACTTTCCATGTCACACACGAGAGGGGGGTGTTGAAGTCACACATGAGAGGAGGGTGTTGAAGTGTACTCCCTTCGTTTCTAAATACAAGTCTTTTTAAAGATTTCAATACGAACTACATACAGATGTATATAGACATATTTTAGAGTGTAGCTTTACTCGTTTTGCTTCATATGTAGTTCATATTGAAATTTCTAGAAATGATTATTTTAACATATAATGAGGCTAGCCAACTCGTCTCCATGGTTGTCCTCCGATTTGCTTCAGTTTCGTCCGTTGGATGTTGGTGAAACAACACGAAATCACTAATTAAGGAGTACTCGTTGCAAAGAACACTCCACTTTCCCAGATTGCGACAAGTGACGCACATACAACACGCCACTTGTCGCAATCTGGGAGTTTTCCCTTTTTTCGTAGATCCCTTTTTTCAAAACATTTTATCTTTTAAACCATGCGTCCAAATCTCGAACCGTTTTCATCATTGGATTCCTCACGTCGAGATCTTCAAAACTAGATCCCATGTTGATAGGTTTTAACGAACCTTTTTTCATGAAAAAAACCGGATGAAAAAAATCGGGCGAAAAAACCGAACCGGGAGCACGGTTTTTTTCCCTTTCCGAAAGAGGCACGCCCGTGCCTCTCGTGAAATCAAATCCGTGCCTCTTGTGGAAGCAAAACCGTGACTCTTGTGGAAGGAAAAAAATAGAAAACGCATTTTTTTTCGTTTCCGAGAGGCACGGCCGTGACTCACGAAAGCACAACCGTGCCTCTCGCGGAAGCAAAACCGTGACTCTCGCGAAAGAAAAAAAAACAGAAAACGCGTTTCGTTTTTCCCTTTCCGAGAGGCACGGCCGTGACTCTCGCAAAAGCAAAACCGTGACTCTTGCGAAAGAAAAAAAAACAGAAACGTGTTCTTTTTCGTTTTCGAAAGGTACGGCCGTGACTCTCGCTAAAGCATAACCGTGCCTCTTGCGAAAAGAAACCGCAACTTTTGCGAAAAAAAAGAAAACACGTTTTTTCATGCAAAAATTTTTTCCGAATTTTTTTTGATCGAAAAACTAAGGAAAACCGGGATAAAATCAAAACATCAAAAAACCCAAAAAAAGTCATTTAAAAAGCTGAAAACGCGTGCAGAAAAATAAAAAAATAAAATCCGAAAGGAACGTCCAAAACATGACACATGGCGAATGACTTTTGACCGCAGGGTGAGTTCATGCAGGCCATGACCTGTGGGCTGGGGCTCTCATCAGATTGGCTGGGTGAGCCTTTTTCGGATGTTGGGCATCCGATCCTCCAGCGCCGCGTGCGCGAGCGTCACGGGCTAGCGTGGGTTGTGGCCTCTGCGCGCTGTCTCCGTTTCCAGTCGCCCCTCTATTCAACCGTATGTGGTTCCCACTGACCCGCTGTAGGTGGGCCTGCCATCTCCTTGGACCCGCGAGTCGGTGACGTGATTGTTGTTTTCTTGTGTGCGCACGGCCTCCCGTGTTTGGGTTGGCTCGGGTGACGTAGTGATTCTGCTGACCGTGTCTCGAGTATGGAGCAGACACCATCGTGGGGCGTCGCGTCGTGGGGCGTCGCGTCGTGGGGCGTAGAAAGCTGCTTTTCCTTCGGGCCGTGTGTTACTCTGTTTATATCGGCGCTCGGGCACGGCCACCTGGGTCCCGCTTCCCTTGACCCCACTCGTCATTGGGGATCATCTCTTTACCTGTGTTCGCTTTGACCCGTCGCCCATCTCTGCGCCCTCAATTCGAGTGGGTCTGCTCGGGTTGGTGGCTCGGTTGGATTTGCTCGTCCGCCCGCGTATTGCGGCCGTGCTGCTGACTGTGGGCACCATGCTGGGATGGCCCGCTGATCTGTGACCCGCCCCCGTCGTCTTGGGTGTGGCTTGCTTGGTGCCATGCTGCTGTGCCCGACGCGCGGCCGGGGCACGGTGGACGTGCGTGCCTCACTCCGTGGGCCCGCTGCCGCGTCGCGTGCGTCTGCCATGCCCAGGCTGCTGAGTGCCCTTCTTCCTTGTCTCCGCCCCGCTGCACCCTCTCCTCGTGGCTCTCCTAGCTTCCTTCGACTGTCCTCTGCTGCGGTCTGTTGCGGTGGCCTCCTTTGCTCTATGGGCGCCCTCTCTTCGCCGTTGGTTCGTGCTGCTGTTCTTCTTGTGTTTTCCCCACACCTCTCTTCTTGCTTCGCTCTACTGATTTCACGTAGTTGGGCATCTTTCGACTTGCCGTTGTCGCCTGCGTCGAGCCGTGGGTCTTTCTGTCCTTCGCGTTCTGGTTAGTGGGCGCCCCTTCTACTTGCCTATAAGTTGTTTGATGAAATGCGCGCGTGATGTTCGGTGAAATGCATCTGTGCTAACGTTTGTTCTACGGTTTAGGTTGTTTTCCTCGTTTGTCCTGATGTTTGGGTCGCGTGCTCCTCCTTCCTAGCTTTGGTAAATAGGCTGTTCTTTTGCTTCTCTGAACCGCTATGAGCCGCGATTGTTTCTTGCTTGCATTTGCATCGTTCATCCCGTGCTTGTCTTTTGACCTGTTCTTTTCTAAATTTCGCAGGTTGTACGATCTCGCCCGTTGCTGCTTGCCATTTGGTTATGTGGTACAGTGTGAATCCTGTGGCTGCCCAGATCTGAACTGTGCGTAGGGGCCGGCGTTCTCGGCCAGATTTGGGCGTTCTTGCTGACTTTCTGTCTAACCTCTCCACAAGTATACTAGCCCATTTCTGTTTATTTGATTTTCCTTTCCAGGTGCATGCTTTAGTTTATCCTGGTTTGCATACCTTTTTATGTTACCTTGGTGGTCGATGCAGAATCACAAATGCAAAATGAGATGCGCAAATGTGAGGATAGACCTATGGTTCGCGTTCACAACTTGTTCTTGTTAAAAGAACTACTCTACAAGTTTGTTGCAAGTTACAGTAATTGTGAGGATATGATACTTTATAGAAATGATGCCTTAGTGTTTCTTGCTTGCATCTGCATTGTTGCATGCCGTGATTGTGTTCTGACCAGTTCATTTCTGTATTTTACAGGTTGTATGATCTTGTGCGTTGCTGCATCTCCGTTCTGTTTGTTGCTTCATCGCCGTTACAATTTTTGAGATATCTAAGCTGACGTCTTGAATAGTTCATAACAGTCAGTCGGAACTGCAGGAGTCATCTTCACCTTAATCTAAAATAAGAAGGTTTTCCTTTTGCTAGATCTCTGAAAAATCTGCAGTGGAGTAAGCGCTGGCATTACCTATTGCTCTGGTTTTTTAAGTTAATTGCAGCTGGCAAATCTTGCACTGATGTTTTGAGTTCCATCGTTCACTGTGTGGAAGCTACTGAATTCTATAGTAGTGGAACACTTGTTCTGGTCTGGTCATCTTGTAATTTTCCTTTTTGCAGCTTAACTATTGTAGGTAGACAGACTCTATACATACTGAAGAAATGTGCCCGTCCGACAGTCCTTCATGCTCAGTTGTACACTTGTAGTGATAGCTTTGGGTACTGTGTGCACCCTTTCATGTAATTGTGTTACCCCGGAGAAATTTATAACTATGATCTCACATACTTCAACTTAGATCTCGGGAAGCACGAGTGCACTACATTGTGGAATGAAGGGAGCATCTTATACTGAGTTTATGAGGAAACAACTGGACTAATCTTAATAATCCGGTGTTGAGAATAAAAAAAGGTGGAAGCACATTGAGTGGCTTTAGTTTTGTTACCGGACGTACAATGTACCTTTACTGCACTGTTATGGATTCAGATAAACTGGGCGTGGTGCATGCCTTTGTATTGTGTTCGTGAATGTTGCTTTCTCCATGTCAAGTCTTTTGTTCTTAGAAAAAAAACTCTTTTGTTGCATGCACATTAACCATATATATATTTCCATTTTCCATATATATTTCTATTTCTTTTGTTCGGTTTGTAACATGTTGGTACAAAATAAAGGCCTCAAGTTGCCAATAATTATTTTCCCTAATTTATTTTTTGCAAATAGCTCTTGGTTTAAATCTGGGTCTTGTGGTGCGGGAGAAGGACGTGTGGCACACATTCTTCTCAGCTATCTTCTCCTCTGATTGGGCCCAGCCCAGCAAACATTCATGTGCCGGATAAGCTACTTTTGGAAGCTTTGGTATATATTTTGAACAAATATTTCCTTTCTTTAATGCATGATAGAACATCCAACAACATAGCAATATAAGAAAAAGCTTTGGTACAGTTGCAATATATTATAGGATAAAAATATATCCTCTACCATGCTAACCATCATTTGCAAAGTTATCTAAGAAGACATATCAATTCAAATAACAAGGCCATTGTACCAAGATCACCCAAGTGCATTCTTAAGTTAAGCAAAATACTTGCATTTAATTCTTGGTTTGAATTGGGCTTTTTTGCCATTTAGCGCAACAGGAGTTTGCATGTTTGGATAGCCATTTCTCAATAAATTATGGGTTTGATCTCTAAATGTGCTTGAACATAATCAAGTCAAGGAAGATGTCGCGTCACATCTTCGTGGAAAGTAAAGTTGTCTCTCATATACCTACCTTGCGCCATTTGGTTCTATGTTACCCAATAAGATAACACAATATGCATGCTCAAGTATATATTTTCAAAGATAAACTATCCTTCATTTTCATCTTACAGGGTTTGAATTAGTACCCTAAGTGTTTACTAAAACCTACTTCTAATGAATTCAAATATTTGCAAAACACTTGGGTTTGACATGGTCCGTGCACTTGCTCAAACATAAAGTTACTGAAAAAAAATGCATATTTTCAACACGTGCATGGTTTTAAATGGGTCTCTGCGCCATTTGGCGCAACTGGTCATCTAGTATTTAGAAATGAAGGGAGTATATATGGATTGTCTAGCCCTTGCAATTGCAGTTAGTTCGGACTTTTTGTAGTGCAGCCTAGTGCATTAAGCTTAACACACTGGAACATCAAAAAGAACATGAAATGGATCCCAAATCACACATGCCACAGCACGCTCAACACTCTTGCGATTACGAAGGAAGAAATGGATCTGTGCGCATTGACAAATCCATCGCGGAAGATCTCTGTGTTTGAAAATATTCAAATACAGTTAGTCTATTTGGGAACTGGAACATCAGACATGCATTCACCGTGCACTGCAGTCCATGACCTGAACCAAATTAGGGACAGCAGAATCACTGCTCTTACCATCAGCTGCACACAGGCAGAGTTTCAGCAAGAAACAACAAAAAAAGGGGGAAGATAGAGAAACTGCAGCAAACCACATCAAGGAAATGCAAACTTGACACAAACAACTGCAAATCCAGATTTTCTCAGTCCAGGGAGCATGGCAGAATGCCTCATTCACAAGAAACCAGTTGAACACAAAAACCAATGACATAATGCATGCCATGTAGTGCCACTATAGTGACAATAGCAGTGATTATTTATTTATTTCCTTATGCCACATCCAAAAGCCGTCAGAACAAAAAAATAACAGACTGAAAAAAATTCTGACCAGCTACTCTTTTATTGAAGAACCATTTCAAGATATGAATATTTACAGAAACACAAGTGTGCAAGGAAAAAGTACACGGTATTTAGGCAATTCCAGATCATTAGTTAGTGCTAGAAGACACAATCTCATGCTTGTGCATTCAACTGAGCAATGGTGATGTACTGTGCAGCAACCAAGCAACTGCATACGATCCTTGGCCCTCACTGTCCAGGAAAATTTGCCAGTAAAGAGAAGGATCAGTGCAAAGCTTGTGACTATTTACAAATGGACGAATTGGAGTTTTTGCTGATTGACTATACACAAAAGTGAAGTGACTGTAGCAGTTCAGAGAACAGTGTGCATCGGCATTTGCTCAGTGAACACTGCTTGCAACACGCCACGGCTCAGGTTCAGATTTCAAGCCTGAGAAAATAGTGATGTCAGTGAGACCTGGAAGTCGGAGATCAAGAAACTTGGTGTCCAATTCAAGCTTCTGCTTTTGCTCTTACATCATGACAGAATCAGGGCTTTCGGCGAACCCATGACGGCGATCATTGAATCTAGGAAGGTGACACCTCATGTGGCCTCCCAACGCTGCCCCTGACCCAAATGACTTCCCACAGGCATTACACTGGTGCCTCTTGACCTTCACTGCAGCTGAAAGATCAGCACACTTCATCTCAACTGAATTGTTAAACAGGGTAGCACTCAGGGGGGGGCGTACAATCAACGACGTCCCCAGGAGTGTGGTGCAAGCATGAGGAACGATGCTCAGCCTTTGTACACACGATCTAGGTTACAGGGATAATAAGTGCTAAGCCTAGGGCGCCGGCTTTGGACCAAAGCCGGGCTTCCTCCTTGATGGTGTGGACAAGGGCGTCGGTAGATGGTCGGAGGTCATCGAAGAGAGCGGCATTGCGATGCTTCCAGATGCTCCAAGCGGTGAGAGCTACAAGGGAGTTGAGGCCTTTCCTCAGGCTTGCCGGAGAAGCAGCCAACGAGGCGGACCATCACGCGAAGAAGGACGAGTTGGCATCGGGCAGGGGCACCAGGAGGCGACACCAGGATAAGATCTCGTGCCAAGTGATCCTCGAGAAGACGCATTGAACAAGCAAGTGATCCATGGTCTCGAACTCTTGGTCACACAGCTTGCAATGGGGATCGTGAATTCGTGAGGCAGGCCGTGGCGCGCTCTTCGTTCCGCAGACCAGCGGCTGTCCAGGGAAACTAGCCATAGAAAGAACTTGGCGTTCGTCGGCGCCCAGCACCTCCAAATGGGTCGCCAGTTAGGCGCGGTGGTGGAGCCTAGGAAGAGGGCTTTGTAGGCCGAAGAAGTTGAATATTTCCCGCTTCGAGTCCACTTCCAGGAGATTTTGCCGGGCGCGTCAGAGAGTTGGACCTGCTGAATACGCCGCCAAAGATCAAAGTACTCGATCGTGGCGGCCGGTCCCAGAGAGCCATGGATGTCGCGGATCCAGGTCCGGTCCATGATCCCATCACGCACTGATCTGCTGCATCTACGTCTGCGTGGGATGTGAAGCAGCAATGTCGGCGCAATCTCGGCAACGGTCTGACCATGCAGCCAATGATCGGACCAGAACTGGCAAGTCCGGCCATCGCCCAAGGAAGTATCTCCATTTTTCTTTGCTTCTTCCTAAGCTCAGCATCTCCAGCCAGAACACGATCAAACACATTCAGCTCTACCTCCTCAAGAAAAATGGAGATCAAAGTGTTGTCCTTCTCAGGAAGTATGAGACATTGAGAGGACCATCTTTCTTGGGTGCATGATGTCTCCCTTGATACTCCAGCAAGCTCTCAAGAACATACCAGTGAAACTAATCTGGCGGTGGCGATTTTTCTGCAGGGGTGAGCTTAATTCCATTCCAAACTTTAGCCTCGGTAAATGGTAGGTCTAGGCCGTCAGCATCCAGTGCAGGCATTTGTAGCTCAGTCCAATTGATTTATATTTCTCTCGGCTCCCATGATTCAATAATTTGAGAAAAATAGCCATGGATGACCTCATCTTTATCCTTATGTGCAGTGACGATCTCCTCTCTTTGCTTGAGGGCATGGATGAAATTCTTCCTCCGACGGGAGTTGATCTTTGCGTGGAATATTTTTGTGTTGGCGTCACCACCCCTCAGCCATGAAATGCAGGAAGTTTGACGCTTTCTCGCTCTCTCGATGACAGCTAGTCCTAGCAAGCGCAGCTTCAGTTGTTTGCGCAGGTTTGCTTCAGCCATGGAGAGAGCGCACAATTCTCCAGTCGCAATATCAGCTCTTCCGCCATGTGGAACTGGATCCTAGCATCACTAAAATGGTTCTTGCTCCATTCTTTTAACACACAGGCAGTGCGGCAAAGCTTGATGGCCAGAATTTTGTAGGCGAGCAGTGCATCACTTGCTTGTCCCATGCCTCACCAATGTCCACCTCGCCGCTGTCCGCTCTCGGCCGCCCACTACCACCTCACCGCCGGGCCCGCCTCACCGCCTCACCGCCGGCCAGCCACAGCACCACCGCCTCGGCGCTGTCGTTGGTGTCTTGTGCACGCGAGAGAGAAATGGAGAGATATTAGCCACTGACAGCACATATGCCAGACAAAGCACAGGGGAGGATTTATATGATAATTGCTACAGCAACACACATAACCTAGTAAATTTATTGGAACGGCCCCTATAAGCACTTGTAGAGGAAGCTCTAGATGCTCTTATAAGTATAGAGGGGCTGCAGTTTAGGGAGCGCTGATAGCGATGGATTTGCTGACATGGCATGGTGTTCAGGTGTTGGGTGAGTGGGTGGGGTTTCAGCCAATCTGAATGCAATTGAAGCTGGTTCAGTGAAGTTAATAACGTAGATTGGCATATCCTTATTTTGCCCCGGGTGTAGTGGGGATAAGATTAATCAAACTAGATGTACCTTCCAAGGCTTACCCCACTTCAACGCATTGACTTTCTGCACATCTTGATGGCCAAGCTTCGAAAAACGTGTGATTGCCGTATCATAAGGAGAGGCAAAGGATCTATTGACTACTTTCCAGGACAACTTCACATCGTGTTGCAATATCCCTGGTACAGTTTAGTTCCTCTACCACATCACAATCCAGCCACTAAACATAGAGAGGAGTGGGGAGGAGGGTTGATGGCAGGGGTTGGAGAGAAAATCATGGTGAGTGCTTTCACCGGGGTGATTGGTCCACTCCTCGGCAAGCTCAGCAAGCTCATGGAGGAGTTTTCCAAGGTCAAAGGGCGTCAAGAAGAAGGTGGAGTCTCTCAGGAGAGAGCTGATTACCATCAATATCACCCTGGAGAAGTATGCCATGATGGAGAATCCGGACGTGCAAGTCAGCGCCTGGATGAACGATGTGCGGGAAGCGGCATATAACATCGAGGACTGCATCGACCTTTTCATGCATCATGTAGATCATGAACCACCCGGGAGTGTCGCCGGCATCAAGGGACTCGTCCGCAAGAGCATGCGGAAGCTGAAGAAACTTACATATCGCCATAAGTTGGCCAATCAGATCCGGCAACTCAAGGCCCTTGTGAACGGAACATACGAGCGGCATCTGAAGTACAAGATCGATGACTGCAATCCTGGTGTTATGCACACGGAGATTGATCCCCGCTTGCCAGCACTCTATGTGGAGGCGGAGAAGCTTGTGGCTGTTGAGGGTCCAAGCGAAGAATTAATCAGTCGGTTCATCGATCAAGAGATGATCCGGTGAAGCAGCGCAGGGTTGTCTCTATTGTTGGGTCTGGAGGTTCAGGCAAAACTACTCTTGCTAATCAGGTGTACCAGAAAATTAAAGGCAGATTTTCCTGTTCTGCTTTTGTCTCTGTATCGCGGAAGCCTATCATGGTTAACATCCTGAAGGATTTGCTAGCGGAAATTGAGAACAATGACAGAAAATCTGACAAATACCTGGCAACAAGATCATGCAGTGAGCGGCATCTTATCGAAAGGCTAAGAGCACATCTTGAAAACAGAAGGTAAACTGCTCAAATTGGTGTACACATGTGTTACTACAGTAACTAAAGTATTTCATCTATACAATTTTTTTTGTATTTCATGGGTTTAATTGCCACAAATAAACTAGATTAGAAACTTAAAAGGACAAATTGATATGGTAACATTCTCTCTATTGATATGATGGTATGATATTTTCTGTACAAAATTAGATGGCACTGCCAGTCCACCACAGTATTTATGAGAAGAGCAGGCCCCCCTTCAATGAAACAACGGCCAATAAGCACTAACTGGTAGTCTTCATTTACTATAAAACATAACTCAACAGAAAAAAAGGTAATATATCATCACAAAAATGATTCTGATGCAAATGCAAATCCCAGAAAGGCTTTAGGGAGCAAATTTGCAATAACATGTTTCTTCTCCATTTCTATATATATTCTCCCCTGCTCTTTTTTATGGGGATTATTGTTTAGAGGATATACTTTTTCTTTTTTTTCATTAGATCAAACGATATACTTTTCCTGGTAGGAGTTTTTATTGACTCAAAGCGCTACATCAGGGAGAAATTTGGAGTCTGACAGGCAACCACTGGGTCACCGTGCAAGGCTGCAATGGCCTGAGCCAGGCGGGAACGGTCCTCTATAGCTGTTGGATTCCTCGCATCAGGAGTATCCTAACCATTAATCACACTCTGGCCCAGAGGTCAAAATGCATCAACCAGATTTAAGTGCTTGCCTCTTTATTGATAAAGGATGCAGCAGTGTGATTCTATAGAACAGAACATAACAGACCATATGAATAGAAAAAAAACTACTTTTGGTTTCTCAAATGTTGATATGTCTAAATTAGCTACATCTCAATTCAAGACTGTTTAATTTGCAGCCCTCAAATGTCAAAATCAGTCAATTCAGATTCTGAGGGTGGTTTTGTAGATGGTTTTGAATGATACAGTCAAACAGTTTAATATTTGTGTGCTTTTTATTTGACAACTCATGTCATTTCCTTGTGTGATCCCTTGTAGCTTTAATCTTACACATAAACTGGCATTACAGGTACCTTGTTGTCGTTGATGACATATGGAGTAAATCGGCATGGGAACAAATACAATGTGCTCTTCCGAAGAATTTCCATGGCAGTAGAATAATTACGACGACACGCATCAACAAAGTAGCTGAATTTTGTTGCACTTCAAATGAAGGCTTTGTTTATCCAATGAAACCTCTTAGCAACAATGACTCCAAAATATTATTTCTGAAAAGGACTTTCGTTGTTGCAGCTGAATGCCCTAGTCAGCTGGAGGGGATTATGGATGATATACTGCATAAATGTGATGGTTTACCATTGGCCATAGTAAATATAGCTAGCTTGTTGGCTAGCAAACCTGTAAGCAGGGAAGAATGGGAGAGAGTGAGAGACTCTGTTTGTTCTGCACATGGAAAAGAAAAAGATAAAGAGCTAGAAGTGATAGATAAGATACTGTCTCTCAGCTATTGTGATCTAACCCAGCCTCTGAAGACATGCTTATTGTACCTTAGCATGTTCCCGGAAGATTACATCATTGGCAAATATAGCTTGGTATGGAGATGGATTGCCGAGGGGTTTGTTGTTCCGAAGCATGGATATACTTTGGAGGAAGTAGGAGAGAGTTATTTTAACGAGCTCATCAACAGGAATATGATTCAACAGGAATTTAAATTTTATGGTGAAGCAATTTCAGGTCGAGTCCATGATATAGTACTTGACTTCATTGTCACTCGGTCAAATGAAGAAAATTTTGTTTCTCTATTAGATGCTCAGAACATCCCATCTCAGTGTGACAAGATTCGCAGGCTGTACATCCATAAAAAGAATGAACATGCAGCCGAGGTATCACAGCAAAACAAGAATATGTCTCATCTCCGTTCACTTCATGTGTTCGGTAGAATTACCTGGATGCCCCCTCTTCTGGACCTACAGATTCTTCGTGTACTATATTTAGAGGATTGTAATGGTTTGAAAGAGGACCACCTCAAAAACATTGGAAGCTTAATTCATTTGAGATATTTGGGTCTGCGGAACACAAATGTTAAGAACCTCCCAATCCAAATCAGGAAGCTAGAATATTTGCAAACGCTTGACCTAAGAGGAAGTGGGATAACAGAGTTGCCAGAATCTATTGTTCATCTAAAACGGCTGAGACACCTGGTTGGTCAGCGACTCAGATTGCCGGATGGATTTGGCAACATGGAAGCTCTTCAAGAGCTTTGGGAGATCAATGGCTCCAAGAGCTCTATAAACTTTGGGAAGGATCTGCAGAATTTGATACAGTTGAGAGTGCTTGGAATACATTTTGAGCATACTTATTGTGATGATGGGCAAATCAGTACAGCTCTTTGTAAGCTTGGGGAAAACAACCTTCGCTCCCTACATATCATCAACATGGGTTGTGGTCCTCCTACGTGTTTTGCAGATCCATGGCGCTCTCCTCCGCGTCTCCTCCAGAAGTTTGTTTTGCAAGGTTATAGGGATGACAATTTACCCTTGTTTCCGAAATGGATTAGTCCCTTGCTCTCTGAACTCACCTACTTAGATTTTGGTGTTGATCAAATGAATGGGAGAGACTTGCACATGCTCGAAGGTTTGCATGCGCTTTGCGTGCTTTGTCCGTCTGCAGAGGAAATTCCTAAGAGCATCTCCAACAGGCGCCCAAAAAGAGCTCCGCGCACTAAAATTTTGCTTTTTGGGGCGCCGAGCAGCTCCAGCAGACGCTGTAGCGCTAAAAGTTTTTGGGCGCGCGTTGAAAAACGTTATCGCGCGCAGCATATTTTGGGCTCCGGATTGGGCGCGCTTCACAATTTGCACTGTCTGTTTTTTGGGCGCGCGTCTTTGGGCGTCTGCTAAAGCAATATTGGTCCCGGCGCACTAAAAGTGCTAAAGTGGCGCGCTATAACTATTATTGGGTGCGAGATTTTTGTGCGGCCGTTGGAGATGCTCTAAAGAAGGACTCTCGGTCAGCTGCAACGGATTCCAATCATTAAGGCATCTATGCTTCCACAATATATTTGGACCAGGATTGGTATTTAAAGAAGGAGCTATGCCGAAGCTCCAAAAGCTTTTCCTTGCATTCGATGCAGATGAAGCACACTCTACATATGGTTGTATAGGTTTCGGCATCCAACACCTTTTCTGTCTTAACTACATTGAAGTCAGCATTAACCGTACTCCTGCAATGAAGTCTGCAAAGTATGCTATAGATAAGGAAGTTAAGCTGCTCACCAGCAACCCCCAGGTTAAGTTTGTGTAGTGATGGATTGGCAGAAGATATGCCCGAAAGGTGATGCAGTGTTAACCTGAAAAAAAACAGAAGATCTGCAATGATTAGATTGATTTGAGGTACTATTCAAAGGTCATTTATTTCATATTCACCACCAGGGTTCATATGAAGTTAAGTTTAGCAAGCCTGCGGTCTGCGGACATGTTCTTCATGATTTTGATCTCACAAGATGAGAGGAACACAACATGGAAGGCAACAGTTATGCACAACAATCTGTTGATTTGTACTCCCTCCGGTCCTTTTTAGTTCGCATATAAGATTTGTCTAAAGTCAAACATCGTAAACTTTGACCAAGTTTATAGAAAAAAATACAAACATTTAGAATGTGAAATCAACAACATTAGATGCGTCATGACTTTACTTTTCATATTGTATAAATTTAGCATTATAGATGTTAATATTTTTTCATATAAATATGGTCAAACTTTATGAAGTTTGACTTCAGACAATCCTTATATGCAGAGTAAAAAGGACCGGAGGGAGTATGTCGAAACTGGTATACATTGTCATAGATTTTGCACCGCAGTACGTGCCAGTCATTTTGGAAGGTATATGTACTTTTCTTTCTCACTAGTTTTCCTTTCTGGCACTTAAAGAATTCATCATTTGAGATATCACGATGGACCTCTGAAGGCAAAAACTTATATGACACTGACCCATCCACCTACCATAATAATGAGAGAAATAAAATGTGTAGATATCTCCTGGCCACTCCTTCTGTCACTACTTTTCATTTCAGGCTGTAGTCTATATCATATATATCTTGCTTTTTCGCAATGCATTCTTTTTTATGTCACCTAGTATAGTTAACAATGGCAAATTGAGTTGATGTATGCTTTATACTCCTAGCATTCATACTGGCCGTTGCCCTAGATGCTCTGCTCATGACCTGGGATTTTTGTTGATTCATAGGGGGCTTATCATTGGAAGCGTCCTTTGCTCATGTCAAGGATTAGGGCCTTTCTGTCACCTTCTTTCATGCAAGATGGATCAGGACGCATATCAGGTCCTTCTTTATCCAGCATTGTGTAACTCATGACGTCAAATAATACAAGCAACTAGTACCGAGATATGATAGAAGAGGAGCCATGTATACAAAAATGACTACAGAACTTCTATTTCAATATTCATCGAAACGGATGATTTTTTTCTGGACAAAGCAAGCTGCACTGCAGCCCTCAAAGAAACTACTTCAACATACAGCTATGGGTAATCAGAGGCTAAAAAGCAGATGGTTTGGGATAATATTCTTGAGAACTTATAATAAGTCATCCGAGGTCACGAGTCAGCTCTCAGAAATCAACCAGCCCAACTTGTTATCCTGAATATTGTGTTGTGTATTTATAACTCACAAGGTTGCTGAAAATTTCTTATCACGATATCAGTTTTTTTAGATTCCTTTGATGCACATCCAACAAGCAGATTACTACATTGGTCTGTATGGCTCATGTGCTAGGCTGAGCTGTGGTATTGCTAAGTAGGGCTGGAAGTTTTGTATTGACAACCTAATTCGTTGATTTTCAGTGTCACTCTGTTATTTGACACTGCTAGTATGTATCCCAACCTCTATTGCTCTTGTGTAAATACATTTTCTCTAGAGGGCAGGAAAAAGTGACTACACATCCACCTTTTTGTTTGTGAATCCCTGTTTGTATCTGTTGAATGCAGGTCTTCATAATGACTTAACACATGGTATAATCTAGGTCGGGATGATATATGTGTGTGTGTGTGTGTGTGTGTGTGTATGGAACACTTCTAATAGGGAAGAACGTCAGTGCA
Source organism: Triticum urartu (assembly GCF_056163025.1). Classification (NCBI taxonomy): domain Eukaryota; kingdom Viridiplantae; phylum Streptophyta; class Magnoliopsida; order Poales; family Poaceae; genus Triticum; species Triticum urartu. The sequence goes on from NC_141877.1 coordinate 94,435,940, forward strand.
TACCTAGATTTTTCACCTGTTAGCACTTAGCACGCATGAATCACTTGTAAAAAACAGAAATGAGCAGACTAGTACTGTTGGGAAATTAATTAGAAGCATTGGCAGGATGTGCAAAACAAGAATTTGAAGAGTGCATATATAACATGAATGTTCATCTTTGGATAACGAGTATGTTAATAAGACATCTACTTATACAACTACATTTCATCATTCCTAAAGGATAAAAGACATGGTAGTACCGTGGTGTAGAAACTGGTGTACGGGAAAATGCTGCCATAGATTCCTTTCTCGGACACCTCATCAAACTGCATAGACTTGAGATGGAGCATGTAGACGCAATCATACACATAAATGAAAACCACATCAGCATCTTCAGCAAAACCAATTGTCCTCACAGGAACCGTCTTACACCTCAGCACCACATTCGGTGCAAAAAACTTGTTCAGATCAATGGCTCTGTGAAGCGTCCAGACTGGCGTGCCGTCAATGGTGGTCACCCTTGAGAACAGATGGACATGGAGAATGAGATCATCAACCGCTGCAAGACCAAGGCCTCCATCCTCGGCCGGCATGAGGACAATGCCGTCATAGTAGCAAATATCGTTTGGCACCTCACTTGTATCCAAGTTATGCTTAGCCAAATCAAGTTCAAGGATGCAACCGGCGCTCATTGGCCAGTAGAGCGTGTTTCCAATCAGAGTCGTTGGGTACGACACAACTTCCTCTAGCGTGGAGACGGAGATGACGTCTCCCCAGATGCCGGTCTCAGACGAGTAGACGCAGGCGGAGGTCAGATCAGCATCGACGCCGTGGGTGAACGTCATGGCCACGAGGAACGGGCAGTCGAGACGGTCCTCGTTGCCGGCCGCGCGGAGAACCGCGGCGTTGAAGCCGCGTCCGCAATCGTACTCATCGAGCGCTGGCGGCGGCCGCGGCAAGCAGCGCTGCTCGCCGGACATTAGGTGCCAGACGAGGAGATTGCCGGAGTTCCTGTTTTGGAGGAGGGCGAGGCCGTGGCGGCAGTCCAAGGCCCACCAAGAGTCGTGGGACATCGTGGAGGAGGGGACTGCGGCGAAGGCGTCGGAGGTGGGGACGAAGAGGGGAGGCCCCGGCTGGTTGTTGAGGAAGCCGAGCACGGGAGGCGCCCCGTGGAAGGCGCGGAAGCGGCGGAGGAACCTAGCGTCGTGGACCAGGCGGCGCCAGTGCTTGGAGACGAGGGAGGCGCGGAGGAGGTAGATTGGCTCAGGCGGTAGCCGCAGGAGGATCTCCAGGAGGAGGTCGTCATGCGGAAGCGGAAGAGTAGGCGGAGGCGAACCGGCGCTGCGGCCGGAGAGGTCACCCCTAACTGGGAGTCGTTCGCCGCCGCCGGAGAGGGAATCCATGTCGATTAGAGGGGGGAGTCGGGGGTTTTAAGGTATGGCTCTTCACTTTTTTTAGGAGCACTTTTTTTTGGGTATTATTACACCGTAATGTACGGTCTTCGACACATTCAATGGAAACAAATCAAAGGTGGATTCGGTGGGAAAAAAAAATCGAAGGTGGATGGGTAGAGGGACAGTATTATCCTAGTCCATCGGGGTTCAAATCCTGATGTTTGCATTATTCCGGAATTTATTTTAGAATTTTCGGCAATGCGCTTTCAACGGAAGGAGATGTTTCCGTCGACGACGAGGCACATACAGTGACTTCATAAATGCCAAATCCTAGCCGTCGGACAACCTCCTCCGCCAACCTATCCATCCTCTGCTATATATACGAACTATAACGCACGGTAGTTTTATTCTTTTTCTGAAATTTCAAACATGATTTTTTTTTTGAAAAAAGTGTTTTTGAAACGCAAATGTTTTCTGGGAATCTCAAGCATTTTTTAAGACAACAACTAAATTGAAAATGCAAACATTTCTTGCATTTATGGAAAAAATTGAAAAGGTGAACATTTTAGAAGAAATAAGAACAAAATTAAAAAATGCGAAACATTTTGGAAATTACAAAAAAAAACACAATTTTCTTGAAGTTTCCAAAAGAATTTCAGAATTTGTGAACAATTCTTAAAACATGAACATGTTTTGAGTTTGTGAACAAATTTAGGAAATATGGACATTTTTTCAAATTCCAAACACTTTTTGAATTTGTGGACAAATTTTGAAAACACAAACACTTTTCGAATTCATGAAATTATCAAAAAGGATTTTTTTTTAATTCCTGAACATTTTTAAATTTGTGAACAAATCATAACAATGTCAAGATTTTTGAAATTTGGAAATTCCACTTTTGAATTTTTGATCATTTTTTGAAAATAAGCGAACAATTTTTGAAATTCTAAAGTTTGGGAATTTCTGAACATTTATGGAAATGGCTGAACAAAAATTAAAACAAAAACAATCTTTTGAAAGTTTATACAAATTTCAAAAAATGTGAACATCTGTTGAAAAAGAAAAAAGAAAATAAAAAAGTAAAGTAAACAGAAAATAGAAAAAAAAACGAAAATGAAAGAAAAATAAGAAAGGAGAGAAAAGAAATAAAAGCAGAAAAAGGGAAAAATAAGAAAAGAAAGAGAGAAAGCAGTTCAAGAATCATCTAGAAGCTTCCCAAAACCCAAAAAAAACGGTTGGGAACCTAAGGTCCGCAAACAGGATCGCAGAAATGCTTAATGGGTCGGCCCAGCTCACCGCTCGATCGCCAACTCTTGTGCGATAGCTCGATAGTTTTGACACATAATGCGTCATATAGGGTTTTCCCTATCGGTCGACAAGCAGTCGGCATGTGGAGGCTGCCGATGTCACAACAACCAGGCTTGTATCTCGATTTGAGCTTTCGGCAGGCCTGCATCCCAGCGCGTGGGATGCTTCCCGGTGCGTTTCCCCCCGGGTGGCTAGCTGGCCTTTGGTGCGCGGAGGGATCCAGCGGTTCTACGGCGTGATCAACTGCTCTGGTGGGCGGTTGCTTGGTTGATGATTGGTCTGCAATTGAGATGCATGGTGGCTCCTGTCAGGATGGTGGTCTGCTGTAGTGTTGGTCTAGACCTTCTTCCTAGGCTAGCACCATCCGTGGTGCTCTGGCCAGTGCTTTGTGTTGCAGCGCATTTGCTAGTTCTTTGTGTGGTGGTGGTGGTGTGTTTGGAGACGTCGTTCCGGGCATAGGTCATCGGTTCTCCGGACGTAAGTCCTGCTCCACTTCAGTCGGGGCTGTTGGTGAACGATGCCTTTGGGTGTGGTTTTCCTTGTTGAAGGCATCACACAGGGTAACCAATACCTTTCCCAACTGAAAATCTTGTCTCCTAGTGAAAACCGTGTGTGATGGTGCCGCCCGAGGCATCATTACTTCGTTGGAAGCATTGTCGTGGAGTTTAATCTTGCGATGGGAGCACTGGATCAGTGGTTGTGTGGTTGTTCTAGAACAGTCAATGATGTGGTGAGCATGGAGTCGTTGGTGATGCATCCGGTTGGGGCTTGTCGCTTGACCGACGGTGAGCATCTTGCACATGCAAGGAGTGTCAGGCGAGCTATGTGAGTCGACCTCGTGGAATTGGAGAGACATAGGTTCGCTCTGTTGGCGAAGGCCAAGGGGGAGTAGTAGTGTTTTTGAGAAAAGAGGGGGAAAGTTAGGGCCTTGTTTTCGGGGAGGGAGCAGTAGTTTTTGTGTGTTCCTCGTTTGATCAGTAGCCTAAACACCAACTTTCTCGGTAACTTCGATTTTCTCAGTGTAAATCGCACTTCTTACCAACGGGGCTGGAGGCAAAGAGACTACACTTCAATCGGATTGCGGTACCTTGGAAGCAATGGTGTAGAACCCATTATCAGGCGACTCCTATGCATATTTTAACCATTTTTCATGGGACACATGCAGATGAAGGTCGTCGGACTTGGTGAAGTGATAGAGAAGGGGGGCAAACACAGCTGTGTTACCGTCCATGTAGCTAATATGGCCAAATAAAGGATAGAAGCGCCATCACTCGACTGAAGCACTGAAACTGCATCCCAAATTACACATGCTGCAGCACAGTCACTCTTGCGAAGGAGGAAATAAATCTGTGCGCATCAACAAATCCATTGCAGAAGATCTCTGTGTCTGAAAATATTCAAATACAGTTAGTCTATCATCACTCTAGGACTGGAACATCAGGACATGCATTCCCGGTGCAGTCCATGACCTGAACCAAATTAGGGGCAGCAGGATCACTGCACTTACCATCAGCTGCACACAGGCAAGAATTTCAGCAACAAACCACCAAAAACAGGAAGATAAGAGAACTGCAGCAAACCACATCAAGGAAATGCAAACTTGGCACAGACGACCGCAAATCCAGATTTTCAGTCCAGGGAGCATAGCAGAATGCCTCGTTCACAAGAAACCAGTTGAACTGAACACAAAAACCAATGCCATAATGCATGCCGTTGACAGTGCCACGGCAGTGACAATCAGAGCAGTGATTATTTATTTATTGCTAACACATCCAAAAACCAACATAACAAACAAATACATTAACAAATTGAAAAAATTCTGACCAGCTTCTCTTTTATTGCAGAACCATTTCAAGATATGAACATTTACAGAAACAAATGTGTGCAAGGAGAGAGTATATGGCAGTTAGGCAACTCCAGATCATTAGTTAGTGCTGAATGACACAATCTCATGCTTGTGCATTCAACTGAGCAAAGGTGCTGTACTGTGCAGCAACCAAGCAACTGCATAAGATCCTTGGCCTTTACTGCCATGAAAATTTGCCGGTCAAGAGAAGGATCAGTGCAAAGCTTGTGACTATTTACAAATGGACAAATTGGAAGTTTTGCTATCAGGCTGATTGACTATACACAAAAGTGAAGGGACTGTAGCAGTTCAGACGACTGTGTGCATCGGCATTGGCTCAGTGAACACTGCTTGCAACACGCCACGGCTCAGGTTCAGATTTCAAGCCCGAGAAAATAGTGATGTCAGTGAGACCTGGAAGTCGGAGATCAAGAAACTTGGCGCCCAATTCAAGCTTCTGCTTTTGCTCTTTCATCACAACAGAATCAGGGCTTTCGGCGAACCCATGACGGCGATCATTGGATCTAGGAAGGTGCCACCTCATGTGGCCTCCCAACGCTGACCCTGACCCAAATGACTTCCCACAGGCATTACACTGGTGCCTCTTGACCTTCACTGCAGCTGAAAGATCAGCACACTTCATCTCAACTGAATTGTCAGTTCTTTGCTTCTTCCTAAGCTCAGCATCTCCAGCCAGCACATGATCAAGCACATTCAGCTCTACCTCCTCAAGAACAATGGAGATCAAGGTGTTGTCCTTCTCAGGAATATTGGCCATCAAACTTCTTTCCTTCTTGTCAACATTGGGGATCAAGCTGCTGTCCTTCTCACATTGTCCAAAGCAATCCTCACAAGCTGAATTCTTGGCAATGTTAGGGATCGAAGTTTTTTCCTTGGCAACATTGGGGATCAAGTTGGTGTCCATAACACATTGCCCATAGCAAATATCATAAGATGAACACTTGCAACCTTTCGGCTTCTTGAACTCAGCAGATCGAACCAGTTGATGATCAAAAGCATTCAGCTTCACATCCTTCGACACATTGGGGGGCAAACTGTCCATAACTTCTGTATAGCAATCTTCATTAGCTGAAATCTTGCTAGAATGCTCTGAAAGCAGCAGGAGAGAGGCTGCAGCATCCATCTCATTAAACTTGAGTGGTGGTGCCCCCCTCTTTGACCGCTTGCGCTTCACCGGGGATAACAGGACATTGCAGCCACCACCAGCAATGGCCCGAGCTTCCATCAGCCCAGCTGCTTCTTCGATGGGCTTACTCAGGACGTTCTTCTCCCCGTGCTCTCTCATGTGCTTCCTCAGAGAATCGCAGGCAGAGAACACCTTTGAGCACAGCTGGCATTGTGTTCCTGAGAACCACAGCAAAATCTCCTCATCACTTGGACTCAGCAGCGACACATTCAAGTCGACAACAGTGGCAGGAGGGCTTGGTGTTCCCTTTGGCTGCTTCACTTTGCGCCAGTGGAGTGACATGTGGCCTCCAAGAGCCCTCCCTGAAGGAAAGTTCTTATAGCACTTGTTGCACACATGCTTCGGAGATCTTCCTCGTGGTGCCATATCTAAAACCATTGCAAAGATGCACTAAGTCAGAACACAGAGAGATGAACTGAACATTAACTCACTAATCTTTTTCCACAACATGTGGAGTAGAAGGCAAAGTGCATTATAACATTATTACAGCATATGCATCAAAATGAACTATTGCATCTAACTGGAAAAACTACAGAACTGCTCCACCACCACTACTGAAGAATAAGGAAGCAATAAATTTGCCTCTACAACATCAGAAAAAATCCGCAGGTCTGTAAACAACAGGGGAGTCGAATCACAATCTACAGCCCGAACTGAAGTCTTCCCTGACAGATTAATCAGAAGCACAAGTAGGTTTTAGGGGGGCAAAATAGTTTATAAGATGCTGCTTTTTTAAAAGCACTGTGAAACAAGCAGCCATGATGTGATAGTTTGAGGGATGACAATAACATGCGCTAGCAATGACAAGTTGCAACAACATGTGAAATTCTCACACCATCACGAGGTTTAACAAATACTGTGAATCTGAATCATAGCAATGTAGCGCAGTAACTAACTAAGGACACAGTGATACGCTACATTCAGCACACAAACAATGATACGCTCAGCTCACAATTTCTTGCCCCTTTGGAGCATTTGCACAAACACGGAGACCGCATTTGATCAGGCATTACAGGAAACGGAAGAACGCGCGGTAATAACATCAGAAACTGGTGAAATGGAATGGGATTTTTTTACCTGGAGGCTCGAGTTCCTGTCTCGTGAACCCGGGGGTGCAGTTTCGGATTGCTCAGGGGATGCAAGGGAGGGCTTGATCGCTGAAACGAGATTGCAGGAACCGGATTAGAACGCAGCGGAAGCAAACACAGACGATTAATCCAGGAGCAAGCACTAAACCGCCCGGATTCCGAAACCAGAGACGCAATTCGATCAAATTCAGTGAGGAATCGGAGAGATTCGCCAGCCAGCGACGCCGATCAATCCAGCACCAGTAAGCGAGGCAACTGAGCTCGGGAACCCACCTCGAACAGCTCCCGATCGAGGAGCTCCCCGGAGAGGATGGGATCGTCGAGCGTCGCAGCTTAGTCCCGTGCGGCTCTCCGCGGCGGCCTCCGCCTCCCCTCCCCCCGGTAGGGCACGGCGGTACCCCTCTCTGATGGCGGGTGTGTGTGAGACCGGGAATGCGCGCGGGCGGGTGGTGGCCTGGGGGTAATTATAGCCGGCCGAGGGGTAGGAATGTGGACTGGTCCCAGTACCAAGTTCATGGTCGATTCAGGCGTCGCGGGCGTGTGAGAGGGGGGAGGGAGTCGCCGGCTTTGCCTGAGCAGGTGTTCTGGGGCTGGGGGGCAGAGGAGGGGCGGAGAGCCGGAGGCGAAGGCTTTTGGAGAAGGATGAAGAGATGGTTTTTGCGGCTGGGATCGGGACACCAGGCACCATCGGACGGTTACTTATTGCTCAGTGAAACACGTCTTTTTTTTGTCTTCTTTTGAATGTTGCTAATTTTTTTTTGAATGTTGTTTTTTTTAGCAAAGGCCAGTGAAACACATAGTGGCCTGCCTCCAAAGGTGGCCAAATGGTCCGGTCCTGGTGTGTTGGCCCGATAGCCCGCGTGTCTGGCGCACCATGGGCCTGGCCCGGCACATTTAAAATCGGGTTGTGTCTGGGCTGTGAGTTTCAACACAAGTGCCAGCACGGCACGACCCATTTACTTTTTAAATATTTTTTCATATTTTTTTATATATATTAGCCACCCCAAAAGAACCCAAATAGGCCCAAAACAGCCCAAAATCAGACGGCCTAGTGGGCTAAACGTGTCAGCGGGCCAGCCTGCTTTCCTTGTTGTGTCGTGCGTGGGCCAGGAAGCGTGGCACGAGTACCGGCACGACATGCCCCGTGTATTAGACGTGCCTCGATGGGTCGTGCCGTGTCGGCCCATCTAGCCATGTCTGCCTGCCTCCATGTTAAAGCTGGCCATATGGCCCGTGCCTCGTGGGTCGGCCCGCGGGCATGGATTTTTAGCCAAGCAGACGATTAAAAAGGTCTGGGCCGACAGTCAGTCTGCCAACAAGGCCGATCCCCAAGGCCAGGCCTTAAGGCTAGGTACGACATGGTCCTTTTTTAACTGTGGGGCCTTTTGGGGGTTGTTTGAGCTTTTGTGAACATGTGTTTTGGCCTTCTTAGAGCTATTTTGACTTTTCTAGCATGGGCCGGCCTGCAGCCATGCCGTGTTGTGCTAATTCTGAAAGCTAAGTTTTCAGGTCGGATGGCACAACCCTTCTATAAAAGGGCCGATATTGGTCGCGTCGTGCCATTCCTTTTTACAGTGGGGTTGCGCCATGTTGTGTCGGCCAGGTCTATATGGTCAGGTTTGACCCATGCAGAATTGGCTAATGTAGGATCGCTAAAGCACAATTTAGTGTCGTTGTAACTGATTTGGATGTCGTATAGTCTGTTATTTTAAATCTTGCATAAGTCACATAATGCACCATATTGGTTAAATAATTGCAATTTCTAGTAATGTGCTCATGTTTTTGCTAGTGGAGAAAAAGGTAGTTCTAGGATGCAATTCTACCACCTGAATCAAAAGAATTCATTGTATCGGATAAGGCTCCCGGTGTAAAGTGCAAGGTCAATTGAAAGGCCGTTTGTCGCATGTATAAGTATGGTGGAATTGGGGTGCTCAAAACTGACAATTTTGATCGTGCTTTGCCTTTGTGTTAGCCTTGGTATGTGGAAGGAGCCAAACAAGTTATGTGGTCATGACACATAGTAGCATAATATTTTTTATGATACTTTAGCATATGATACTCAAATCTCTCTTTCTACTTTTAATTTTATGTCATCTCATCAAACTGCTTAGTTGGGATGCATAATACTAGTTATGATTATATCTGGCCATAACTCTGGCCGGGCCTAAAAAAGCTCGCGGCAGAAAACCTAGGCCCAGGCTTTGCTTGGGCCGGCCTTCGGGCCTAGATTTCAGGGCTAAGCCTGGCCCGTCAGTGGAAAAGCCCGTTGGGCCTCTTACCTAAAACACACATATGTCAAGCCCAGACCCGGTCCGCCATGTCATTCGGGCTCAAAACCTAGGCCCAGGCCCGGCCTGTGGGCAAGACCGGGTCGGGTCGGGCTGGGTTTCCCATGTTCAAGTATAGTTATGATACTCACACTCTCGCAAGTCTAAGGAGAGAGAAGATGTCAAGTTACCGAGGTAGCTAGTGATGTCAGACGAAGGGCCCCTGCATGCCCATTCTGATGATGGTGTGTGTGTGTGCTATTGTGCACAACTGCGGTGTAACGAATACAGGCAGATGAGCACCCAAGTACATGACTGGTGACTCTTGAGAATACATCCAGAGTTGTGGACCAAGAACTCATGTAGAGTTGGACAGCGCACGTCGACGACAGGAATGCTCCCTCCCCTATGAACAAGGTACCTGGGGAACGGTTGTTGAGACAAGTTGCTTGCAACAGTTGTTGTTCTAGCCACCAAGATCACTACATTGTTAGTCGCCACAACTATCGTTGTTGCCTCGTCCCCTGCGGTCTTAGGGCCATGGAGATGCGGCGAACCCCGGTCCTTGCCGGCAGGAGGGCTCCTACTTCGTTTTAGGTGTCTTTTTATGTTTAGTTAGGGTTTATGTCCTTCTCAAGAAGGCGGGGCGGTGACGGCTCCCTGGAGATTGGATAAGGCTTTCCCCGTCTATTCCCCATTCTAGCGGTGCGTCTAGCGACGTTAGAGGGCGTGTGGAGGTGTACCTCGACGAATCTCGCGGATTCGGTCATTGTTTGTCTTCGGTTGATTTGCATGGATTCGGTCTTTGGTCGTTTGCGCTTGTGTATCTACATGTTAGATCCTTCCAATCTACGCTTTCCTTCATCGCCAACGGTTGTTGTTCTGGTGCGTTGTCCCATGGGACCTTATCATGATGACTTCTCAATCGTCTGCTACAACATGGTTTTGTCTAGCTCCTGTGAGGGAAGGGCAATGACGGCGATACACATTCACACATTCGGCTCGCTCTAGTGTTTATAGTTGTTACTAGGTGGTTTATGAACGTGAATGTAATTATTTTTCTTGTGCTCTTTATACCGTTGATGTTCAGATCGAAAGTTTTTCCAGAAAGAAAAAACTGTCGTTGTTGCCATTGTGACCCGGCCGGTTACTCAACAGTGTCGTCACTGGCGGCAATTTTCCTCGAAGTGAGTGATCAATTCGCTAGAGGCAATGGCAAAATTTCTTCTAAATACGACAGCACTGAAACAAATAAGGAAACCTTTTTGTCCCCACAACAAGCCCAGTATGGAGGTCGGTCACACCGGTCTTCTTAATTGTGACCAAAACACTCAATAAAAGACAATTATAGCTAAATATAAAAGTTGTAGTTCGGGGCAATGTCTTGCAGCATTAGGCTGGTCCGACATCAAACTACCCATGCGGAAAATTTTATCATTTTGCTCAGATGCCAGCAGACAACATACAATTATTTCTGCAAATCTGCATGCAAAAATGCCTGAAAAACTCCATGAAGGCCGCTCTACTAATGTTAAGTTAATGTATCCTGGCATAGGTAGGATCATGAAAGGCTGATGCTGCATGGGCAGGTTCTGAAGCTTGAAGACCTAGTGCAGAAAGACATATGCTGAACAAAACACAGAAGGAAACATACAGTGTGTTGCATAAGACAGGTAGGTTGGGGTCCGATGCTCACAACAGTAGGCTTGAGCATTGTTGCAGTTAGTACCACACTCTAGATCTTACAATGTTGTCAAGAGTTAATAGCCAGTTCCATCTCAATACGGAACCAAGAGATCTATTTGGTGTCAGCGAGAAGAGAACATAGTTATCTTCTCCAGCTCTGCTAAACTAGGCCCAAGCAATCGGCGACTACAAGCAAGATCTGCTCTGGGCGAAGTATGCTAGTATTATAATGTTCTACTAGTTAATAGTTATTTTTAAGCAGCATATAAGCGAAAACTTGGTGTGGAAACCAATATCATGTAACCAACATCAACTAGGAACCTATTGTCCTTCAAAAGAAACTAGGCAGCTTTCAGCATTAATGTAAGCCTTCAGTTTATGTATTCCCATCACATACATCACATATAAACATAATCAGGACCAAGTTCTTCTCAAAACATACACAGGTCTTTAGGAACAAAAAAGTCAGTTAGTACTCACTAATAGGGCCAGGGGAAAAGGAGTAATGTAAGACAATTATAATCATCATGGAGACATAAAAGATAGCATTTGAAGCATTAACACTTCAAAATTATATGCAACTTGGGCAACATCATTTACTAATCTAGCATACATGAAACTACCTGACAAGAATGTCTCAACTGCCTTGCACTATTACTTGGACCAAAAGCATGAGAAGGATACATCCAACCATGGGCATAATATATCACCCAATTCTACTAGATCTAACCAAGTTGCTATCTTCTGTGTAGATGAACGCAACACATTCAGTGCTTGTTTGGGAGTGCCGGTGACTCGGAGAAACAGGGAACATAAGTTACAACATGCATATCTGAAGCATCATTTTTTAATGTCCCAATAACACTCACTAGCTTATTGTCCATGTGATATGATATCATCTTTCGGTTCCAATCCTGAACAATGAAAACCACATTTCCATCTGGATGCATGGCAACCACACTGTAGTCTTTTGTGTCGCCTGTGCGTCTCTTTTCTCTAAACAGCTCCGTAAAGCTCACACTATGCTTCAAGACCCATTCTTGTGTATCATAGCCCTCCAGAACCCAGATGGACAGTCGACCATCAACTGCTTGACTGATGTAGTGCAGGCGCCCTTGGGATTGGGCAACACAACCAGGCTCCAGCCAGTGGAGCCTCTCGGCCATCGTCGGCACTGGGATGATCTTTCGTGTCACCCCTTGCATGTCAACAGCAGCAATCTGACCTTCATCCGAAATTATGAAATGCAGCATGCTGTTGAGAACAGCACAGCAGAAGCTCTCAGGTATTAAGCCCTGAAGGCGCCATCCTTCCAAATCATGCTTGTTCCGGCCACTTTGGACTTGACTCCAGTCACTTTGCGTGTGAGTCCACTTGCCAGTCTCAGAGGAGTAGACGTGCACTGACGTCCGGGACAACTCCTCCTCCTCATCGCCCTCCTCCTCCTCCTCCTCCTCCTCCTCCTCATCATCATCATCATCATCATCATGACCAACCACTAGCTCCTCCTCCTCAAACTTCACCAAGCGCACAAACTCCCACGTGAACTGGACCAGGTGGAAGTGAGAGGAGACGGACGGATCAAAAACCAAATAGTTGAACCTTTTGGGTTGCCGAAGATACAACGGAAGCGGAGGGCCGTCTGTGGGCACCTCCACCCACTGCTTCGTGGCGGGGTTGCATACGACATAGCCCAATAGATTATATGGCCATGCCTCCAGTTTGTGCTCGAAGAGGAGGAGCCCGTTACAGGAATCGGAGAAGTCGAGAGTCCCAATCCCGGGCGATTCCTTCAGGAAGGCGAGGTTACGGTCGATCTGGAGAGGCCCGGATCTATCAAGCAGATTTGTGAAGCGGACACGCTGCCTATGGGTCTCCTTGTCAATGAGGAAGAAGCCTTGTAGGGTTTGGGGGAGTTTCTTGCGGTGGAGGGGATCTTCGATGAGGTCGCGCCATGCCTTCGCGACGCACTTGGAGCGGTAGACGGACCTGGCGGGGACGCGCGCGAGGATCTCCACCAAGGAGCCTTCGGGGAGGCCGGCGCTCGCGCTCCGCTTGGGGCAGTCCATGCCGCCGCCGTCGGTGGGGAGGGAGGAGGAGCGAGCTGCGAAGTGTAGCGATATCAGCGGATGAGATGCGAAAGTGGAATGCGAGGAGAGAGAGGGGGGCAGCTTACCTGCCGCAAGAGATGGTCGAGGTGGGCGGAGATGGCGGCCGCGGCCGGTGGTGCCTCCGCGTCTCGTGGAGGAGGGAGCCTTTTTTTTCGAGGGAAAGAAATGGAGGATGGTGCCTGGAAACAACAGAAGAGCATTCATGACTCAGCAGCATCCGGTTAGGTTTTTTTTAGAGGAATCTAAAGCCCAGGATTAGGAGATGCTGCAGCCCACATATAGTTTTTTTTAGGGAAGCAGCCCACATATAGTTAATTGTCATGGCAGATTCATAACATTTTTTTTCAAACATGGCAAAACTATAAATTTGCATAATGTCCACATGACAATTTTATGAATTTTTTAACGTGTCGCATTGTCAGGACCCGATTCTAAGTCACACCGATCTAGCCTATAACACCTCATATCACTTTGCGGCCTCACACACGGTATTCTCACGGGTGTCGCCTTATCATGGCCCGAGACCGTTTGCGCCTTTTGGCTCACGTATATGATAGTGTCGCTAGCATCCATATGACAGAGAATCCGGGCCGACATGACTAGTCGTGAATCCAAAGTGGCACTAACTTACGGGGACATGCATACATGAATCAACATCGAGCATGTCGGTCAGCAGCGTGCGAATCCGGGCTGTAGCACTGGGCTAACAGGACTCCGGGAACCTGAGCTGTAGCAGGCTAGGCAGGACTCCGGATGTCACCGCGTGACATTTCCCCGAAGGGACAGACACAGGAACGAAGTGAATCACATACCGGCCAGTCAAGTGTTCCGGAGCAGTAGTGCTGGGCTAGCAGGACTCCGGTGAACCGGGCTGTAGCGGACTACTATGGCTCATGAAAGCACAAGACTACATTTCCCCATAAGAGAGGCTACCAAGAATAAACAACTAGGTTGTCGGATCCCACACATACCAAACATTTCAATCATACACACAGTATGCTCGATATGTGTAAATACAACGTGGCATCACAACATAACTCTACGACTCAAGTATTTATTCATTAGGCTCCAAGGAGCCAAGTATTGCAAACATGGGTCTCATGACCCCACATACAGAGCATACAAGCAACAAGCACATGCAGAAGCTTAACTTGTCTGAGTACAGACAACTACAAATGAAAAAGGCTGAGAAGCCTGACTATCTACAAGATCCTGCCGAGAGCACAAGATCGTAGCTGAGGTAACAAGCTAAACGTCGAAGCCCACACGGAACTATTAGCGAGACTGAAGTCTCTCTGCAAAACATAAAATAAGCAAACGTGAGTACAAATGTACCCAACAAGACTTACATCAGAACTATCTACGTATGCATCATTATCAACAAAGGGATGGTGGGGTTTAACTGCAGCAAGTCAGCTTTAACTCAGTGGCTAACCTGAACTATGACTGCAAGTAACTCTTTTGAGGTGGCGCACACGAGTCCACATATTCACCATATCAATACTCCACTATGGATCCGCTCCCGTCTCCCTACGAGAAGGCCATCCATAGCACTCACGCTTATCTTGCGCATTTTAAAGTATCCACTTTCACTTGTCTATGAACTATGCAAGGGGTCCAAGTTTCCATATCCGAGGAATCCGGCTGTTAGAATAGATAATGATAACCCTGCAGGGGTGTACTTCTTCACACACGCTCTCGCCACTTACCACCATGTACACGTTGTGTACCTCGGCAACCTTCAAGCGGAAGCCTGGCGAGGGAGTCGACCACGACCTGACTAACCACACAAGTCTCTCGTCCAGGTTTATTGCCTATTCGGGTTCCATCCGCAAGGAGATCCGGCCGGGGTGTCGCTCACGGCCCCAAACGATGTGTGCAGGGTTCCCAAGCCCACCATCCGGGTGCCACTTGGTACACCGTGCCACTGTGCCTAATCTGTCCCAAGCCCACCTGTACCGGGTGCCACTTGGTAGACTACTAACACTACCTACAAACACCAGAAACTAGTTGCAACTCCTGGACAGAGATCGAGTTGATTAATAAGCCGAGAGGGGCCGAGTTACCGGAACCCAATGTGTGGTAGTAACTGTTCATGGATCACAAACACAGAACTCAGTTCCTGAGGACGGCTGCAATGAGACAACCTGTAACGCCCTCGATGCGGCTATATCTCCCACGTGTCGAAGCACGACTTAGAGGCATAACCGCATTGAAAGCAATGTCGCAAGTGAGGTAATCTTCACACAACCCATGTAATATATAAGGGAAAAAGATACATAGTTGGCTTACAATCGCCACTTCACACAATACATGAATAAAGCAATTACATTCATCCAAATACACTCAAGGTCCGACTACGGAACCAAAATAAAAGAAGACTACCCCAAATGCTACACAGATCCCTGATCGTCCCGACTGGGCTCCACTACTGATCAACTGGAAACGAAACAACATAACGAACACGATCTTCATCGAGCTCCTCCTTGAGCTTGGTTGCGTCATCTGCAAGGTTCAACGGCACCTGCAAGCTAGTTTTGGAAGTATCTGTGAGTCACGGGGACTCAGCAATCTCACACCCTCGCGATCAAGACTATTTAAGCTTACAAGTAAGATAAAGGTATGATGTGGAGCTGCAGCAAGCGACTAGCATATATGGTGGCTAACATACGCAAATGAGAGCGAGAAGAGAAGGCAAAAGCATGGTCGATAAACTATGATCAAGAGGTGATCCAAGTCTACTTACATCAAGCATAACTCCAACACCGTGTTCACTTCCCGGACTCCGCCGAGAAGAGACCATCACGGTTACACACGCGGTTGATGCATTTTAATTAAGGTTAAGTTTTAGGTTTTCTACAATCGGACATTAACAAATTCCCATCTGCCCATAACCGCGGGCACGACTTTCGAAAGTTCAAATCCCTGCAGGGGTGTCCCAACTTAGCCCATCACGAGCTCTCACGGTCAACGAAGGATATTCCTTCTCCCAAGACAATCCGATCAGACTCGGCATCCCGGTTACAAGACATCCTCGACAATGGTAAAACAAGTCCAGCAAGACCACCCGATGTGCCGACATCCCGATAGGAGCTACACATATCTCGTTCTCAGGGCAACACCGAATAAGTAATCCGTACAACTAAAACCAGCCCTCGAGTTTCCCCGAGGTGGCGCTGCAAGGGGCTCTAGTTTGGACCAACACTTAGACAAGCACTGGCCCGGGGGGGTTAAAATAAAGATGACCCTCGGGATGCGTGACTCCCAAGGGAAAAAGGCTAGGTGGCGAATGGTAAAACCAAGGTTGGGCCTTGCT
This sequence comes from Triticum urartu, assembly GCF_056163025.1. NCBI lineage: Eukaryota > Viridiplantae > Streptophyta > Magnoliopsida > Poales > Poaceae > Triticum > Triticum urartu. The sequence continues at coordinate 94,452,142 of NC_141877.1, forward strand.
GGAGGAGTTTTATTCAAAGCGAACTGTCAAGGGGTTCCCATTATAACCCAACCGTGTAAGGAACGCAAAATCCGGGAACATAATACCGATATGACGGAAACTAGGGCGGCAAGAGTGGAACAAAACACCAGGCATAAGGCCGAGTCTTCCACCCTTTACCAAGTATATAGATGCATTAATTAAATAAGATATATTGTGATATACCAATAAAATATCCATGTTCCAAACATGGAACAAGCTCCAACCTTCACCTGCAACTAACAACGCTATAAGAGGGGCTGAGCAAAGCGGTAACATAGCCAAACAATGGTTTTCTAGGACAAGGTGGGTTAGAGGCTTGGCTCAACAATATGGGAGGCATGATAAGCAAGTGGTAGGTATCGCCGCATAGGCATAGCAAAAGAGCGAGCATCTAGCAAGCAAAGATAGAAGTGATTTCGAGGGTATGGTCATCTTGCCTGAAATCCCGCAAGGAAGAAGAACAAGTCCATGAAGAAGACAAACGGACGTAGTCGAACGGATCCTCACAAACACGACATTATCGGAACCAACCCGAAGAAGCAACACCGGAAAGAAGCAAACAACATAATAAACAACCATCACATAACATGGCATGATGCCTGATACGTCTCCAACGTATCTATAATTTTTGATTGCTCAATGCTATATTATCTACTGTTTTGGACTATATTGGGCTTTATTTTCCAATTTTATATTATTTTTGGGACTAACCTATTAACCGGAGGCCCAGCCCAGAATTGCTGTTTTTTTTGCCTATTTCAGTGTTTCAAAGAAACAGAATATCAAACGGAGTCCAAACAGAAAAATCCTTTTTGGAACGTGATTTTCTTCTCGGATAAGACCCAGGAGACTTGGACCCTACTCCAAGAAGTACCGGAGGCGGTCACGAGGGTAGGGGGCACCCCCCCTACAGGGCGCGCCCCCTGCCTCGTGGGCCCCTCGGTGCTCCACCGACGTACTCCTTCCTCCTATATATATCCACGTACCCCCAAACGATCAGAACAGGAGCCAAAAACCTAATTCCACTGTCGCAACTTTCTGTATCCACGAGATCCCATCTTGGGGCCTGTTCCGGAGCTCCGCCGGAGAGGGCCGTCATCACGGAGGGCTTCTACATCATCATAGCCCCTCCGATGAAGTGTGAGTAGTTTACCTCAGACCTTCGGGTCCATAGTTATTAGCTAGATGGCTTCTCCTCTCTTTTTGGATCTCAATACAATGTTCTTCCCCTCTCTTGTGGAGATCTATTCGATGTAATCTTCTTCTTTTGCGGTGTGTTTGTTGAGACCGATGAATTGTGGGTTTATGAACAAGTCTATCCATGAACAATATTTGAATCTTCTTTGAATTCTTTTATGTATGATTGGTTATCTTTGCAAGTCTCTTCGAATTATCCGTTTGGTTTGGCCAACTAGATTGGTAGTTCTTGCCATGGGAGAAGTGCTTAGCTTTGGGTTCGATCTTGCGGTGTTCTTTCCCAGTGACAGAAGGGGCAGCAAGACACGTATTGTATCGTTTCCATCGAGGATAACAAGATGGGGTTTATTTCATATTGCATGAATTTATCTCTCTACATCATGTCATCTTACTTAAAGCGTTACTCTGTTTTTAACTTAATACTCTAGATGCATGCTGGATAGCGGTCGATGAGTGGAGTAATAGTAGTAGATGCAGAATCGTTTCGATCTACTTGTCACGGACGTGATGCCTATATACATGATCATGCCTAGATATTCTCATAACTATGCTCAATTCTGTCAATTGCTCAACAGTAATTTGTTCACCCACCGTAGAAAACTTATGCTCTTGAGAGAAGCCACTAGTGAAACCTATGGCCCCCGGGTCTATTCTCATCATATCAATCTCCATCACTTTAATCTTGCTTTGTTTTTACTTTGCCTTTTACTTTTCACTTTGCATCTTTATATCAAAAATACCAAAAATATTATCTATCGGATCTCACTTCCGTAAGTGACCGTGAAGGGATTGACAACCCCTAATCGCGTTGGTTGCGTTGAGCTCTTTGTGTTGTGTAGGTACGAGGGACTTGCGCGTGGCCTCCTACTGGATTGATACCTTGGTTCTCAAAAACTGAGGGAAATACTTATGCTACTCTGTTGCATCATCCTTTCCTCTTCGGGGAAAACCAACGCAAGCTCAAGAGGTAGCAAGAAGAATTTCTGGCGCCGTTGCTGGGGAGTCTAGCAAAAATTCAACATACCAAGTACCCATCACAATCCCTATCTCCCGCATTACATTAGTTGCCATTTGCCTCTCGTTTTCCTCTCCCCCACTTCACCCTTGCCGTTTTATTCGCCCTCTCTTTCTCCTTCCCCTTCTCCTTCTCCATTTGCCTTTTTCTCGCTTGCCTTTTGTTTGCTCGTGTGTTGGATTGCTTGTTTGTCGCGATGGCTCAAGATACTACCAAATTGTGTGACTTCACCAATACCAACAATAATGATTTTCTTAGCACTCCGATTGCTCCTCTTGCCAATACTGAATCTTGTGAAATCAATACTGCTTTGTTGAATCTTGTTATGAAAGATCAATTCGCCGGCCTTCCTAGTGAAGATGCCGCTACTCATCTGAATAGCTTCGTTGATTTATGTGATATGCAAAAGAAAAAAGATGTCGATAATGATGTCGTTAAATTGAAGCTATTTCCTTTTTCGCTTAGAGATCGTGCTAAAGCTTGGTTTTCGTCTTTGCCTAAAAATAGTATTGATTCTTGGAACAAGTGCAAAGATGCTTTTATCTCTAAGTATTTTCCTCTCGCTAAGATCATCTCTCTTAGAAACGATATTATGAATTTTAAGCAACTTGATCATGAACATGTTGCACAAGCTTGGGAGAGAATGAAATTAATGATACGTAATTGCCCTACTCATGGTTTAAATTTGTGGATCATTATACAAAAATTTTATGCCGGATTGAATTTTGCTTCTAGAAATATTTTAGATTCGGCCGCGGGAGGCACTTTTATGGAAATCACTTTAGGAGATGCTACTAAACTCCTAGATAATATTATGGTTAATTATTCTCAATGGCATACTGAAAGATCTTCTAATAAAAAAGTGCATGCGATAGAAGAAATCAATGTTTTGAGTGGAAAGATGGATGAACTTATGAAATTATTTGCTACTAAGAGTGTTTCTTCTGATCCTAATGATATGCCTTTGTCTACCTTGATTGAGAATAACAATGAATCTATGGATGTGAATTTTGTTGGTAGGAATAATTTTGATAACAATGCTTATAGAGGGAATTTTAATCCTAGGCCATATCCTAGTAATCCTTCTAATAATTATGGAAATTCCTACAACAACTCTTATGGAAATTATAATAAGATGCCCTCTGAATTTGAGAATAGTGTTAAAGAGTTTATGAATTCACAAAATAATTTTAATGCTTTGCTTGAAGAGAAAGTGCTTAAAGTTGATGATTTGTCTAGGAACGTTGATAGAATTTCTCTTGAGATTGATTCTTTAAAGATTAGATCTATTCCTCCTAAGCATGATATCAATGAGTCTCTCAAAGCTATGAGAATTTCCCTTGATGAGTGCAAGGAAAGAACCGCTAGGATGCGTGCTTCAAAAGATGCCTTTATTAAAGCGTGTTCTTCCAATACCTATGAAAATCAAGATGAAGATCTAAAAGTTATTGATGTGTCCCCTATCAAATCTTTGTTTTGCAATATGAATCTTGATGAAACTGAATATGATCTTCCTTTACCTAGAAGGCGTTCCAAAAATTCGGAGTATTTAGATCTTTATGATGAAATTGATGAAAGTGGGATTGAAAGAAATAAAAATTTAGATGTTGCTAAACCCACTATATTGGATTTCAAGGAATTTAATTATGAAAGTTGCTCTTTGATTGATTGTATTTCCTTGTTGCAATCCGTGCTAAATTCTCCGCATGCTTATAGTCAAAAGAAAGCCTTCACCGAACATATTGTTGATGCCTTGATGCAATCTTATGAAGAAAAACTTGAGTTGAAAGTCTCTATCCCTAGAAAACTCTATGATGAGTGGGAACCAACATCAAAATTAAAATTAAAGATCATGAGTTTTATGCTTTTTGTGATTTGGGTGCTAGTGTCTCCACTATCCCCAAAACTTTGTGTGATTTGCTAGATTTCCGCGATCTTGATGATTGCTCTTTAAACTTACATCTCACGGATTCTACTATTAAGAAACCGATGGGAAGGATTAACGATGTTCTTATTGTTGCAAATAGGAATTATGTGCCCGTAGATTTCATTGTTCTTGATATAGATTGCAATCCTTCTTGCCCTATTATTCTTGGTAGACCTTTCCTTAGAACGGTTGGTGCGATTATTGATATGAAGGAAGGGAATATTAGATTCCAATTTCCATTAAAAAAGGGCATGGAACACTTTCCAAGAAAGAAAATAAAATTTCCATATGAAACCATCATGAGAGCCACTTATGGATTGCCTTCCAAAGATGGCAATACCTAGATCTATCCTCGCTTTTATGCCTAGCTAGGGGCGTTAAACAATAGCGCTTATTGGGAGGCAACCCAATTTTATTTTTTTTGTTTTTGTGTTTTTCTTATGTTAGGGAATAAATAACCCATCTACCCTCTGTTTGGATGTGGTTTTGTGTTTTAATTAGTGTTTGTGCCAAGCTAGACCTATTGGATCTTCTTGGATGATAGTTATTTGATCTTGCTTTAATTTCCAGAAACTTTGAGTTCAGTGCCCGAATTACTAAAAATCATCAGAACGTGATAAAATACTGATTCCAATTGATGCTGATCAATAAAAAAATTATCTAGGTTGTCTAATTTTGTTAGATTTTTTGGAGGTCCATAAGTTTGCATTAGTTACAGATTACTACAGACTGTTCTGTTTTTGACAGATTCTGTTTTTCGTGTGTTGTTTGCTTATTTTGACGAATCTATGGTTAGTAAAATAGTTTATAATCCATAGAGAAGTTGGAATACGGTAGGTTTAACACCAAAATAAATAAATAATGAGTTCACTACAGTACCTTGAAGTGGTTTTATGTTTTCTTTCTCTAACGGAGCTCACGAGATTTCTATTGAGTTTTGTGTTGTGAAGTTTTCAAGTTTTGGGTGAGTTCTTTTGATGGATTATGGAACAAGGAGTGCTAAGAGCCTAAGCTTGGGGATGCCCATGGCACCCCCAGGATAATCCAAGGACACCAAAAAGTCAAAGCTTGGGATGCCCCGGAAGGCATCCCCTCTTTCGTCCACTTCCATCGGTAATTTACTTGGAGCTATATTTTTATTCACCAACATGATATGTGTTTTGCTTGGAGCGTCTTGTATTATTTGTGTCTTTGTTTGTTAGTGTGACAAAATCATCCTTGCTGTACACACCTTTTGAGAGAGTCATCTATGAATTAAAATTTGATAGAATACTCTATGTGCTTCACTTATATCTTTTGAGTTATGTAGTTTTGCTCTATGTGCTTCACTTATATCTTTTGAGCGTTGAAATTTTGCTCTATGTGCTTCACTTAGATCTTTTAGAGCACAGTGGTGATTTGTTTTAAAGAAACTATGATCTCTCATGCTTCACTTAAATTATTTTGAGAGTCGTAATAGCATGGTAATTTGCTTAACAATAACTTGCTTGGTATTCAAGATTTGTGAAACTTTCTTTTGAGTGCGTTGAATACTAAGAAAAGTTGGATGATTGATAATTGTTTTGATATATGGAGGTAGTAATATCAAAGTCATGCTAGTAGAGTAATTGTGAATTTGAGAAGTGCTTGAGTTAAAGTTTGCAAGTCCCGTAGCATGCACGTATGGTTAACATTATGCAACAAATTTGAAACATGTGGTGTTATTTGATTGTCCTCCTTATGAGTGGCGGTCGGGGACGAGCGATGGTCTTTTCCTACCAATCTATCCCCCTAGGAGCATGCGCGTAATACTTTGGTTTTTGATGGCTTGTAGATTTTTGCAATAAGTATATGAGTTCTTTATGACTAATGTTGAGTCCATGGATTATACGCACTCTCACCCTTCCATCATTGCTAGCCTCTACGGTACCGTGCATTGCCCTTTCTCACATTGAGAGTTGGTGCAAACTTCGCCGGTGCATCCAAACCCCATGATATGATACACTCTTTCACACATAAACCTCCTTATATATTCCTCAAAACAGCCACCATACCTACCTATTATGGCATTTCCATAGCCATTCCGAGATATATTGCCATGCAACTTTCCACCATCCAGTTTATCATGACACATTCATCATTGTCATATTGCTTAGAATGATCATGTAGTTGACATAGTATTTGTGGCAAAGCCACCATCCATAATTTTTCATACTTGTCACTCTTGATTCATTGCATATCCCGGTACACCGCCGGAGGCATTCATATAGAGTCATACTTTGTTCTAGTATCGAGTTGTAATCATTGAGTTGTAAATAAATAGAAGTGTGATGATCATCATTCAATAGAGCATTGTCCCAAAAAAAGGAGAGAAAGGCCAAAGAAAAAAAGAAGGCCCAAAAAACAAAAAGGGGCAATGTTACTATCCTTTTTTCCACACCTGTGCTTCAAAGTAGCACCATGATATAGCGAGTCTCATATATTGTGCTTCAAAGTAGCACCATGTTCTTCATATAGAGAGTCTCTTGAGTTATCACCTTCATATACTAGTGGGAATTTTTCATTATAGAACTTGGCTTGTATATTCCAACAATGGGCCTCCTCAAGTGCCCTAGGTCTTCATGATCAAGCAAGTTGGATGCACACCCACTTAGTTTCTTTTGTTGAGCTTTCATACATTTATAGCTCTAGTGCATCCGTTGCATGGCAATCCCTACTCCTCGCATTAACATCAATCGATGGGCATCTCCCTAGCCCATTGATTAGCCTCGTTGATGTGAGACTTTCTCCTTTTTGTCTTCTTCACACAACCCCCATCATTATATTCTATTCCACCCATAGTGCTATATCCATGGCTCACGCTCATGTATTGCGTGAAAGTTTATGAGTTTGAAATTATTAAGGTATGAAACAATTGCTTGGCTTGTCATCGGGGTTGTGCATGATGAGAGCATTCTTGTGTGACGAAAATGGAGCATGACTAAACTATATGATTTTGTAGGGATGAACTTTCTTTGGCCATGTTATTTGAGAAAACATAATTGCTTTGTTAGTTTGCTTGAAGTGTTATTATTCTTTATGTCAATACGAACTTTTGTCTTGAATCTTTCTAATCTGAATATTCATACCACAATTAAGAAATTTTGCATTGAAATTATGCCAAGTAGCACTCCGCATCAAAAATTCTCTTTTTATCATTTACCTACTCGAGGACGAGCAGGAATTAAGCTTGGGGATGCCTGATACGTCTCCAACGTATCTATAATTTTTGATTGCTCCATGCTATATTATCTAGTGTTTTGGACTATATTGGGCTTTATTTTCCACTTTTATATTATTTTTGGGACTAACCTATTAACCAGAGGCCCAGCCCAGAATTGCTGTTTTTTGCCTATTTCAGTGTTTCGAAGAAACAGAATATCAAACGGAGTCCAAACATAAAAATCCTTTTTGGAACGTGATTTTCTTCTCGGATAAGACCCAGGAGACTTGGACCCTACTCCAAGAAGTACCGGAGGCGGTCACGAGGGTAGGGGCGCCCCCCCCCTACAGGGCACGCCCCCTGCCTCATGGGCCCCTCGGTGCTCCACCGACGTACTCCTTCCTCCTATATATACCCACGTACCCCCAAACGATCAGAACAGGAGCCAAAAACCTAATTCCACTGCCGCAACTTTCTGTATCCATGAGATCCCATCTTGGGGCCTGTTTCGGAGCTCCACCGGAGAGGGCCGTCATCACGGAGGGCTTCTACATCATCATAGCCCCTCCGATGAAGTGTGAGTAGTTTACCTCAGACCTTCGGGTCCATATTATTAGCTAGATGGCTTCTTCTCTCTTTTTGGATCTCAATACAATGTTCTCCCCCTCTCTTGTGGAGATCTATTCGATGTAATCTTCTTCTTTTGCGGTGTGTTTGTTGAGACCGATGAATTGTGGGTTTATGAACAAGTCTATCCATGAACAATATTTGAATCTTCTTTGAATTCTTTTATGTATGATTGGTTATCTTTGCAAGTCTCTTCGAATTATCCGTTTGGTTTGGCCAACTAGATTGGTAGTTCTTGCCATGGGAGAAGTGCTTAGCTTTGGGTTCGATCTTGCGGTGTTCTTTCCCAGTGACAGAAGGGGCAGCAAGACACGTATTGTATCGTTTCCATCGAGGATAACAAGATGGGGTTTATTTCATATTGCATGAATTTATCTCTCTACATCATGTCATCTTGCTTAAAGCGTTACTCTGTTTTTAACTTAATACTCTAGATGCATGCTGGATAGCGGTCGATGAGTGGAGTAATAGTAGTAGATGCAGAATCGTTTCGATCTACTTGTCACGGACGTGATGCCTATATACATGATCATGCCTAGATATTCTCATAACTATGCTCAATTCTGTCAATTGCTCAACAGTAATTTGTTCACCCACCATAGAAAACTTATGCTCTTGAGAGAAGCCACTAGTGAAACCTATGGCCCCCGGGTCTATTCTCATCATATCAATCTGCATCACTTTAATCTTGCTTTGTTTCTAGTTTGCCTTTTACCTTTCACTTTGCATCTTTATATCAAAAATACCAAAAATATTATCTATTGGATCTCACTTCCATAAGTGACCGTGAAGGGATTGACAACCCCTATTCGCGTTGGTTGCGTTGAGCTCTTTGTGTTGTGTAGGTACGAGGGACTTGCGCGTGGCCTCCTACTGGATTGATACCTTGCTTCTCAAAAACTAAGGGAAATACTTACGCTACTCTGCTGCATCATCCTTTCCTCTTCGAGGAAAACCAACGCAAGCTCAAGAGGTAGCAATGCACAATCAAGTATGATGCATGTCCGGTTTAAATGTGCATGGCATGGCAAAGTGCACAAACAACCCTACAAATTAAGTGGAGCTCATTATGCAACGGAGTTGCATATTGAAGAAAACACCACATGACTTATTTAGTTCGCTCTTGTTTATGTACCCAACAATATTAAATGTTGTTAGCATGGAAAGAGGTGAAGCAAATGAAAACTACCTATCTAGGCAAGTTTAAATGAGGCCGGAAACAACGAACAACAATTCCGGTAAATCCCCATATGCATATTTTGGTTATGGTACTATTCTGCCCTAAACACAATTTTAGAGTTATTAAACATGCAAAGTAAAGCCATCATGTTAAACTAGGCATTTTTCTACCCCATTTACATATAAAGTTTATTAAATTCCGAGTTACGATTATTTAGTTATGAAATAAATCATTTTAGCAAGTTATTTAAGCAAATTTAAACAAACAGCATTTCAAACATTTTAAACTTGGATGAAAATGACATATTATGAAACTACACAAAATTCTAAGCATCTTTCATATAAAGTTTGTTTTAAAATGATGCATCGTTTGTGAGTTATAATATGCATGTTGTGCAAGGGTTTTTTTGTAAAACTGCAAAACCTGGGATAATAGCTAAATTCGCAGAGCCTAAAAAAATAGATACTGGACCGGATCTGCTGGACCAACAACAGGAAAAAAGGGGTGGGGCGCCAGGGGTGGCCTCACCCATGGGCTTCGGTCCAGATCTGCAGAGGCCTCGCTGGCCGGATCGGGAGTTGGGCTTGGCATGGATGGGCCTTGCTGCGGGATGCGGTTGCTGGGCCGGCTCACATGGACGCGGCCCATGCGCTGGTCAACGTGCACGGGCCCCTCGCTCGCACGATCTGGAGCAGGGGATGTAGAGGCTGGCGACGCCGGCGAACTCCCGCGGCGAGGGAGGGCGCTGGGAGGCAACGGGGGCCCTAGGCGACGCGGGAATAGCTGGATCCGGTCCCGCGCGACCGAATCCGGGCAATGCGGTGGTGGACGGAGCTCCGGCGATAGGAGAGAAGGATCCGAGGCGGCAACGGCCATGACTTCGAGCTCCCTGGTTCCTGCAGGCGGAGGGGGAGATGGTGAGCGAGCGAGGGCGAGACGAAAAGGGAAGGAGAGGGGGCAACGAGGCAGGCCTGCACGTGGAGTCCGGCGAGGTGCAGACGGTGCGGGAGGCGGCGAGAGGCCGGTAGGCGGCGGAGTTCGATCTGGATCGGGAGCTTCTCTCCCGATCTGGATCGATCGGTCGAACGGGTACGGGCGGCGGCACGGTCGGGCATGCTTGGGCCCGACGGGCCAGATCCGGACCCCGGCGGGCCGCGCGGTGGAGGGGAGACCCAGGGGCGACGTGGCCTCATCTGGTTGGGCAGGGCAGCGACGCTGCCCACTGGGGTGGCGCTATGTGGCGACGGCGAGGTGGCGGCGCTGGAGGAGGCCAAGTGGCGGCGGCGGAGCAGATCTGATGGCGACAATTGGCGGGTGGAGGCTGAGGCTGCGCGGAAAAAGAAGAGGAGAGTGGAAGAATGTCCAGATTTGGAAGGGGGGTTCCCTTTTATAGCAAAAATGGCTAGGGTTGGGGTTCTAGGGGGTTTTCGGAGCCTCGGATCGTGATCCGACGGCTCCGGACGCGAGGAGGAGTAGGTTGGAGCTTGTGGGCTGTGCAGAAGGCCTCGGGCTAAGACAAGAGAAGAGAGAGGGAGGCCCGGCGTATGTTTCCGGAGACCGAAAACGTCCGACATTTGTCCGGCTATAATGTCGCTATAGTTAACCATTGGGGCGTCAAACGGACTCCAAATGCGATGAAACTTGACAGGCGGTCTATCTACACTATAATAAGACCACACGCCAACTTTCATCCCCTTCCGAGAACATTTTCCGGCCACTTATAAAATACTATTTCAGACATGTCGCGGGCGCGTGCAAGTGTGTCTGGGCTCGGAACGGACAACGGACGGAACGAGGAGACCGGGACGGATGCAAGTTTTGAAAACATGATGATGCAATGCGGATGATGACATGGAAAGATGCGACACGCAAGCAAAAGACAAGGCAACAACAGCGAATAACTGGAAGACACCTGGCACATCGGTCTCGGGGCGTTACAACACTCCACCACTATTAGAGGATCTCAACCCGAGATCCTAGGGATGGCACCGGAGGGAAAACGGAAGAGGAAGAGGAGAGGTGAAACCAAGTTGCTTCTTTGACAAACGAGTGAAACCAAAGAACCTTGAAAGGTTGAACAACTTGAAAGAAAGAAAAACAACAGAGATGAATAAAGTTGAGAACACTCCGTTAGAAAAGAGGAACAAGGAAGAACAAATTCAGACAGCACTCTGGTAGAAAAGAGATGCAAGAATAGATAAGTAGAAAAGAACTTGAGCGGAGTACACAACACTCCGGATAAATTGATAAGCATGAAAAGAACACGATCCTGACAAAACAAGAAGATGGGTTGAAGAGAGCAACATCACAATGCCTCCAGAACAAAAGAATAGAAGTTGTATCGTTGGAAAGGAAAGAGTTGAGAAGAAAATGACATCTTCTACCACAATAGAATTTGAAATGCATCCTTAAAAGAAGGATTGAACGGAGTTGTTGGAAAATCAACAACGAAAAGAACAAGCTTGATATGGACTTATAGAAGACATCTCAAAATTATGAGGTGACAATTTGCCACTCACAGAAAAAGATTGGATTGATAAGAACAAGGAGACGAGGAACTATTTCACCGGGAGGATAAATGAAGAACTTGGGTCATTTATGAGCACCATAGATAGCAACAATCCTTAGGGAAGGCTTTAGGTGAAATATAGCCCAAGATAACTCCAAAGAAGAGATTGATGGATTTAAAATACCTCATTCTTAACAACATGTGATTCATGAAACATGAACTCAAATTATCAAGAATGACATAATACCACCTCCAATGATACGGAAGAAAGAATTGCACTCCGGATTGCAAGATGAAGAATGATTGAGCTCCTCAGAAAAGAATCTCAATGAAAAACTTCTAGACGGAATTAAATCCTCTATGAACCAACATGTAGAACCTTCATGAAGAACTCCGTTAAACAAAAGAATGATCAAACGGAAGGCAAGAGAAGTTGAAAACACAAGGTGAATCTTGCGATGATTTAGATGAATCTTCACGATGATATAATGCGGAAAAGCTTGGAACTCCGGAAAAGAAAGATGAAACAAATGAAACCGAGAATTTGATGAGCCTCCGGAATAAGGAATTGAATTCACTCGATGAAACAAGAATAAGAATTACATTATGCTTATCCTTCATCAATTAAATTGATGACAAACAATGGATTTGGCACACTACTTATTCTCAGAGAAAAGATTAAGAGAGATATAACACAAACTTGGGAAGGTCTTCAACAAATCACCGGTCAGGTAGAAACAACGAATAAATTATATGATAAACGAAGGAATAAAAATCTTGGAAGAACCACCATAAGAATTGGAAATGAACGAAGAAAAGATAAAGAAACACCGGGAAGAATTGGAAAATGGAAGAAGATACTTAACAGAATTTAGATACCAGAGAACGAAGAGAACACGAGCTGATTAGAGATCACTTGAACGATGCACCGGTAAGATTTGGAGAATTAGAGCTAAAAGCTGGAATGAATAATACTGAAATGATGGCCTTCAGAGAATCAAACTGAAAGGACTCTTGAATTGCTTCGGATGGGTGAAAAGAATTCCCACAATCAAAACAATTATGAGAGGATGGCAGAGAATGGGGCAAGATTTAAAAGAAACTCTTCTTCGGTCTTCAAAATCTGAGAATTATGACGAGAAACACCACCAAGAATTATTGAGACACTCCGGAATGAAGAATGGAAAGGTTGAACCACCGATGAAAAGAATTTGAAAGATCTAGGAGAAAAACATTTGACTGATGATAAATCATTCTTACGTCAAACTTTGAAAAAAAATTAGGGATAGCTCCGGTGAAAATTAGAAGAGTCAGGTAATATCCTGGAAAAAAGACCTGTGGGTTAGGGCCAACTCAAAAGATACACCGTTGAAATGATTACTTGCAAAGGAGAATGCACCGATTGAATTAAATGGCTTAAATGAGATAACATGCTCGAAAGAGCTTGGACGAAAGCAGAGTGGAAACCCGAATCTTCGAGATATCTTGAGCACTCTGGAACAATTGAATAGCGAGAGGTGAACGATTAAGAATTGCCAACCTAGGTGAAAAAGTTGCGAGAGGTGAAAAAGTTGTCGTGCAAAAAGATAGTTTTTAAAGAAACCATGTATAATTCAAGATGATAAGAAATTGCCACTTGTCTGCGCGCGTTGAGCCCCTTGTATTGACAAATAGGGGTGTGACCACTTATTCGGTATAAATAGCGGCGCCGGACTTGATTAGTTGTGTCTGAGGTCTTGACGACCTATTTGGATGCTTTCACTCGTCCGGGCGCGCAGAGAACACTTGATATTTCCGTTCACTAAAATGATGCCACGTGGACCGGGCATAGTGAGTGTGAGGGAGGCGTAGTGTGGTATTGCATTAAAGCGAGCGAAAGCTTCGCGTCCGAGCAGTGCTTGATAGCCACTTTGAAACGGAGCGATGTGGAAGGTTAAATGCTCGTGACGGAAGTTATCGGGGGAGCCAAATATAACCTGTAGTAGGAGGGAGCCCGTACAACGAGCCCCTGGGCCTGGCGTTACTCCTTTAAAGGTAGTATTGCTATGGCGGATTTGTGTTGGGTCTAACCCCATCCCGCGGATTGTATCCTGATATATTAATTTTAGGCTGCTGCCGCCATCCATCAAGACTCGTGTGAAGTGATATCCGCCAATTACTGGGTCTAATACCAGGGCAGCCCATCCTGCGTGTCGGATACTTGCTGAGTAATCGCGATGGTCGAAAGTGATCGGTTGAGACGACCAGTGGCAGGACTTCGCGGTGACAGGCACTTGGGTATATTTTCCTGGGAGTGCCGTGTTGTTTTTTCCCTTGGTCACGTGTAACGTGTTTACTGTTTTGACTTCTGGTGGAAATTTCTTTTGTTCCGCCGTGTCTTGCTTGGGAGGCTCGTCCTCGTCATCACTTGGTGTATCCTCCCCTTTATGTACGGCGTTGAGCTTGCCGGACTGCTTGAAGACCCAACATTCTCTGTGGGTATGATTAGCAGGTTTACCAGGGGTACTATGGATCTGACATACTTGGTCCAGAATTTTGTTGAGGCTGGACAATTCATCCCTGGTGCCTTTAGGGGGCGGCTTTTGACCTGCCCGAGAGCTTTTGAATCCGGTATTTACTGCCGTGCCCTTCATGCTGTCTTCTTTATTCCGGCGTTTGTTATTGCTGTTGCGCCGTGATTTTCCGTTTCCATCTCTAACTTCAGATGTACCGGGGTCGCTGGTGGTGCATCTGGCTAGCCAGCCGTCCTCACCCGCGCAAAAGCGGGTCATGAGGTTCGTTAATGCGACCATCGTTCTCGGCTTATTTTGGCCGAGGTGTCTGGCGAGCCATTCGTCACGGACGCTATGCTTGAAAGCTGCCAAGGCTTCGGCGTCCGGACAGTCGACAATCTGGTTCTTTTTAGTAAGAAACCTGTACCAAAGCTTTCGGGCTGTTGAGTTATATGACTCAAATCGTCCGCATCCGGAGGTCTGACATAAGTCCCTTGAAAATTTGCCTGAAAGGCATCTTTGAGCTCTTCCCAACTTCCAATGGTGCTTTCGGGGAGGCCTTTGAGCCAGTGACGAGCTGGCCCTTTGAGCTTGAGGGGTAGGTACTTGATGGCGTGGAGATCATCTCCTCGAGCCATATGGATATGAAGGATGTAGTCCTCAATCCAGACCCCAGGGTATGTTGTTCCGTCGTATGCTTCTATGTTTACGGGCTTGAATCCCTCTGGAAATTCGTGGTCCAGTACCTCATCGGTGAAACATAGGGGGTGTGCGGCACCCCTGTAGCTGGGTGTACCGCGTTGTTCGGATGTTTGTTGTGTTGCATTGTATGCTGGGGCGCGCTTGTGTGGTCCATAGATGGATCTGGTTGCGCCGTCCTTTGGGTGCGAGCCCTCGCATGGGTCGCGTATTGTATTGTGAGCGGCGTTGTATGCCGCTCTGTGTTGGTAGAGGGGTCGTCTATCCGACCAGGTGGCTACTTTGATATTTGGTTGTGGAGGTTCTGAGGCCTCCTCATCGAATTCGGGTAACAGCTTCCGCTTTTGGTAGCTCTTGGAGGGGCGATTGTCGCCGTACCTTGCTGCAGTGCTGAGTATTTTACTCCATCTGAATTGGAGTGTGTCTTGAGCGGCCTTGAGCCTTTGCTTCTGCTTTTTCAGGCTCCTCTCGGTGGCAACAAGCCTTTTACGGGCAGTCTGCTACTCCGGGTGTCTGTCCGGCGTTATGTCGTCCGGACCATTATCCTTGATAGGATTTGTTTGTTCGGTTTGATTATCCGGATTGCCGTTGTCCGGCAGCGGTTTGCCCTGCTCCAGCGCTGGGTCTGTGTGATCGCTATTTCTGTTGAGGCAGGATTTGGGGCGGCGCTTGCGTCACCGCTTTGACTACTTTTCGAGGGAACAAGCCTTCAATGCATCCTTCCACTCCTCGTCGTCATCTTTTGGTGCGTCCACCATGTATACGTCATATGATGAGGTGGCGTTCCAGGGCCCAATAGGCGCTGGTTCCTCATCGTCTCCTTCATCGGCGTCCATACCATCGATGTCTTCGGAGTCGAAGTCGAGCATGTTGGTTAAATCGTCGACAGTGGCTACAAAGTGGGTGGTGGGTGGGCTTTGAATTTCTTCATCGTCCGCTTCCCAATCTCGCTGACTATAGTCCGGCCAGGGCTCTCCTGATAAAGAGAGAGACTTTAGTGATTTTATAATATCGCCAAAGGGCGAGTGCTGAAAGATGTCCGCGGCAGTAAACTCCATGATCGGCGCCCAATCAGATTCGATTGGCAGGGGCGTGGAGGGTTTGGAGTCCAGAGAGGAGTCCTGCTCCTTGGAGTCACGAGTCTCGCGGAGTACGGGGCTGGTGTTCGGCTCAATCACCATTTGGGTCGCAGCCCCCGGGGTGGCGTCCAACCGCCCATCCTCGATCGGCGTAGTTGGCTCTGAATTAAGGGTCGGAGCCGATGCTGGTGCGGCCTCCAGGGCACTGTTCGGCGGCAGAGCTAGATCATGCTCGTCGTGACAGTGCGGCGCGCTCGGCAGTGGCTCGAATCCGTCGAAGATCAAGTCCCCGCGGATGTCAGCCGTGTAGTTTAAACTTCCAAATCTGACCTGACGGCCAGGGCCGTAGCTTTCGATCTGCTCCAGACGGCCAAGCGAATTGGCCCGCAGTGCGAAGCCGCCGAAGACAAAGATCTATCCGGGGAGGAAGGTCTCACCCTGGACTGCATCGCTATCGATGATCGTAGGAACCATCGAGCCTGACGGCGACGACACAGAGGAACTCTCAATGAAAGCACCAATGTCGGTGTCAAAACTGGCGGATCTCGGGTAGGGGGTCCCGAACTGTGCGTCTAGGCCGAATGGTAACAGGAGGCAAGGGACATGAAGTTTTACCCAGGTTCGGGCCTTCTCGATGGAGGTAAAACCCTACATCCTGCTTGATTAATATTGATGATATGGGTAGTACAAGAGTAGATCTACCACGAGATCGAGGAGGCTAAACCCTAGAAGCTAGCCTATGGTCTGATTGTTGATGTGTATGTTGTCCTACGGACTAAAACCCTCTGGTTTATATAGACACCGGATAGGGTTAGGGTTACATAGAGTCGGTTACAATGGTAGGAGATCTACATATCCTTATCGCCAAGCTTGCCTTCCACGCCAAGGAAAGTCCCTCCCGGACACGGGACGAAGTCTTCAATCTTGTATCTTCATAGTCCAGGAGTCCGGCTGAAGGTATAGTCCGGCTATCCGAACACCCCCTAATCCAGGACTCCCTCAACCGGCATGAGAAAGCATTGAAACGAGGAAAGGATATGATCAACAAAGCTTGACTAGAATCCACCGAAGAAGAAAAAGAATGAAGAATGATGAGCTTGTAGAACATCTTCATGAGAACCACCGGGTAAGAATATTGACAGAAAAGAATGGAGAGACTTCATATTCATAAGATAGATACTTGATAAAGAAATCCGAGTCCTTGAAGAAAAAGGGTGGGAGGGCGGGAAAATGACTGATGATAAAAACAAAGGCAACTTGGAGACGGATGAAACAAACAACGTTGATGAAAACTGAGATTGGGTCTTGCGGATGTTGAAATGATCGGATCCACTTGAAGAGAAACACACCGGTGAAAAGAAATTGAAATGACAAACTCGATGATCGAGAAGGATTAGTATTCACATAGGAATATGAGAACACCACTTAGACAAGGGATGGAATCAACATTTGACTTCGAAGCAATTCGAATACCACAACTCAAATCAAAACAAAGGATTGGCTTGCAGAATAAGCCGGAACAAACATATGATAGAGATTTCGTCCGAATTTTCATGGTGGGGCCTACACGGGCTCGATCGTACATCACCATCATGTACAAGGCAGTGCACATGACATACGAACCGTCCCCGAGTTGGCATAGCCAAGGACTCTTTAAGACACAACGAGACCACTATAAAACCAACCGTGGATAGGCGGACCACTAGACGTCGAACCCCAATTTCATATCATACATCTGTCGGAAAGATATCCTAAGAGCTACTTGAATTCCCACTTATAAACTCCCGAAATTTTCACTAGACGTCGAACCCCAATTTCATATCACACATAACCAAGAAACCTTCGGAAATTGTTTACCTCAACCTTCGAAAAGCATCCGTTATACGAGTTATGGCGATACTCCCGAACTCCCACCCCAGTATTGGGTGGCGTCGAGGTTATCTCACCAACAACTGCATAAAAGAGATTTTCAATGTCGGCGAACTCAGGTATTCCAGAATTGCAACGATAAAATTGTGACGACAACACCTCGGAGCTCAACTCCCCGGGACACTGCCACAACCCCTAAATGATAGGAGGCACCAAGAACAATGTTCTCGTTAAAAATCGATCGAGACGATTCCAAGATACCCGCGTGATCCTAAATTTTTTTTCGTGAAATTTGAGAAGAGAAGAGTCAAAACTCTACGTCAGGATGCCTCACCAGAGCGACGAAGGGACTGAGGAGTAAAAAGAATTCCTAACTCTCCGATATATAATTCCTAAATGACTCAAAACATTTTTCTAGACTCAACAACGCCAGCGATTCGATCAATCAGGGGGGCTCCTAAGGTCGGGGAAGGCTATGATTACCAACTTGTAACGCCCTCGATGCGGCTATATCTCCCACGTGTTGAAGCACGACTTAGAGGCATAACCGCATTGAAAGCAATGTCACAAGTGAGGTAATCTTCACACAACCCATGTAATATATAAGGGAAAAAGATACATAGTTGGCTTACAATCGCCACTTCACACAATACATGAATAAAGCAATTACATTCATCCAAATACACTCAAGGTCCGACTACGGAACCAAAATAAAAGAAGACTACCCCAAATGCTACACAGATCCCTGATCGTCCCGACTGGGCTCCACTACTGATCAACTGGAAACGAAACAACATAACGAACACGATCTTCATCGAGCTCCTCCTTGAGCTTGGTTGCGTCATCTGCAAGGTTCAACGGCACCTGCAAGCTAGTTTTGGAAGTATCTGTGAGTCACGGGGACTCAGCAATCTCACACCCTCGCGATCAAGACTATTTAAGCTTATGAGTAAGGTAAAGGTATGATGCGGAGCTGCAGCAAGCGACTAGCATATATGGTGGCTAACATACGCAAATGAGAGCGAGAAGAGAAGGCAAAAGCATGGTCGATAAACTATGATCAAGAGGTGATCCAAGTCTACTTACATCAAGCATAACTCCAACACCGTGTTCACTTCCCGGACTCCGCCGAGAAGAGACCATCACGGTTACACACGCGGTTGATGCATTTTAATTAAGGTTAAGTTTTAGGTTTTCTACAACCGGACATTAACAAATTCCCATCTGCCCATAACCGCGGGCACGGCTTTCGAAAGTTCAAATCCCTGCAGGGGTGTCCCAACTTAGCCCATCACAAGCTCTCACGGTCAACGAAGGATATTCCTTCTCCCAAGACAATCCGGTCAGACTCGGCATCCCGGTTACAAGACATCCTCGAGAATGGTAAAACAAGTCCAGCAAGACCACCCGATGCACCGACATCCCGATAGGAGCTGCACATATCTCGTTCTCAGGGCAACACCGGATAAGCAATCCGTACAACTAAAACCAGCCCTCGAGTTTCCCCGAGGTGGCGCTGCAAGGGGCTCTAGTTTGGACCAACACTTAGACAAGCACTGGCCTGGGGGGGGTTAAAATAAAGATGACCCTCGGGATGTGTGACTCCCAAGGGAAAAATGCTAGGTGGTGAATGGTAAAACCAATGTTTGGCCTTGCTGGAGGAGTTTTATTCAAAGCGAACTGTCAAGGGGTTCCCATTATAACCCAACCGTGTAAGGAATGCAAAATCCAGGAACATAATACCAATATGACGGAAACTAGGGCGGCAAGAGTGGAACAAAACACCAGGCATAAGGCCGAGTCTTCCACCCTTTACCAAGTATATAGATGCATCAATTAAATAAGAGATATTGTGATATCCCAACGAAATATCCATGTTCCAAACATGGAACAAGCTCCAACCTTCACCTGCAACTAACAACGCTATAAGAGGGGCTGAGCAAAGCGGTAACATAGCCAAACAATGGTTTGCTAGGACAAGGTGGGTTAGAGGCTTGGCTCAACAATATGGGAGGCATGATAAGCAAGTGGTAGGTATCGCCGCATAGGCATAGCAAAAGAGCGAGCATCTAGCAAGCAAAGATAGAAGTGATTTCGAGGGTATGGTCATCTTGCCTGAAATCCCGCAAGGAAGAAGAACGAGTCCATGAAGAAGACAAACAGACGCAGTCGAACGGATCCTCACAAACACTACGTTATCGGAACCAACCCGAAGAAGCAACACCGAAAAGAAGCAAACAACATAATAAACAACCATCACATAACATGGCATGATGCACAATCAAGTATGATGCATGTCCAGTTTAAATGTGCATGGCATGGCAAAGTGCACAAACAACCCGACAAATTAAGTGGAGCTCATTATGCAACGGAGTTGCATATTGAAGAAAACACCACATGACTTATTTAGTTCTCTCTCTCGTTTATGTACCCAACAATATTAAATGTTGTTAGCATGGCAAGAGGTGAAGCAAATGAAAACTACCTATCTAGGCAAGTTTAAATGAGGCCGGAAACAACGAACAACAATTCCAGTAAATCCCCATATGCATATTTTGGTTATGGTACTGTTCTGCCCTAAACACAATTTTAGAGTTATTAAACGTGCAAAGTAAAGCCATCATGTTAAACTAGGCATTTTTCTACCCCATTTACATATAAAGGTTATTAAATTCCGAGTTACGATTATTTAGTTATGAAATAAATCATTTTAGCAAGTTATTTAAGCAAATTTAAACAAACAGCATTTTAAACATTTTAAACTTGGATGAAAATGACATATTATGAAACTACACAAAATTCTAAGCATCTTTCATATAAAGTTTGTTTTAAAATGATGCATCGTTTGTGAGTTATAATATGCATGTTGTGCAAGGGGTTTTCTGTAAAACTGCAAAACCTGGGATAATAGCTAAATTCGCAGAGCCTAAACAAATAGATACTGGACCGGATCTGCTGGCCCAACAACAGGAAAAAAAGGGGTGGGGCGCCAGGGGTGGCCTCACCCATGGGCTTCGGTCCAGATCTGGAGAGGCCTCGCTGGCCGGATTGGGAGTTGGGCTTGGCATGGATGGGCCTTGCTGCGGGATGCGGTTGCTGGGCCGGCTCACATGGACGCGGCCCATGCGCTGGTCAACGCGCGCGGGCCCCTCGCTCGCACGATCTGGAGCAGGGGATGTAGAGGCTGGCGACGCCGGCGAACTCCCGCGGCGAGGGAGGGCGCTGGGAGGCAACGGGGGCCCTAGGAGACGCGGGAATAGCTGGATCCGGTCCCGCTCGACCGAATCCGGGCAATGCGGCGGTGGACGGAGCTCCGGCGATAGCAGAGAAGGATCCGAGGCGGCGACGGCCATGACTTCGAGCTCCCTGGTTCCTGCAGGCGGAGGGGGAGATGGTGAGCGGGCGAGGGCAAGACGAAAAGGGAAGGAGAGGGGGCAACGAGGCAGGCCTGCACATGGAGTCCGGCGAGGTGCAGAAGGTGCGGGCGGCGGCGAGAGGCCGGTAGGCGGCGGAGTTCGATCTGGATCAGGAGCTTCTCTCCCGATCTGGATCGATCGGTCGAACGGGTACGGGCGGCGGCACGTCAGGCATGCTTGGGCCCGACGGGCCAGATCCGGACCCCGGCGGGCCGCGCGGTGGAGGGGAGACCCAGGGGCGACGTGGCCTCATCTGGTTGGGCAAGGCGGCGACGCTGCCCACTGGGGTGGCGCCATGTGGCGACGGCGAGGTGGCGGCGCTGGAGGAGGCCAAGTGGCGGCGGCGGAGCAGATCTGACGGCGACAAGTGGCGGGTAAAGGCTGGGGCTGCGCGGAAAAAGAGGAGGAGAGTGGAAGAATGTCCAGATTTGGAAGGGGGGTTCCCATTTATAGCAAAAATGGCTAGGGTTGGGGTTCTAGGGGGGTTTTCGGAGCCTCGGATCGTGATCCCACGGCCCCGGACGCGAGGAGGAGTAGGTTGGAGCTTGTGGGCTGTGCAGAAGGCCTCAGGCTAAGACAAGAGAAGAGAGAGGGAGGCCCGGCATCTGTTTCCGGAGACCGAAAACGTCCGACATTTGTCCGGCTATAATGTCGCTCTAGTTAACCGTTGGGGCGTCAAATGGACTCCAAATGCGATGAAACTTGATAGGCGGTCTATCTACACTATAATAAGACCACACGCCAACTTTCATCCCATTCCGAGAACATTTTCCGGCCACTTATAAAATACTATTTCGGACATGCCGCGGGTGCGTGCAAGTGTGTTTGGGCTCGGAACGGACAACGGAAGGGAACGAGGAGACCGGGACGGATGCAAGTTTTGAAAACATGATCATGCAATGCGGATGATGACATGGCAAGATGCGACACGCAAGCAAAAGACAAGGCAACAACAATGAATAACTGGAAGACACCTGGCACATCGGTCTCGGGGCGTTACATAACCCACCATGTACTCCTACATGGCCTCTCACCGCTACCTTTACCAAAACATGTTCACACACAGTAGGACATGTTCATCACCATTCCAATTCATCCCCGATGAATCAGACCCGAGTCAACTCTAAGCAGTAGCAGGGATGACAAACAAACATGAATGAGTAGGCACAACAGGGCTCAAACAACTCCTACTCATGCTAGTGGGTTTCATCTATTTACTGTGGCAATGACAGGTCATGCAGAGGAAAGGGGTTCAACTACCGTAGCATGTAATAGTTGAATCGTTGTTGTCCTAATGTAGTAAAAGAGAGCAGGAGTGAGAGAGTGGGATTGTATCGGAATGAACAAGGGGGTTTTGCTTGCCTGGCACTTCTGAAGATAGTATAGCTCTTCATCGGTGTCATCGAAATCATCGTCGGAACCACGTCTACTGAGAGGGAACAAATACCGGCAAACAGAGAACACATATTCACCATATCAATACTCCACTATGGACCCGCTCCCGTCTCCCTACGAGAAGGCCACCCATAGCACTCATGCTTATCTTGCGCATTTTAGAGTATCCACTTTCACTTGTCTATGAACTATGCAAGGGGTCCAAGTTTCCATATCCGAGGAATCCGGCTATTCGAATAGATAATGATAACCCTGCAGGGGTGTACTTCTTCACACACGCTCTCGCCACTTACCACCATGTACACGTCATGTACCTCGGCAACCTTCAAGCGGAAGCCTGGTGAGGGAGTCGACCACGACCTGACTAACCACACAAGTCTCTCATCTAGGTTTATCGCCTATTCGGGTTCCATCTGCAAGGAGATCCGGACGGGGTGTCGCTCATGGCCCCAAACGATGTGTGCAGGGTTCCCAAGCCCACCATCCGGGTGCCACTTGGTACACCGTGCCACTGTGCCTAGTCTGTCCCAAGCCCACCTGTACCGGGTGCCACTTGGTAGACTACTAACACTACCTACAAACACCAGAAACGAGTTGCAACTCCTGGACAGAGATCGAGTTGATTAATAAGCCGAGAGGGGCCGAGTTACCGGAACCCAATGTGTGGTAGTAACTGTTCATGGAACACAAACACAGAACTCAGTTCGTGAGGACGGCTGCAATGAGACAACCTACCATGTACTCCTACCTGGCCTCTCACCGCTACCTTTACCAAAACGTGTTCACACACTTAGCTCACACACAGTAGGACATATTCATCACCATTCCAATTCATCCCCGATGAATCAGACCTGACTCAACTCTAAGCAGTAGCAGGCATGACAAACAAGCATGAATGAGTAGGCACATCAGGGCTCAAACAACTCCTACTCATGCTAGTGGGTTTCATCTATATACTGTGGCAATGACAGGTCATGCAGAGGAAAGGGGTTCAACTACCGCAGCATGTAACAGTTGAATCGTTGTTGTCCTAATGCAATAAAAGAGAGCAGGAGCGAGAGAGTGGGACTGTATCAGAATGAACAAGGGGGTTTTGCTTGCCTGGCACTTCTGAAGATAGTATAGCTCTTCATCGGTGTCATCGAACTCATCGTCGGAACCACGTCTACTGAGAGGGAACAAATACCGGCAAACAGAGAACAAACACAATCAATGCAATGCACAATATGATGCATGAACATGGCATTTATATGTGATGGTGTTTGTGCTAATGCAAACAGCAACAAGTTCAGTGGAGCTCATTTGAATCAAGGATTCAAATGCAACTTCAAACTTAAGCATTTTAAATGCCCTTTATGTGTTTTCATCTATACAACAGGTTTAGCTTGGTTTTTCATGCATGAAACTAGTACAGATGGATAGACTGAATTTTTCTGATAATTGTTCATATATAAATTATTTCATTTGGAGTTACAGTTTAATTGCTATGAATTTACAAAGTTTTGGATATTTTCTGAATTAAACAAATCATTTAAGATTTATTTAAATTCCAGAAAAGGATTACTGCGTCAGCATGACATCACCATGATGTCAGCAGGTCAACGGGGCACGGTCCAGGTCAAACCTGACCAGTGGGACCCACTGGTCAGTGACCCTGTGACATTTATTGTCACAGACAGGTGGGTCCGGTCAATAGCCACGTCAGCGAGGTCAACACCGACGCGTGGGGCCACTGTGTTTAGATTAAGCTTAAACTACTTTTGTTAGCTGGTTAGTTAGGCAGTGGGGCCCGCATGTTAGCGAGCCAGTGGGTTAGTTAGTGGGTCATTAGCTACTAATGGCGTTGCCACGTCAGCACGCCGGAGTTGAACGCCGGCGAGCACGCGAACGCGGCAGCGACGCTCGGGAACGCACTACGGACGGCGGCTGGACGCGCGAAGACCACCAGAGGGTAGCCCGCGCTCTCCCGCATCCAGAGGAGCAGGTGGGTGGCTGCGGGGGCAACGGAGCTCGCGGCGGTGGCCGGAGTTCGGTGAAGATGGACAGAGCGCTACGGTGCACGGGAGGAAGAGTGGGTAGGTGCTCTGGGTTCCTGGGAACACGCTGAGGACGACAGCGTGCTTGGACGCGACGTGTGTGGGCTCTAGCCACGACGACCTCGTGGCCGGCGGCGATGAGCTCTCGGGCTCGACGGAGCCCGTGGTTAGAGGAAGAAATTGGCATCGGGGAGAGGGAGGTTCGGTGCGGAGGCTCACAGTGAGTCCAACGAGCGTGAGGGCGAGGTCGGGGACGCCCGGTAGCTCCCAAATCGACAACGAGGATCCATAGTGGCCGGTGATGGAAACGGCGATGCTGGCGACGTTGTGGTGCGTCCTTCGTTCCATAGCTCGGTGGAGAGGATGAGGAAGACGACCCGGAGCTCTTGGATACACTGGATGGGCGAGGGAGGGTCGGTGGCCGTGGCGAACGGTGTCGGTGGCGACGAGCTCCGCTCGGTGGTGCTCGGGGGAGAGGGGCAGACGAGGGAGAGACACGGGAGGGAGTGAGAGGGTGCCAAGGGGTCGTGTGGCATCCTCAGGGCAATGGGGAGATAGCCAGGGATGCAGGAGGTGGCCGGTGCGTGCCAGCGTGCGGCGAGCACATGCCCCTGTCCTACTGTCTCGAGGAGGTAGACGACAGGGAGGGCGCTGGTGGGCTGGGCCGACTGCTACAGCGGATGGCTGAGCTCTCTGGTGGGCTACACAGGTGAGACCAGGTAAGTTTCTCTCTTTTCCTATTTTTCTTTCTGTTTTCTATTTATTTTGCTCTGTTTTGCTTTAGTAATAATACTAAACCATTTTTGTTGCTTCTGAAATTATTTGTGGATGCAATATGGACTAGCCCAAAGCCCCACAATATTTTTCAGAATGATTGGAGTTATAAAAGTATTTATAGGAATTTATAACCCCAAGTCAAATACAATATGAGTTAATTCAAAAATCCAAAAATGTCCTAGAAATATATTCATCATTTGCAGAGGTTTCTACCTTAACCAAAAATCATGAACTTTTCTTGAGGCACTTTGGGTTCATTGAAAATGTTTTTAAGTTGAACCTAGTTGAGTTCTTTTGGTGCTAGGGATTGATCACCCCTATTTCAAATTTAGATAAAATTTAAACATGATGCAACACCAGATGCTAGCACTAGGCATTACCAGAACTAGGGATGTGACAACTCACCCCCACTAAACAAGAATCTCGCCCCGAGATTCAAGACGTGAGGTAAGAAGACAGGGAGGCACAAAGCTAACACAAACTTCACGATCCAGGTTGCACTTCATAAGAACGTTGATTCGATCATCATCCTTGTCTTGACATCTTGTTCTAAGAACTCCATCCAGCATGACAACTAGAAGAAAGGGAAAAATCTAGAAGAATCAATCTTCATGAAGATCGAGCAACTGACGATCAACTCACGGAATGAGATGTTCAACATATCTCGAGCTAAGACACGAAACATACATCCAAAGGGATGGAGTGAAATAGAGAAGGGAGATTCAAGTTGATAAGCACAATTCCACGTTGAATAAGATGGTGCATGGTTTCAAGATAACGAGGAGTTATCTGCCATGATTCCATAATGGCACCTTAGGGAAGGTGACTTGCAGAAATATTCCCCTAAGTGGCAAAAAGAATTACTTTTGATACAACGACCAATGAAACTCTCTATACCAACCTAGGGCAATTCACAACCGATCGTTTGAAGAAGTCGGAAAGGATGGCATACTCACACTAGAACGGATGATGTGGACTACCTTGTTGAAGACAACGCAACGGATGATTTTGCTTATCATCGAAAATGGATGGGATCCATGGTAGGACCACTTTTGAAGATGATCCGGAACAACAATTACCGAGAAGGATATCCCATGGGAATTTGGCACAATGGGGTGCAAGCTGGGAACAAAATGCAAATGTTGGGAATGATCCAACCATCATATCTGCCTGAGATTCATATCTGGTTGGTAACGAAATATTTCAGATAGCGTGTGTGGAAAAGAAAGGTAGCAACACAAATCGACGAGATGACGCTGCGAGATTCTCAGGAGATGAACTATGATAGCAAGCTCCAAAACACGAGCTGGTTATGCTACATACATGTGAACACGATGTCCCAGACAAGCATGACCCCATAGTAGTCTTACAATAAAACACTACCGAGTTCCGGTGGGAACCATCAATGAGGATACCGAAGTCCTTTCATAAGTCCGGATTAGCTCTTATGAAGGAACTCTTTCTCCTTGAACAAACCAATCAGTCGCTTGGTGTACTAGGTCATGCACATGGAATGGAGGTAGCGAGCCTGTCAAACCATAGCATACTTCGCACGTGTATGACTGACTTGGAATGATTCCAGAGGAAGCAACATTGACTTTCTCGAATTCACGTCGGCAACTTGCATCAAATGCACATGTATTCGAGGAAGTCACTTATTTCATCTGAACATATGCTTCATGAACGGGACATGAAGATAATGCTTATAAAAGTTTCCAATACTAGCTGGATGTTCAACACGAATCATGGACAAGATAAAAAATGTTGCTGATGGGCTCAATAAAAATTCATCGAGGCTTCCCTATGATGGAATTCCACAACTATGTGAACCAGGTGATAGCATTGGTCAGACCAAAAGATATAATGGTGTATGCTCGAGGAATCAACCATGAGTGAGACAACATTATGAACATCGTTGGTACTGATTTGATTTGGTGATAGCCCATACTCAAATCAAGTTTTGATAAGACAATAGGTCCAACAACTGATCACAGGGACCAATCGATGAAGATATCATCTTTCTTCAACTAACACAGAACACAAGGATATCCCTGTGAAATGAACTAAATTAGGTAAGCTTTTATATTCCAGCTCTCCAAGTTGTTGTTTAGCTTAACCAACTAGCTCAGGGGTATCCAACACAGATCCTTGGAGAAGGAGTGGTTTACAAGAAACCAACTTGATCACGAACTCAACATAGCGGTCAGGTGACAACCTGGTAACACTTCCGAGAAGATATTCGGAAATTCACGAACCATAGATATGTTACTAAGCTCGAGAACAATCTTGCTTTTCAAGGCAAGACGACATGATCAGAAGAGCAAGGGATGGATACAGTCCTAACTCATTGATCGAAGAGTGCACCAGGAAAAATGGACTAGGTAGCACGATCAATCTCAGGATGGTGATTCAGTAACCAACACACTAAGAATGAAATTATTGTCCTTTAACTACCAAGCAAGGGGTTGCTAGGAGTATTGATTTCACACATCATGATTCACTTGTCGGCATTCATGTTACAATAACACGGGAACCGAGGAATGAACAATGATGGCAAGAAATATCACTGCGTCAAGAATTCATAAGAGGTGGTGCAATTCTCATGACATTCTTGACATACGACGGTAATACTTCAGGGTAGAATAGAATCAAAAGCTAGGTTGGCATGTGATTTGCGGATTACAACTGCTTTGACCCAATCCTGGAGATGGATAAGGTACTGGAGTTTGTTTCTCCTAGTCATTCTGAAATAGAACGGCTTAACGGACCACAAGGATGAAGGGCATCGATGAACACGAATGCACAACTACTCTTGACCACCGACTGATAGATTAAGGTCGGAATACCACTGAAGAGGGACAACTCAAGGAACGTATGATCTTCTGAGTTGTGGATGCATGGATTGGTATGTCAAACGAGTTCAACATATTTCTTCCGGAATACCCATGCAGAAAGATAGAACTGGCAGAGTCACAATGTAGATTGGGGAACTCATCAAGAGCACTTTGGTTGTGATCTTTTGGTTCAAAAGAACTTCTGCCATAAGCAGTTCAAGGTATTGGAAGAATGATATACCACGGACCTCAAAGACTATCACAAAAGGTTACTAATATCCTAAAGGAACTAGCAAACACTATCAACATGAAGTAAGTAGAGTGAACCTTGGGTTCAAAAACCCAGGAATGGAATACCTACTAACTAATAACATCACGGGATGCTTTCGAGAACGATGGCCGGAATCATCACACTAGAACACAAAACATGGCTAGATTACAAGGTGATTCCCTAAAACACCTAGGGTCATAATAATAGCTCCAACATATATGCCGAGGCAACGAAGTACCTCAACTCGACGATTAGTGTGGTTAATCTGGCCCAAAGGAACATCGAGAACGGAAAGAAGGGATTTGCAAATGCATCAGACTATTTAGAAACCTGGGATGACTCGGACAGCATAACGACTGTAAATGCTCAAAAAGATTTGAGACATCATGCAAAATGGTGGCATAACATCACCATATCAAGGTTCCGAGATCATCTGTTAATACATGGAAGTACTAGAAACTGAACTGATACTTGAATCCAACAATCCTATAAGTCTACGGATTAGTAACATGTGATCCTGATAGAAAGATGAGAAGCCTAGTTCTTAATCCCCGTGGAAGAGAAGAGGATGACTCAGATCAGAAGGGCATAAGGTAAAGGAGTAAAAAGAGCCTTACGTTCCCTTCCACAATCAATTCCCTTACCTAACCAAAGCATTTCTAGACACAACTTCGACCAGTTTGGCTTGGTAATCCTACAGGCAGTCAGGCTCTGATACCAAAGCTGTCAGGACCCCGATTCTAAGTCACACCAATCTAGCCTATAACACCTCATATCACTTTGCGGCCTCACACACGGTATTCCCACGGGTGTCGCCTTACCATGGCCCGAGACTGTTTGCGCCTTTTGGCTCATGTATATGATAGTGTTGCTAGCATCCATATGACAGAGAACCCGAGCCGACATGACTAGCCGTGAACCCAAAGTGTCACTAACTTACGGAGACAGGCATACATGAATCAACATCGAGCATGTCGGTCAGCAGCGTGCGAATCCGGGCTGTAGCACTGGGCTAACAGGACTCCGGGAACCCGGGCTGTAGCAGGCTAGACAGGACTCCGGATGTCACCGCGTGACATTTCCCCGGAGGGACAGACACAGGAACGAAGCGAATCACATGCCGGCCAGTCAAGTGTTCCGGAGCAGTAGTGCTAGGCTAGCAGGACTCTGGTGAACCGGGCTGTAGCGGACTACTATGGCTCATGGAAGCACAAGACTATATTTCCCCATAAGAGAGGCTACCAAGGATAAACAACTAGGTTGTTGGATCCCACACATACTAAACATTTCAATCATACACACAATATGCTCGATATGTGTAAATACAACATGGCATCACAACATAACTCTACGACTCAAGTATTTATTCATTAGGCTTCAAGGAGCCAAGTATTGCAAACATGGGTCTCATGACCCCACATACAGAGCATACAAGCAACAGGCACATGCAGAAGCTTAACTTGTCTGAGTACAGACAACTACAAATGAAAAAGGATGAGAAGCTTGACTATCTACAAGATCCTGCCGAGGGCACAAGATCGTAGCTAAGGTAACAAGCTAAACATCGAAGCCCACGCGGAACTACTAGCGAGACTGAAGTCTCTCTGCAAAACATAAAATAAGCAAACGTGAGTACAAATGTACCCAGCAAGACTTACATCAGAACTATCTACATATGCATCATTATCAACAAAGGGATGGTGGGGTTTAACTGCAGCAAGCCAGCTTTAACTCAGTGGCTAACCTGAACTACGACAGCAAGTAACTCTTTTGAGGTGGCGCACACGAGTCCACATATTCACCATATCAATACTCCACTATGGACCCGCTCCCGTCTCCCTACGAGAAGGCCACCCATAGCACTCATGCTTATCTTGCGCATTTTAGAGTATCCACTTTCACTTGTCTATGAACTATGCAAGGGGTCCAAGTTTCCATATCCGAGGAATCCGGCTATTCGAATAGATAATGATAACCCTGCAGGGGTGTACTTCTTCACACACGCTCTCGCCACTTACCACCATGTACACGTCATGTACCTCGGCAACCTTCAAGCGGAAGCCTGGTGAGGGAGTCGACCACGACCTGACTAACCACACAAGTCTCTCATCTAGGTTTATCGCCTATTCGGGTTCCATCTGCAAGGAGATCCGGACGGGGTGTCGCTCATGGCCCCAAACGATGTGTGCAGGGTTCCCAAGCCCACCATCCGGGTGCCACTTGGTACACCGTGCCACTGTGCCTAGTCTGTCCCAAGCCCACCTGTACCGGGTGCCACTTGGTAGACTACTAACACTACCTACAAACACCAGAAACGAGTTGCAACTCCTGGACAGAGATCGAGTTGATTAATAAGCCGAGAGGGGCCGAGTTACCGGAACCCAATGTGTGGTAGTAACTGTTCATGGAACACAAACACAGAACTCAGTTCGTGAGGACGGCTGCAATGAGACAACCTACCATGTACTCCTACCTGGCCTCTCACCGCTACCTTTACCAAAACGTGTTCACACACTTAGCTCACACACAGTAGGACATATTCATCACCATTCCAATTCATCCCCGATGAATCAGACCTGACTCAACTCTAAGCAGTAGCAGGCATGACAAACAAGCATGAATGAGTAGGCACATCAGGGCTCAAACAACTCCTACTCATGCTAGTGGGTTTCATCTATATACTGTGGCAATGACAGGTCATGCAGAGGAAAGGGGTTCAACTACCGCAGCATGTAACAGTTGAATCGTTGTTGTCCTAATGCAATAAAAGAGAGCAGGAGCGAGAGAGTGGGACTGTATCAGAATGAACAAGGGGGTTTTGCTTGCCTGGCACTTCTGAAGATAGTATAGCTCTTCATCGGTGTCATCGAACTCATCGTCGGAACCACGTCTACTGAGAGGGAACAAATACCGGCAAACAGAGAACAAACACAATCAATGCAATGCACAATATGATGCATGAACATGGCATTTATATGTGATGGTGTTTGTGCTAATGCAAACAGCAACAAGTTCAGTGGAGCTCATTTGAATCAAGGATTCAAATGCAACTTCAAACTTAAGCATTTTAAATGCCCTTTATGTGTTTTCATCTATACAACAGGTTTAGCTTGGTTTTTCATGCATGAAACTAGTACAGATGGATAGACTGAATTTTTCTGATAATTGTTCATATATAAATTATTTCATTTGGAGTTACAGTTTAATTGCTATGAATTTACAAAGTTTTGGATATTTTCTGAATTAAACAAATCATTTAAGATTTATTTAAATTCCAGAAAAGGATTACTGCGTCAGCATGACATCACCATGATGTCAGCAGGTCAACGGGGCACGGTCCAGGTCAAACCTGACCAGTGGGACCCACTGGTCAGTGACCCTGTGACATTTATTGTCACAGACAGGTGGGTCCGGTTAATAGCCACGTCAGCGAGGTCAACACCGACGCGTGGGGCCACTGTGTTTAGATTAAGCTTAAACTACTTTTGTTAGCTGGTTAGTTAGGCAGTGGGGCCCGCATGTCAGCGAGCCAGTGGGTTAGTTAGTGGGTCATTAGCTACTAATGGCGTTGCCACGTCAGCACGCCGGAGTTGAACGCCGGCGAGCACGCGAACGCGGCAGCGACGCTCGGGAACGCACTACGGACGGCGGCTGGACGCGCGAAGACCACCAGAGGGTAGCCCGCGCTCTCCCGCATCCAGAGGAGCAGGTGGGTGGCTGCGGGGGCACCGGAGCTCGCTGGAACGGAGCTCGCGGCGGTGGACGAAGTTCGGTGAAGATGGACAGAGCACTACGGTGCACGGGAGGAAGAGTGGGTAGGTGCTCTGGGTTCCTGGGAACGCGCTGAGGACGATAGCGTGCTCGGACGCGACGTGTGTGGGCTCTAGCCACGACGACCTCGTGGCCGGCGGCGATGAGCTCTCGGGCTCGACGGAGCCCGTGGTTAGAGGAAGAAATCGGCATCGGGGAGAGGGAGGTTCGGTGCGGAGGCTCATAGTGAGTCCAACGAGCGCGAGGGCGAGGTCGGGGACGCCCGGTAGCTCCCGAATCAACGGCGAGGATCCACAGTGGCCGGCGATGGAAACGGCGATGCTGGCGACGTTGTGGTGCGTCCTTCGTTCCATGGCTCGGTGGAGAGGATGAGGAAGACGACCCGGAGCTCTTGGATACACTGGATGGGCGAGGGAGGGTCGGTGGCCGCGGCGAACGGTGTCGGTGGCGACGAGCTCTGCTCGGTGGTGCTCGGGGAGAGGGGCAGATGAGGGAGAGACACGGGAGGGAGTGAGAGGGCGCCAAGGGTTGCGCGGCATCCTCAGGGCGATGGGGAGACAGGCAGGGAGGCAGGAGGTGGCCGGCGCGCGGCGAGCACACGCCCCTGTCCTACTGTCTCGAGGAGGTAGACAACAGGGAGGGCGCTGGTGGGATGGGCCGACTGCTACAGCGGATGGCTGAGCTCTCTGGTGGGCTGCACAGGTGAGACCAGGTAAGTTTCTCTCTTTTCCTATTTTTCTTTCTGTTTTCTATTTATTTTGCTCTGTTTTGATTTAGTAATAATACTAAACCATTTTTGTTGCTTTTGAAATTATTTGTGGATGCAATATGGACAAGCCCAAAGCCCCACAATATTTTTCCGAATGATTGGAGTTATAAAAGTATTTATAGGAATTTATAACCCCAAGCAAATACAATATGAGTTAATTCAAAAATCCAAAAATGTCCTAGAAATATATTCATCATTTTTGGCAGAGGTTTCTACCTTAACCAAAAATCATGAACTTTTCTTGAGGCACTTTGGGTTCATTGAAAATGTTTTTAAGTTGAACCTAGTTGAGTTCTTTTGGTGCTAGGGATTGATTGTTGGGGAACGTAGTATTTTCAAAAAAATTCCTACGCACACGCAAGATCATGGTGATGCATAGCAACGAGAGGGGAGAGTGTTGTCTACGTACCCTTGTAGACCGGCAACGGAAGCGTTGACACAACGTAGAGGAAGTACTTGTACGTCTTCCCGACCCGACCGATCCAAGTACCGAACGCACGGCACCTCCGAGTTCTGCACACGTTCAACTCGGTGACGTCCCTCGAGCTCCGATCCAGCCGAGTGTCGAGGGAGAGTTTTGTCAGAACGACGGCGTGATGACGGTGATGATGTTCTACCGATGCAGGGCTTCGCCTAAGCACCGCTACGATATGGCCGAGGTGGAATATGGTGGAAGGGGGCACCGCACACGGCTAAGGAACGATCACGAAGATCAACTTGTGTGTCATGGGGTGCCCCCTTGCCCCCATATATAAAGGAGGGAGAGGGGGAGGTGCGGCCGGCCCTAGGGGTGCGCCTGGAGGAGTCCTACTCCCACCGGGAGTAGGACTCCCCCATCTTGCCTTGTTGGAGAAGGAAAGGGGAAGGGGGAAAGAGGAAAGGGGGCGCCGCCCCCCCTTCCTTGTCCTATTCGGACTAGGGGGAGGGGGCGCGCGGCCTGCCCTGGCCGGCCCTCCTCTTCTCCCTTAGGGCCCATGTAGGCCCATTAACCCCCGGGGGGGGGTCCGGTAACCCCCCGGTACTCCGGTAAAATTCCGATTTCACCCGGAACGATTCCGATATCCAAATATAGGCTTCCAATATATCAACTTTATGTCTCGACCATTTCGAGACTCCTCGTCATGTCCGTGATCATATCCGGGACTCCGAACAATCTTCGGTACATCAAAACACAAAAACCCTAATTACGATCGTCACCAAACTTTAAGCGTGCGGACCCTACGGGTTCGAGAACTATGCAGACATGACCGAGACACGTCTTCGGTCAATAACCAATAGCGGAACCTGGATGCTCATATTGGCTCCTACATATTCTACGAAGATCTTTATCGGTCAGATCGCATAACAACATACGTTGTTCCCTTTGTCATCAGTATGTTACTTGCCCGAGATTCGATCGTCGGTATCCTAATACCTAGTTCAATCTCGTTACCGGCAAGTCTCTTTACTCGTTCCATAATACATCATTCCGCAACTAACTCATTAGTTGCAATGCTTGCAAGGCTTAAGTGATGTGCATTACCGAGAGGGCCCAGAGATACCTCTCCGACAATCGAAGTGACAAATCCTAATCTCGAAATACGCCAACCCAACAAGTACCTTCGGAGACACCTGTAGAGCACCTTTATAATCACCCAGTTATGTTGTGACGTTTGGTAGCACACAAAGTGTTCCTCCGGTAAACGGGAGTTGCATAATATCATAGTCATAGGAACATGTATAAGTTAGGAAGAAAGCAATAGCAACAAACTAAATGATCAAGTGCTAAGCTAACGGAATGGGTCAAGTCAATCACATCATTCTCCTAATGATGTGATCCCATTAATCAAATGACAACTCATGTCTATGGTTAGGAAACATAACCATCTTCGATCAACGAGCTAGTCAAATAGAGGCATACTAGTGACACTCTGTTAGTCTATGTATTCACACATGTATTATGTTTCCGGTTAATACAATTCTAGCATGAATAATAAACATTTATCATGATATAAGGAAATAAATAATAACTTTATTATTGCCTCTAGGGCATATTTCCTTCAGTCTCCCACTTGCACTAGAGTCAATAATCTTGATTACACAGTAATGATTCTAACACCCATGGAGCCTTGGTGCTGATCATGTTTTGCTCGTGGAAGAGGCTTAGTCAGCGGGTCTGCAACATTCAGATCCGTATGTATCTTGCAAATTTCTATGTCTCCCACTTGGACTAAATCCCGAATGGAATTGAAGCGTCTCTTGATGTTCTTGGTTCTCTTGTGAAATCTGGATTCCTTCGCCAAGGCAATTGCACCAGTATTGTCACAAAAGATTTTCATTGGACCGGATGCACTAGGTATGACACCTAGATCGGATATGAACTCCTTCATCCAGACTCCTTCATTTGCTGCTTCCGAAGCAGCTATGTACTCCGCTTCACATGTAGATCCCGCCACGACACTTTGTTTAGAACTGCACCAACTGACAGCTCCACTTTTTAATATAAACATGTATCCGGTTTGCGATTTAGAATCGTCCGGATCAGTGTCAAAGCTTGCATCAACGTAACCATTTACGATGAGCTCTTTGTCACCTCCATATACGAGAAACATATCCTTAGTCCTTTTCAGGTACTTCAGGATGTTCTTGGCCGCTGTCCAGTGATCCACTCCTGGATTACTTTGGTACCTCCCTGCTAGACTTATAGCAAGGCACACATCAGGTCTAGTACACAGCATTGCATACATGATAGAGCCTATGGCTGAAGCATAGGGAACATCTTTCATTTTCTCTCTATCTTATGCGGTGGTCAGACATTGAGTCTTACTCAATTTCACACCTTGTAACACAGGCAAGAACCCTTTCTTTGCTTGATCCATTTTGAACTTCTTCAAAACTTTGTCAAGGTATGTGCTTTGTGAAAGTCCAATTAAGTGTCTTGATCTATCTCTATAGATCTTAATGCCCAATAGGTAAGCAGCTTCTCCAAGGTCTTTCATTGAAAAACTCTTATTCAAGTATCCCTTTATGCTATCCAGAAATTCTATATCATTTCCAATCAGTAATATGTCATCCACATATAATATCAGAAATGCTATAGAGCTCCCACTCAGTTTCTTGTAAATACAGGCTTCTCCAAAAGTCTGTACAAAACCAAATGCTTTGATCACACTATCAAAGCAATTATTCCAACTCCGAGAGGCTTGCACCAGTCCATAAATGGATCGCTGGAGCTTGCACACTTTGTTAGCTACCTTTGGATCGACAAAACCTTCCGGTTGCATCATATACAGCTCTTCTAAAAAGAAATCCATTCAGGAATGCAGTTTTGACATCCATCTACCAAATTTCATAATCATAAAATGTGGCAATTGCTAACATGATTCGGACAGACTTAATGTAACGCCCTCGATGCGGCTATATCTCCCAAATGTCGAAGCACGACTTAGAGGCATAACCGCATTGAAAGCAATGTCGCAAGTGAGGTAATCTTCACACAACCCATGTAATACATAAGGGAAAGAGATACATAGTTGGCTTACAATCGCCACTTGACATGATACAAGAATAAAGCATTACATCATCCAGATACAAACAAGGTCCGACTATGGAACCAAAATAAAAGAAGACTACCCCAATGCTACACAGATCCCCGACCGTCCCAACTGGGCTCCACTACTGATCAACTGGAAACGAAAATGACATAACGAACACGATCTTCATTGAGCTCCTCCATGAGCTCGGTTGCATCATCTGCACGGTTCAACGGCACCTGCAAGCTGGATTTTGGAAGTATTTGTGAGTCACGGGGACTCAGCAATCTCACACCCTCGCGATCAAGACTATTTAAGCTTATAGGAAGGGTAAAAGGTATGAGGTGGAGCTGCAGCAAGCGACTAGCATATTTGGTGGCTAACATACGCAAATGAGAGCGAGAAGAGAAGGCAAAGCACGGTCGAACAACTATGATCAAGAAGTGATCCTAGAACAACCTACGTCAAGCATTACTCCAACACCGTGTTCACTTCCCGGAACCCGCCAAGAAGAGACCATCACGGTAACACACGCAGTAGATGTATTTTAAATAAGATAAACTTCAGGTTTTCTACAACCGGACATTAACAAATTCCCATCTGCCCATAACCGTGGGCACGACTTTCAAAAGTTCAAATCCCTGCAGGGGTGTCCCAACTTAGCCCATCACAAGCTCTCACGGTCAACGAAGG
Source organism: Triticum urartu (assembly GCF_056163025.1). Taxonomy (NCBI): domain Eukaryota; kingdom Viridiplantae; phylum Streptophyta; class Magnoliopsida; order Poales; family Poaceae; genus Triticum; species Triticum urartu. The sequence goes on from NC_141877.1 coordinate 94,489,412, forward strand.
ATATTCCTTCTCCCAAGACAATCCGACCAGACTCGGCATCCCGGTTACAAGACATCCTCGACAATGGTAAAACAAGTCCAGCAACACCGCCCGAATGTGCCGACAAATCCCGATAGGAGCTGCACATATCTCGTTCTCAGGGCACACTTAGATGAGACTAGCTATGAGTAAAACCAACCCTCAAGTTTCCCCGAGGTGGCCCCGCAGGCAGCTCAGTTCGGACCAACACTTAGAGAAGCACTGGCCCGGGGTGTTAAAATAAAGATGACTGAGGGAGTCCTGGATTAGGGGGTGTTCGGATAGCCGAACTATACCTTCAGCCGGACTCCTGGACTATGAAGATACAAGATTGAAGACTCCGTCCCGTGTCTGGAAGGGACTTTCCTTGGCGTGGAAGGCAAGCTTGGCGATACGGATGTTCAGATCTCCTACCATTGTAACCGACTCTATGTAACCCTAACCCTCTCCGGTGTCTATATAAACCGGAGGGTTTTAGTCCGTAGGACAACATACACATCAACAATCATACCATAGGCTAGCTTCTAGGGTTTAGCCTCTCTGATCTCGTGGTAGGTCTACTCTTGTACTACCCATATCATCAATATTAATCAAGCAGGATGTAGGGTTTTACCTCCATCGAGAGGGCCCGAACCTGGGTAAAACTTCGTGTCCCTTGCCTCCTGTTACCATCCGGCCTAGACGCACAGTTCGGGACCCCCTACCCGAGATCCGCCGGTTTTGACACCGACATTGGTGCTTTTATTGAGAGTTCCTCTGTGCCGTCGCCGTCAGGCCCGATGGCTCCTACGATCATCAATGGCGATGCAGTCCAGGGTGAGACCTTCCTCCCCAGATAGATCTCCGTCTTTGGCGGCTTCGCACTGCGGGCCAATTCACTTGGCCATCTAGAGCAGATCGAAATCTACGCCCCTGGCCGTCAGGTCAGATTCAGAAGTTTAAACTACACGGCTGACATCCGCGGGGACTTGATCTTTGATGGATTCGAACCATTGCCGAGCGCGCCGCACTGTCATGACGAGCATGATCTAAATCTGCTGCCGAACGGTGCCCTGGAGGCCGCACCTGCACCGGCTCCGACCCTTAGTTCGGAGTCAACTGTGTCGATCGAGGATGGGCGGTTGGACGCCACCTCAGGGGTTGCGATCCAAACGGCGATTGAGCCGAACACCAGCCCCGTACTCTGCGAAGCTCGTGACTCCAAGGAGCCGGACTCCTCTCCGGACTCCGAACCCTCCGCACCCCTACCAGTCGAATCCGATTGGGCGCCGATCATGGAGTTCACTGCCGCAGACATCTTTCAGCACTCGCCTTTTGGCGATACCCTGAAGTCACTGAAGTCTCTCTCTTTATCAGGAGAGCCCTGGCCGGACTACGGTCAGCAAGGCTGGGGTACGGACGATGAAGAAATTCAAAATCCACCCACCACCCACTTTGTAGCCACTGTCAACGACTTAACCGACATGCTCGACTTCGACTCCGAAGATATCGACGGTATGGACGCCGATGAAGGAGATGATGAAGAACCAGCGCCTACTAGGCCCTGGAAAGCCACCTCGTCATATGACATATACATGGTGGACACCCCAAAAGAGGGAGAGGGCGATGGAACAGCGGAGGATGACCCCTCCAAGAAACAGCCCAAGCGCCGGCGTCAGCGGCGCCGCTCAAAATCCCGCCAACACAAAAACGGTGATTCCAGCACGGGAGATAATAATACTCCGGAGAGTGCCGAAGAAAACCCCCTCCAGCAAGGTTTAGCACAGGAGGATGGAGAAACCAGCCCTCATGAGAGAACGGCAGACAGAGAGGTCGAGGACGATAATTATATGCCTCCCTCCGAAGACGAGGCAAGCCTCGACAACGACGAATTCGTCGTGCCAGAGGATCCCGTTGAGCAAAAGCGTTTCCAACGCAGGCTTATGGCCACGGCAAGAATCCTCAAGAAAAACAGCAATAGCTCAGAGCTGATCAAGATTTGCTGGTTGACAGATGGACTGAAGTCCTTGCGGCCGAAGAGCATAAACTCGAACGCCCCTCCAAGAGTTACCCAAAGCGCAAGTTGCTACCCCGATTAGATGAGGAAGCACTTGATGCGGCCGAATGGCCACCTCGTGGCCGCGACAGAGAGGCCTCCCGGCCCTCCACTCAAGCCGCACCCCGTACCAAGGCACGGGAATATGCGCCGGACTTACGAGACATGTTGGAGGACAAGGCAAGGCAAACACGATCGATCTACGGATCGCGTGGGCACCCCACGGCTCGAGACAGTAACCGTCACGCCGGCCACAAATTCGACAGGGCCGAACACAGTAGACAAAGCTCATTGGAGCTACGTCATGATATCGCCCAGTACAGAGGCGCCGCACACCCACTGTGCTTTACAGACGAAATAATGGATCATCAAATCCCTGAGGGTTTCAAACCCGTAAACATCGAATCATATGATGGCACAACAGACCCTACGGTATGGATCGAGGATTATCTCCGTCATATCCACATGGCCCGCGGCGACGATTTTTACGCCATCAAATACCTCCCACTCAAGCTTAAAGGACCAGCTCGGCATTGGCTCAATAGCTTGCCAACAGGATCAATCAGTTGTTGGGAGGACCTGGAAGCCGCATTCCTCAACAGTTTCCAGGGCACTTATGTGCGACCCCCAGACGCCGATGACCTAAGTCACGTAATCTAGCAGCCAGAGGAATCGGCCAGACAATTCTGGACACGGTTCCTAACAAAGAAAAATCAAATAGTCGACTGTCCGGATGCTGAGGCCCTAGCAGCCTTCAAGCACAATATCCGTGACGAATGGCTGGCCCAGCACCTCGGACAGGAAATGCCAAAATCTATGGCAGCACTCACGACACTCATGACCCACTTTTGCGCGGGAGAAGACAGCTGGCTCGCTCGTAGCAACAATATGATCAAGAACCCTGGTAGTTCGGACACCAGGGACATTAGTGGCAAGTCGCGTCGCAACAAGCAGAAGCGCCGCATTAACGGCGACAATGTTGAGGATACGGCAGTTAATGCCGGATTCAGAGGCTCTAAATCCGGTCAGCAGAAGAAGCCATTCAAAAGGAATCCTAGGGGCCCGTCTAGCTTGGACCGAATACTCGACCGCTTGTGCCAAATACATGGCACCCCCGAAAAGCCGGCTAGTCACACCAATAGGGATTGTTGGGTGTTCAAGCAGGCAGGCAAGCTAAGCGCCGACAATGAAGACAAGGGGCTGCATAGAGATGACGACGAGGAGCCCCGGCCGCCGAAAAACAATGGACAGAAGGGTTTTCCCCCACAAGTGCGGACGGTGAACATGATATACGCCACCCACGTCCCCAAAAGGGAGCGGAAGCGCGCGTTAAGGGACGTATACGCGGTAGAGCCAGTCGCCCCAAAGTTCAACCCATGGTCCTCCTGCCCGATCACCTTTGATCGAAGAGACCATCCCACTAGCATCCGTCATGGCGGATTTTCCGCATTGGTTCTAGACCCAATTATTGACGGATTTCATCTCACTAGAGTCCTCATGGACGGCGGCAGCAGCCTGAACCTGCTTTACCAGGATACAATGCGAAAAATGGGCATCGATCCCTCGAGGATTAAGCCCACCAAAACGACCTTTAAAGGCGTAATACCAGGTGTAGAGGCCAACTGTACAGGCTCAGTCACACTTGAAGTGGTCTTCGGATCCTCGGATAATTTCCAAAGCAAGGAATTGATCTTCGACATAGTCCCATTCCGAAGTGGCTATCATGCACTGCTCGGACGAACCGCATTCGCCAAATTCAATGCGGTACCGCACTATGCATACCTTAAGCTCAAGATGCCAGGCCCTCGTGGAGTAATTACGGTCAATGGAAACACCGAACGCTCCCTCCGAACGGAGGAGCACACGGCGGCCCTTGCAGCGGAAGTACAAAGCAGCCTCTCCAGGCAGTTCTCCAGTCCGGCCATTAAACGTCCGAACACCGTCAAGCGGGCCTGGAGTAACCTACAACAAGACCGCCTGGCACGTTCCGAGCAGGCGTAGCAATGCGGCCCCAACCCCAACCCTCGCAAAAAGGCGACACCAGTACTTCGCGTCCATAACTACGCTCTGGAAATACCATGGGCATAGGGGGAGGGGCACCATCACGGCACGCCCAAAACACGGCTTAAACCGCACCAGGGGCTGCCAATTTTTACTTTTCTCTTACTTCCAGGACTCTACTCTTCGAAAGGCCTGTTCGGCAGTTCAATTGCCGCATAAACGATGCAAGGACCAGGGAAGCAGACAAGCCATGCCGCATTACGGAAATCCCAGGTGGTCTCTATCACGAGCAGTATACCTGTTTCGCATACTATTCTGCAGCTTGCCCCTGGAGCAGACATGTTAAATAGTCCAACTTTTCGTTTATCGCATTACTTGTATCGTTCTGCTTTGATCGCAGCTATTTTTAATACATAGTGCATAGCTTTTGTCTATTTTTTGCATTATCTTTTTATAAATAAATGTTCCTTAATGACATGTTGCACCCGTACAACTTGGTACGGCCAAAATACGCCAGGGGCTTTTAGCACCCCTCAATATGGTGTGAGAAGTCCGAACACTTTCACAAGTGCGGCACCCCGAACTTATAGCACTATATGCATCGGCTCCGAATCATGTCTTGGGTCAATAGTTGGGTTTGCCCGGCTCCTATGTTTTGGTGCCTTACGTTCCGCTATATCGGCTAAGGTAGCACTAGGAGAACCACTGCGATTGTGCCCCAGTTGAGCTGGGTCGAGCACCTCAGTGGAGAAAGCTAAAACTGACTGTCATGATGAAGCGAGAGCTGGTCGCTGTTCGAGAGGTTTTTTCGAGTCCCTAAAGACTTATGCCGCTTTGGGCGAGGAGTCAGCTCTGTCCGGACAAGGCGTGGATAGCGCCCCGAACTCGATTTTCCGAATACTAGGGACTTCGCCGAAATTTAAAATTATAGAATTCTATGGCTAAGTGAGAGTGTTCACGCATTATAGTCCGATTGCCTCGTTCGTTGGGCTGAGCGCCTCCCTCGAAGGACCCAAATATGGGAAAAAGAGCGCCCAAGTTTATCCCCGAACACCCCAGCACTAGCGGCAAGGGGGCAGAAGCCGATGACTCGCCATCTCTCAGTATTGATAAACAGCCGCACAGAAGGTAATATTTTAAATTCAAGCAGCATTGCTCAGCGCATATGAACAAGTTTTCAGCGCACAGGACAAAACGAGCGAGTTTTACTCGAAAATTACATCAATAGTACATTCATCCGCCACAAGGCGGGCACCCTTCAGAACATCCTGATAATAATTCTCGGGCTTGCGATGCCCTTTCCCCGGCGGTGGCCCGTCCTTCACAAGCTTCTCAGCATCCAGCTTCCCCCAGTGCACCTTAGCACGGGCAAGGGCCCTACAGGCACCTTCAATGCAGACGGAGCGCTTGATGACTTCGAGCCTTGGACAGGCCTCCACCAGCCGCCGCACCAGCCCGAAATAGCTCCCAGGCTGAGCCTCTCCGGGCCACAGCCGAACTACGAGGGCCTTCATGGCCTGTTCGGCCGCCTTGTGGAGCTCGACCAATTGCTTCAGCTGGTCGTTCAGGGGCACGGGGTGTCCGGCCTCAGCGTACTGAGACCAGAACACCTTCTCCGTCAAGCTGCCCTCCTCGGCTCGATAGAATGCGGTGGCATCGGATACACTCCGGGGAAGATCTGCGAACGCTCCTGGAGAGCTCCGGATTCGGGTAAGTAACAGGTAACTCACGTTTATGTGTTTACTTTGCATAAAGAATGCCTTACCCACCGCTATCTTCTTCACCTCATCCAACTCCTGGAGGGTCTTCTAGGATTCGGCCTTGGCAGATTTGGCATTTTCAATAGCCACCGCAAGCTCGGACGCTTGCGTCTTCGAGTCACGCTCCAAACTCTCATGTTTTTCCATGAGAGCCTGGAGCTCTTGCCACACCTTGCCAACCTCGGCCTCATACTTCTCCCGCTCGGTGCGCTCCGAGGCCGAATTCTTCTCGGCCTCGTCCAGCGCTTGCTTAAGGGTCGCCACCTCAGACGTGGCCCTTACAATAGCCACGGCAATCCTGTCATTTTTTGCAATTGCACCTTTTATATATATATATATATTTAACAAGGTATTTCTTACCTTCATTTTCCTCGAGCTGCTTCTTGGCACGCTCGAGCTCTTGCTCGGACCTTTCGAGGTCCTGCTTTAGAGTGTCCACTTCCGCAGTCAGTGCGGCGGACGTAAGCAGGGTAGCCTGCACATGCATATTGACTCATTTTTGTTAGACTCCTGCGAATTCTATTTGATCCTCTATTCGGCTTTTCTTCCCGAACGCCAAACAGAGCATCAGGGGCTACTGTCTATGCGGTACTATTATTTACACTTTCTTTACTTACCTCGAAGCCTGTCAAAAGGCTAGTACAAGCTTTAGTCAGTCTGTTTTTTGCGGACTTAACCTTCTGGACCACCGCACTCATAATAGCGCGGTGCTCCTCGTCGATGGAGGCGCCTTGGAGCGCCTCCGGCATATTGTCCGGCGCCTCCGGTTGGACGGAGGCCACCGGCACGGTGGACTTGCTCCTCTTGGAAGGAGGTCCCCCGCCGGACTCTGGAACCTTTGAAGGTTCCGGAGCGGTGTCCGGCCTAGAGCCGGACTTGGAGCCCTGGGGGGTTTCATCCCCCTTACTCCTGGAGTCTGGGAGGTCGCCTTGCGGCGCCTCCGGGACCACCTCCTCCCTGCTTGGAACCTGTTGGGACAACACCTTGGTGTCGTCCGTAGGGCGGGGGGAGGAAGCCGTCAGAAGCGAGTTCACATCCGACGAGTCTAGTGAGCCGCTCGACGACGCGTCGAGCCGGTCTTTGGGTGGGCTGCATAAGCATATTCGACATAAGGGAAAGTTGTGCAATAAACGAATACTATGAATTACTCCGGTATCCGGATACTTACGATTTTGCCAGGGGCTTGGCCCTGGGCTGCCACTCATCTCCGCCGTCGTCGGCGTCGGCGAAGTAGTCCGGAGGAAGGGTTTTCCCCTTCTTGGACCCTCCGGCCTCCTCAGAGAGGGCAGCCTTCCTTTTCTTCTCTCCTCCCGCTGGAGGGGGAGAGGTTTCTTCTTCTTCCTCCTCGTCTTCGTGAGAGGAAGGCGCTTCTGGACCGTCGGATGATGAATCCGACACCTCCAGGCGCCAGGCGCTCTTTCGAGTCCCCGTGGCCCTTTTCGTGGCCTTCTTCTCCGACACCACATAGGGCGCCGGAACCAGCAGCCTCGCCAAGCGAGCGTCCACTGGGCCTTCGGGCAAAGGGGCCAGACAGTTGATCTGTCCGGACGTCACCTGCCAATCCTGTCAGAGGAAAGGGAGCTTAGATCCCGCATAGAGTCAAACTATGGAAAACTGATACCCTGTAAAAGGAAAAAAAACAGCTTATCGCGAGCGCGTGACGCTGTGTGCTGAAGCCGCGATCCTCGGTAGCGGATGCGGGAGCCTCGGCGCCCTTGAAAAGCATCCTCCAGGTATCTTCGTATGTCGTGTCGAAGAGCCTGTTTAGAGTTTGATGCTGCGCCGGGTCGAACTCCCACAGATTGAAGGCCCGTCATTGACACGGGAGGATCGGGCGGATGAGCATAACCTGGACTACATTGACAAGCTTGAGATTCTTGTCCACCAGGGTTTGGATGCATGTTTGGAGTCTGGTCAGCTCTCCTTTTTTACCCCAAGACAGGCATGTCTCCTTCTAGGAGGTGAGCCGCGTAGGGGGGCCGGATCGAAACTCAGGTGGTGCGACCCACTCGGTGTCGCGCAGCTCGGTGACGTAAAACCACCATGATTGCCACCCCTTCAAGGTCTCCACAAGAGAGCCCTCGAGCCACAGGACGTTGGCCATCTTGCCAACCATGGCACCGCCGCACTCCGCCTGGCTGCCGCGCACCACCTTTGACTTGACATTGAAAGTCTTAAGCCATAGGCCGAAATGGGGGCGGATGCGGAGGAACGCCTCACACACGACGATGAACGCCGAGATGTTGAGGACGAAGTTCGGGGCCAGATCGTGGAAATCCAGGCCATAGTAGAACATGAGCCCCCGGACAAATGGATGCAGAGGGAAGCCCAGTCCGCGGAGGAAATGGGGGAGGAATACCACCCTCTCATGGGGCCTAGGAGTGGGGATGAGCTGCCCCTTTTCGGGAAGCCGGTGCGCGATGTCGCTAGCCAGATATCCGGCCTTCCTCAGCTTTTTGATGTGTCCCTCCGTGACGGAGGAGACCATCCACTTGCCTCCCGCTCCGGACATGACTGGAGAAGGTTGAGGTGGTAGTGCGGACTTGGGCGCTGGAGCTCGAGTGCGCAAGAATGGATAGGCAAAGGAGGAAGAAGGCATGGGTGAAAAGGTGGATCCTTATCCCCTTATATGGGTGGACGCAACTACGTGTCCCCACCAGCCTGGTAAAACTCGCTTATCTCCAAGTGTCATAATCAATGGCGCGGTTGGGTTACCCACGCCCGTATTGATGAGAATCCCGGAATAAGGGGACACGATCTCTGCTTTAATAAGACGTGCCAAGGAAACCGCCTCGCATAATACGATAAGATGGGACAGTAAAACGGTTCGAATAAAAGCTTGGCCGTGGTGTGATGTCACACTACGGAGTATGTCAGCAGATTAGATTTGTGTAAATATTATTCTCTCTATGGCAATATGTGGAAACTTATTTTGTAGAGCCGGACACTATCTTTGTGTTCAAAATCTTCTACGAAGTACTTGGAGGAGGAACCCGCCTTGCAATGTTGAAGACAATCTGCGCGTCGGACTCGACATCATTGAAGCCTGGTTCAGGGGCTACTGAGGGAGTCCTGGATTAGGGGGTGTTCGGATAGCCGAACTATACCTTCAGCCGGACTCCTGGACTATGAAGATACAAGATTGAAGACTCCGTCCCGTGTCCGGAAGGGACTTTCCTTGGCGTGGAAGGCAAGCTTGGCGATACGGATGTTCAGATCTCCTACCATTGTAACCGACTCTATGTAACCCTAACCCTCTCCGGTGTCAATATAAACCGGAGGGTTTTAGTCCGTAGGACAACATACACATCAACAATCATACCATAGGCTAGCTTCTAGGGTTTAGCCTCTCTGATCTCGTGGTAGATCTACTCTTGTACTACCCATATCATCAATATTAATCAAGCAGGACGTAGGGTTTTACCTCCATCGAGAGGCCCCGAACCTGGGTAAAACTTCATGTCCCTTGCCTCCTGTTACCATCCGTCCTAGACGCACAGTTCGGGACCCCCTACCCGAGATCCGCCAGTTTTGACACCGACAATGACCCTTGTTTCCGCGAAACCCAAGGGAAAAAGGCTAGGTGGCGAATGGTAAAACCAATGTTGGGCATTGCTGGAGGAGTTTTATTCAAGGCGAACTGTCAAGGGGTTCCCATTATAACCCAACCGTGTAAGGAACGCAAAATCCGGGAACATAACACTGATGGGCTGCGCGCCTCCCCCTTCCCCTAGTCCTATTAGGACTAGGAGAGGTGGCCGGCCCCCTCTCTCTCTTTTCCCCCTCCGCGAATCCTATTCCAACTAGGATTTGGGGGGGGGGAATCCTACTCCCAGAGGGAGTAGGACTCTCCTGGCGCGCCACACTTTGGCCGGCCAGCCTCCCCCCCTCTAGTCCTTTATATACTGAGGCAGAGGCACCCTAGAACAAACAAGTTGATCCACGTGATCTATTCCTTAGCCGTGTGCGGTGCCCCCAGCCACCATATTCCTCGATAATACTGTAGCGGAGTTTAGGCGAAGCCCTGCTGCTGTAGTGCATCAAGATCGTCACCACGCCGTCGTGCTGACGGAACTCTTCCCCGACACTTTGCTAGATCGGAGTCCGGGGATCGTCATCGAGCTGAACGTGTGCTCGAACTCGGAGGTGCCGTAGTTTCGGTGCTTGATCGGTTGGATCGCGAAGACGTACGACTACTTCCTCTACGTTGTGTCAACGCTTCCGCAGTCGGTCTGCGAGGGTACGTAGACAACACTCTCCCCCCTCGTTGCTTTGCATCACCATGATCTTGCGTGTGCGTAGGAAATTTTTTGCAATTACTACGAAACCCAACAGTAACATAGCCAAACAACGGTTTGCTAGGACAAGGTGGGTTAGAGGCTTGGCTCAACAATATGGGAGGCATGATAAGCAAGTGGTAGGTATCGCGGCATAGGCATAGCAAAAGAGTGAGCATCTAGCAAGCAAAGATAGAATTGATTTCGAGGGTACGGTCATCTTGCCTGAGATCCCGCAAGGAAGAAGAACGAGTCCATGAAGAAGGCAAACGGACGTAGTCGAACGGATCCTCACAAACGCGATGTTATCGGAACTAACCCGAAGAAGCAACACCGGAAAGAAGCAAACAACATAGTAAACAACCATCACATAATCATGGCATGATGCACATCCAAGCATGATGCATGTCCGGTTTAATGAAGCATGGCATGGCAATATGCACAAGCAATCCTACAAATTAAGTGGAGCTCAATATGCAACTCCGTTGCATATTGACGAAACACCACGTGACTTATTTAGTTCGATCTTGTTTATGTACCCAACAATATTAAATGTTGTTAACCATGGCAAGAGGTGAAGCAAAAGTAAACTACACAATCTAAGCAATTTAAATGGGGCCGGAACCATCAAACAACAATTCGGTAAATCCCCATATGCATTAGTAATTTAAAAGCAAACAACAATTTAAACATTTTAATTGTTGTTATTATGATGCGGATGACATGGACAAGTTTTATGCAATTTTAATTAAAAGTTGACATGAGCATAATATGGAGCATTTGTCATCGTGGCGGAAAGAAAGGGTGCCACGGCGATGATAACGGAAACGGTGCCACGGCAACGTTCCGGTTTCCGGAAACTCGATTGAGATGCCGGTGGAAAAGAACAAGTGTGACGGGAGCGTGTCATGCGATGAACGGTGGGGTGCTCCCGGTTACCGGGTTCCCACGGGTCGACGACGGTGACAAGGCAAAATAGGGGCAACGTGCACTGACAATTCGAGCATGGAGCAAGCACGAGCATCTCATACACCACACATGCATTCGTTCACGGGCGGTCGTCTCGGGGTTATACCTTCGAAGCATGCATTTCGGGTGGAACGAATTCGTAGAGGAAGTAGTCGTTCATGGGTCGTCGAGGGAAGTAGTGGTACTTTTCCAAAGAGGACCTTTATGAACCCAACATCTCCAAGGCAACGGTAGTCATACACGGCAACGGTAACTTGTAGGGTCTTCCATTTCGTGGTACTTAGGTGAATCCACGAGAAACAGTAGTCATACATGGTTCATCGAGGAACTTGACGTTTCGTCCTGTAGTTGTTCGAGCGTCCGACGGTAATTGTATTCGGTCGTTTCGAAGAGGTACTTGGGGTCATTAGAACTTGCCGGTCTCGTCCTCACGAAGGGGTACTTGACGTTCTCAGTGATTCCGAAGACGACGGTAGAGGTACACTTGTTGTAGGGGTACTTGTCGGATCCACGGCGGCGGTAAAGGTACAAACATTCTCACGGCACTTGTCGGTCCGGTCTTGGTGTAGATGTACATGGCAAACGTAGTGGTACCCGGCATCTTGTCGAACCCAAGTGACGGTAGTCGTTCGCGTCCGTAGATGTTCAGGGCCAACGGTGGAGGTACTTGGCGATCTCTGAAACGTCTTGTGGCGGTTCCTATCTCTGCAACAAGTCTTGGTGGTCCAACATTCCAGGAACGGAGGTGCAGCGAGGCAACAAAATGCGGGGGTTTTTTAGCCATGGCCATGCCAAAACTTCTAGCGGATGGCCGAGGTGGAAGCTTGATGCGGGCAGTCACGAAAGGCAATCTCATGATGCAACAACGAGCATGGCGTGGTGGTGATGCAAGGGAGCAACGCAGGCAAGGAGGTGAGGTCGTCTGCGTGAGAAGCAGGGTGCAGGCACGGTGGCGCTGCCAAAAAAGAGTCAGGCGACAGGAAGAAAGGGAGAGACCCTGGAGGACGGCAGCGGGCTTGTCGGCGTCGGGGACGAGGTGCAGGCAGCAGCACGCCATGGGAGGTGGAGCTCGTGGTAGGAGGGAGCAGGGCACGGAGCAGGAGGCAAGATGGCGCTGCGGCGAGGACGAGTAGGACGTTGAGAAGGGCAGGGCGCAGGCGAACCATGGAGGCCGACGGTGCCATGGCCGTGCGGGTCAGGCGAGCTCGCGGCAGGAGGCGCTCGGGTGCGGGGCAGAGCTTGGCGGCGGGGCCGGCGCCAGGAGACGAGGCGACGTCGGGCGATAGGAGCGGTGGATCGGGCGACGAGGTCCGGCGACCTGGTGACGGGGCGCGCTGGCGAGGAAAGGAGCAGGCAGAGGGGGTCGGGCGCTCTCCCTGGCATCGATGTGTGGCGGCGGCACGGGAACGAGGGGGGAGAGATGGGAATCGGGAGGAGGTAAGGGATCGGGCACGGGGCTCTCATGGCGAGGAATGAGGGAGAGGGCGAGGCAGCGAGGGAGAGAAGGGGATCGAGCACGGCCTCCTGGCTCGATGCGTGAGGCGTGCGTGTGGCGGCGGCGTGGGAGGACGAGAGGGATCGAGAGAACGAGGGGAGTGGGTTCGGTCGATGTTAGGGTAGCGAGGAGATGGACCGGGCTGACCTTCGGTGCAGATGGGCCTTAGAGGCCGGCCCAGGGAGAGGGAAGGCTGCGCCTAGGGAGGTTTGGGCCTGCTGGGCTCTCTCTCTCTCTCTCTCTTAATCTCTCTTTTCAGCAAAAGACATAGGCCAAAAAATAATTAATAGAAGAGGCCATGGAGAAGAACAAAATTATGGAACATTTTGTATGGCTTTATGGAATATTTCCACCTCAACAAAAATAGTTCCGACAAGTTAGGAGAATTTAAATTCAAACTTATTTGACTTGAGCCAAAAGAGTTTGAATGGAGGCTAGGCTAAAGGGGTGTACAAAAATGTTGAGGGTTTTTGGAGGACCCTCGATAAATGGAGAAAGAACTACTACCAAGGTTTGGAGGTGAAACTTGAAGCAAAAGAACCCAAGGGATTTATATTGTGAGTCTGTTGTGGTCGATTCCTAAAGGATGAAATATTTATTTTACCTCCCTATACATATTGGGAGATATGTTATAAGGAGAATTTCACCATGTGAATATCCCTCGATTTAAATGGACCGAAGATCCATCCGATTTTAGTTGGTTGAGTTTTAAAACATGTTGCAAGATGACATGATGCAATGCACATGATGCAAAAAATGAAAGCAACGAACCAAACAAATCACACGATGAATCGCGGAAAACCCTCGAAGGAATCTGAAGCTCCGGTCTTGGGGCATCACAACACTCCACCACTATGAAAGGATCTCGTCCCGAGATCTGGAATGGCACCGGAGGGAAAACGGAAGAGAAAGAGAGGAGGTAAGACTAAGTTGCTTCTTTGACAAACGAGTGAAACCAAAGAACCTTGAAAATGCTAAGCCATTCGAGAAAAGAATGCAACAGAGATGAACGAAGTTGAAAACACTCTGTTAGAAAAGAGGAACAAGGAAGAACAAATTCGGGCAGCACTCCGATTGAAAATTGATACAAGGCTTGATAAGGCGAAAAGAACTTGAAGAGATGACACAACACTCCGGTTAAAAAGATAGGCATGAAAAGAACAAGATCTTTGACAAAACGAGATGATGGGTTGAAAAGAGCAACATCACAATGCCTCCGGAACAAGAGAATAGAAGATAGATAATTGAAATAGGAGAATGGAGAAGAAAATGCCAACTTCTGCCACAAAAGAGTTTGATAAGTCATCCTTAGGAGAAGGGTCGAACGGAGTTGTTGGAAAACCAACAACGAAAAAGAGTAAGCTTGATGTGGGCTTATGGAGAACAACTCAAAACTATGAGGTGAAAATTCTGCCACTCACGGGAAAAGAATTGGATTGATATGAACAAGGAGACGAGAAAATATTTCACCGGGAGGATAGATGAAGCACTTGGATCATATATTATCACCATTAATAGCAACAATCCTTAGGGAAAGCTTTAGGTCAAATATAACCCCAGATGACTCCAATGACGAGATTGATGGATTTAAAATATCTCATTCTTGATGACTTGTGAATCATGAAGCACGAAGGGAAATTATCAAGAATGACATAGCACCACCTCAAAAGATATGCGTGAAAGAATTGCACTCCGGATTGCAAGATGAAGAAAACTTGAGCTCCTTAGAAAAGAATCTCGATGAAAACTTGGAGAAGGAATTAAATCCTTTAAGAACCATCATGAAGAACCTTCCTAAAGAACTCCGTTAAACAAAAGAATGATCAAACGGAAGGAAAGAGAAGTTGAAAACACAGGGTGAATCCTTGCAATGATAGGATGAAACTTTGAAATGATATAATTGAAAGAGCTTGGAACTCCAGAAAAAGGAAAAGATGAAACAAATGAAACCAAGAATTTGATGAGCCTCTGGAATAGGGAATTGAGTTCACTCGATGAAACAAGAATAAGAATTATATTATGCTTATCCTTCACCAATTAAATTGATGACAAGCAACGGATTTGACATACTACTTATTCTCGTAGAAAGGATTAAGATAGATATAGCGCAAACTTGAGAAAAGACTTCAACGAACCACCGGTAGGATCGAAACAACGAATAAATTTATTTGATGAACGAAGGAAGAAAAATCTTGGAAGAACCACCGTAAGAATTGAAAAATGAACGAAGTAAAGATAAAGGAACACCGAGAAGAATTGTGAAATGAACGAAGATGCTTGAGAGATTTAAGATACAAGAGAACGAAGAGATAAAGAGCTGATAAGAGTATACTTGAATGATGCCCCGGTAAGATTGGAGGATGATGACTGAAAGTTGAGAATGAATAAACCTGAAATGATGGTCTTCGAAGAATCAAACTGAAAAGAGTCTTGAATTGCTCCGGATGGGTGAAAATAATTCTCATGATCGAAAACAATTATGAGAGGATAACAACTAGCTAGAATCACGAATCTCTGAGAGAGCGGATAAGATATGGAGGAAAAACTCTTCTTCGGTCTTCAAACGCAGAGAATGATGATGAGAAACACCATCATGAATTGTAGAGGCACTCCGGAATTAAAATTGGAAAAGGTTGAACCAATGATGAAAAGAATGTGCCATATCTTGGAGAAAGCCATTTGACTGATGAAAATTCATTCTTACGTCAAACTATGAAAGATTTGAGAATAGCTCCGGTAAAATTAGAAGAGTCAGGTAAGATCCTGGGAAAAGACCTGTGGGTTAGGGCCCACTCAAAAGATACACCATAGAACGATTTAAAAGAGGGAAAGAACCGGTTGAATTAGATGGCTAGAATGAGATAAAAATCTCGAAAGAGCTTGAAAGGATCACGAAAGCAGAGTGGAAACACGAATCTTCGAGATATCTTGAACACTCCGGAACAATAGAATAGCGAGAGGTGAACGATTAAGAATTGCACCGGCATGAGAAAGCATTGAAATGAGGAAAGGGTATGATCAACAAATCTTGACTTGAAACCACCGGAGAAGAAAAAGAACGAAGAATGATGAACTTGAAGCTCTGTTAGAATCTTCATGAAAAATCATCGGATAAGACATTGACGTAAAAGAATGTAAAAACTTCACAACAATAAAAGGATACTTGAATAAGAAATCTGGATCCTTGAAGAAAAAAGGGAAAGGGTGGGAGGGAGGGAAAACAAAGGCAATTTGGGACGAATGAAATGAACACCGTTGAAAAGAACTGAGATTGGATCTTGCAAATGTTGAAATGATCGGATTCACTTGAAGAGAAACATGCCGGGGAAAAGGATTGACAAGACAATCTTGATGATCGAGAAGGATTGGTATTCACATCGGAGTATGAGAACACCATTTGGGGAAGGTATGGAATCAACACTTGACATTGAAGCAACTCGAATACCACAACTCAAAACAAAACAAAGGAGTGGCTTGCAGAATAAGCCGGAACAAACATATGATAGAGATTTCGCCCGAAGTTTTCGTGGTGGGTCCTACACGGGCTCGATCATACAGTACCATCATGTACAAGCCAGTGCACATGACATACGAAGCATCCCCGAGTCGGCATAGCCAAGGACTCTTTAAGACACAACGAGACCACTGTAAAACCAACCGTGAATAGGCGGACCACTAGACGTCGAACCCCAATTTCATATCATACATCTGTCGGAAAGATATCCTAAGAGGTACTTGAATTCCCACTTATAAACTCACGAAATTCTCCCGGTTATGCAATCAGGTGTTGGGGATACAGGGGAAGCATAATATCTCACCCAAAACTAGCAAATCCGACATCCAGCTGTATCCATCCTTCAACACATAACCAAGAAACCTTCGGAAATCATTTACCTCAACCTCCGAAAAGCATCCGTTATACGAGTTATGGCAATACTCCCGAACCCCCGCCCCAGTACTGGGTGGCGTCGAGGTTATCTCACCAACAACTGCATAAAAGAGATTTTCGATGTCGGCGAACTCAGGTATTCCAGAACTGCAACGATAAAATTGTGACGACAACACCTCGGAGCTCAACTCCCCGGGACACTGCCACAACCCCTAAATGACAGGAGGCACCAAGAACAATGTTCTTGTCACAAAACCATTGGAACAATTCCAAGATACCTGCGTGATCCTAAATTTTTTTTAGTGAAATTTGAGAAGAGAAGAGTCAAAACTCTACGTCCGGATGCCTCACCAGAGCGATGAAGGGACTGAGGAGTAAAAAGAAGTCCTACTCTCCGATATATATAAGCCTAAATGACTCAAAACATTTTTCTAGACTCAACAACGCCAGCGATTCGATCAAGGAGGGGGCTCCTAAAGTCGGGGAAGGCTCTGATTACCAACTTGTAACGCCCTTGATGCGGCTATATCTCCCACGTGTCGAAGCACGACTTAGAGGCATAACCGCATTGAAAGCAATGTCGCAAGTGAGGTAATCTTCACACAACCCATGTAATACATAAGGGAAAGAGATACATAGTTGGCTTACAATCGCCACTTGACATGATACAAGAATAAAGCATTACATCATCCAGATACAAACAAGGTCCGACTACGGAACCAAAATAAAAGAAGACTACCCCAATGCTACACAGATCCCCGATCGTCCCAACTGGGCTCCACTACTGATCAACTGGAAACGGAAACGACATAACAAACACGATCTTCATTGAGCTCCTCCATGAGCTCGGTTGCGTCACCTGCATGGTTCAACGGCACCTGCAAGCTGGATTTTGGAAGTATCTGTGAGTCACGGGGACTCAGCAATCTCACACCCTCGCGACCAAGACTATTTAAGCTTATAGGAAGGGTAAAAGGTATGAGGTGGAGCTACAGCAAGCGACTAGCATATTTGGTGGCTAACATACACAAATGAGAGCGAGAAGAGAAGGCAAAGCACGGTCGAACAACTATGATCAAGAAGTGATCCTAGAACAACCTACGTCAAGCATTACTCCAACATCGTGTTCACTTCCCGGACCCCGCCAAGAAGAGACCATCACGGTAACACACGCGGTAGATGTATTTTAAATAAGATAAACTTCAGGTTTTCTACAACCGGACATTAACAAATTCCCATCTTCCCATAACCGCGGGCACGGCTTTCGAAGTTTCAAATCCCTGCAGGGGTGTCCCAACTTAGCCCATCACAAGCTCTCACGGTCAACGAAGGATATTCCTTCTCCCAAGACAATCCGATCAGACTCGGCATCCCGGTTACAAGACATCCTCGACAATGGTAAAACAAGTCCAGCAACACCGCCCGAATGTGCCGACAAATCCCGATAGGAGCTGCACATATCTCGTTCTCAGGGCACACTCAGATGAGACTAGCTATGAGTAAAACCAACCCTCAAGTTTCCCCGAGGTGGCCCCGCAGGCAGCTCAGTACGGACCAACACTTAGAGAAGCACTGGCCCGGGGGGGTTAAAATAAAGATGACCCTTGAGTCCGTGAAACCCAAGGGAAAAAGGCTAGGTGGCGAATGGTAAAACCAATGTTGGGCATTGCTGGAGGAGTTTTATTCAAGGCGAACTGTCAAGGGGTTCCCATTATAACCCAACCGTGTAAGGAACGCAAAATCCGGGAAGATAACACCGATATGACGGAAACTAGGGCGGCAAGAGTGGAACAAAACACCAGGCATAAGGCCGAGCCTTCCACCCTTTACCAAGTAAATAGATGCATTAATTAAATAAGAGATATTGTGATATCCCAACAAAATATCCATGTTCCAACAAGGAACAAACTCCAATCTTCACCTGCAACTAACAACGCTATAAGAGGGGCTGAGCAAAGCGGTAACTGAAGGAAATATGCCCTAGAGGCAATAATAAAGTTATTATTTATTTCCTTATAATCATGATAAAAGGTTTATTATTCATGCTAGAATTGTATTAACCGGAAACATAATACATGTGTGAATACATAGACAAACAAAGTGTCACTAGTATGCCACTACTTGACTAGCTCGTTAATCAAAGATGGTTATGTTTCCTAACCATGAACAATGAGTTGTTATTTGATTAACGGGATCACATCATTAAGAGAATGATCTGATTGACATGACCCATTCCATTAGCTTAGCACCCGATCGTTTAGTATGTTGCTATTGCTTTCTTCATGACTTATACATGTTCCTGTAACTATGAGATTATGCAACTCCTGTTTACCGGAGGAACACTTTGGGTACTACCAAACGTCACAACGTAACTGGGTGATTATAAAGGAGTACTATAGGTGTCTCCAAAGGTACGTGTTTGGTTGGCGTATTTCAAGAATAGGTTTTGTCACTCCGATTGTCGGAGAGGTATCTCTGGGCCCTCTCGGTAATGCACATCACATAAGCCTTGCAAGCATTGCAACTAATGAGTTAGTTGCGAGATGATGTATTACGGAATGAGTAAAGAGACTTGCCGGCAACGAGATTGAACTAGGTATGGGATACCGACGATCGAATCTCGGGCAAGTAACATACCGATGACAAAGGGAACAACGTATGTTGTTATGCGGTCTGACCGATAAAGATCTTCATAATATGTAGGAGCCAATATGGGCATCCAGGTCCCGCTATTGGTTATTGACCGGAGACATGTCTCGGTCATGTCTACATTATTCTCGAACCCGTAGGGTCCGCACGCTTAAGGTTACGATGACAGTTATATTATGAGTTAAGGCATTTTGGTGTACCGAAGGTTGTTCGGAGTCCCGGATGTGATCACGGACATGACGAGGAGTCTCGAAATGGTCGAGACGTGAAGATTGATATATTGGAAGCCTATGTTTGGATATCGGAAGTGTTCCGGGTGAAATCGGGATTTTACCGGAGTACCGGGAAGGTTACCGGAACCCCCCGGGAGCTAAATGGGCCATGATGGGCCTTGGTGGAAAAGAGAAGAGGCAGCCCTGCATGGGCTGCGCGCCTCCCCCTTCCCCTAGTCCTATTAGGACTAGGAGAGGTGGCCGGCCCCCTCTCTCTCTTTTCCCCCTCCGCGAATCCTATTCCAACTAGGATTGGGGGGGGGGAATCCTACTCCCAGAGGGAGTAGGACTCTCCTGGCGCGCCACACCTTGGCCGGCCAGCCTCCCCCCTCTAGTCCTTTATATACTGAGGCAGAGGCACCCTAGAACAAACAAGTTGATCCACGTGATCTATTCCTTAGCCGTGTGCGGTGCCCCCAGCCACCATATTCCTCGATAATACTGTAGCGGAGTTTAGGCGAAGCCCTGCTGCTGTAGTGCATCAAGATCGTCACCACGCCGTTGTGCTGACGGAACTCTTCCCCGACACTTTGCTGGATCGGAGTCCGGGGATCGTCATCGAGCTGAACGTGTGCTCGAACTCGGAGGTGCCGTAGTTTTGGTGCTTGATCGGTTGGATCGCGAAGACGTACGACTACTTCCTCTACGTTGTGTCAACGCTTCCGCAGTCGGTCTGCGAGGGTACGTAGACAACACTCTCCCCCCTCGTTGCATTGCATCACCATGATCTTGCGTGTGCGTAGGAAATTTTTTGCAATTACTACGAAACCCAACAATGGTATCAGAGCCTAGGTTTTATGGTTTGATGTTATTTGCACGAGTAGAACACAAGTGAGTTGTGGGCGATATAAGTCATACTGCTTACCAGCATGTCATACTTGGTTCGGCGGTATTGTTGGACGAGACGACCCGGACCAACATTACGCGTACGCTTACGCGAGACCGGTTCCCCCGACATGCTTTGCACACAGGTGGCTTGCGGACGACTGTCTCTCCAACTTTAGTTGAACCAAGTGTGGCTACGCCCGGTCCTTGCGAAGGTTAAAACGGAGTCTATTTGACAAACTATCGTTGTGGTTTTGATGCGTAGGTGAGATTGGTTCTTGCTTAAGCCCGTAGCAGCCACGTAAAACTTGCAACAACAAAGTAGAGGACGTCTAACTTGTTTTTGCAGGGCATGTTGTGATGTGATATGGTCAAGGCATGATGCTGAATTTTATTGTATGAGATGATCATGTTTTGTAACTGAGTTATCGGCAACTGGCAGGAGCCATATGGTTGTCGCTTTATTGTATGCAATGCAATCGCGATGTAATGCTTTACTTTATTACTAAACGGTAGTGATAGTCGTGGAAGCATAAGATTGACGAGACGACAACGATGCTACGATGGAGATCAAGGTGTCGCGCCGGTGACGATGGTGATCATAACGGTGCTTCGGAGATGGAGATCACAAGCACAAGCTGATGATGGCCATATCATATCACTTATATTGATTGCATGAGATGTTTATCCTTTTATGCATCTTATCTTGCTTTGATTGACGGTAGCATTATAAGATGATCTCTCACTAAATTATCAAGAAGTGTTCTCCCTGAGTATGCACCGTTGCCAAAGTTCGTCGTGCCCAGACACCACGTGATGATCGGGTGTGATAAGCTCTACGTCCATCTACAATGGGTGCAAGCCAGTTTTGCACACGCAGAATACTCAGGTTAAACTTGATGATCCTAGCATATGCAGATATGGCCTCGGAACACGGAGACCGAAAGGTCGAGCGTGAATCATATAGTAGATATGATCAACATAACGATGTTCACCATTGAAAACTACTCCATCTCACGTGATGATCGGTTATGGTTTAGTTGATTTGGATCACGTAATCACTTAGAAGATTAGAGGGATGTCTATCTAAGTGGGAGTTCTTTAGTAATATGATTAATTGAACTTAAACTTATCATGAACTTAGTACCTGATAGTATCTTGCTTGTTTATGTTGATTGTAGATAGATGGCTCGTGCTATTGTTCCGTTGAATTTTAATGCGTTCCTTGAGAAAGCAAAGTTGAAAGATGATGGTAGCAATTATACGGACTGGGTCCGTAACTTGAGGATTATCCTCATTGTTGCTCAGAAGAATTACGTCCTGGAAGCACCGCTGGGTGCCAGGCCTGCTGCTGGAGCAACACCAGATGTTATGAACCTCTGGCAGAGCAAAGCTGATGACTACTCGATAGTTCAGTGTGCCATGCTTTACGGCTTAGAATCGGGACTTCAACGACGTTTTGAACGTCATGGAGCATATGAGATGTTCCAGGAGTTGAAGTTAATATTTCAAGCAAATGCCCGGATTGAGAGATATGAAGTCTCCAATAAGTTCTATAGCTGCAAGATGGAGGAGAGCAGTTCTGTCAGTGAGCATATACTCAAAATGTCTGGGTATAATAATCACTTGATTCAATTGGGAGTTAATCTTCCGGATGATTGCGTCATTGACAGAATTCTTCAATCACTGCCACCAAGCTACAAGAGCTTCGTGATGAACTATAATATGCAAGGGATGAACAAGACTATTCCCGAGCTCTTCGCAATGCTGAAAGCTGCAGAGGTAGAAATCAAGAAGGAGCATCAAGTGTTGATGGTTAACAAGACCACTAGTTTCAAGAAAAAGGGCAAAGGGAAGAAGAAGGGGAACTTCAAGAAGAACAGCAAGCAAGTTGCTGCTCAGGAGAAGAAACCCAAGTCTGGACCTAAGCCTGAAACTGAGTGCTTCTACTGCAAGCAGACTGGTCACTGGAAGCAGAACTGCCCCAAGTATTTGGCGGATAAGAAGGATGGCAAGGTGAACAAAGGTATATGTGATATACATGTTATTGATGTGTACCTTACTAGAGCTCGCAGTAGCACCTGGGTATTTGATACTGGTTCTGTTGCTAATATTTGCAACTCGAAACAGGGACTACGGAATAAGCGGGCACTGGCAAAGGACGAGGTGACGATGCGCGTGGGAAACGGTTCCAAAGTCCATGTGATCGCGGTCGGCACGCTACCTCTACATCTACCTTCGAGATTAATATTAGACCTAAATAATTGTTATTTGGTGCCAGCGTTGAGCATGAACATTATATCTGGATCTTGTTTGATGCGAGACGGTTATTCATTTAAATCAGAGAATAATGGTTGTTCTATTTATATGAGTAATATCTTTTATGGTCATGCACCTTTGAAGAGTGGTCTATTTTTGATGAATCTTGATAGTAGTGATACACATATTCATAATGTTGAAGCCAAAAGATGCAGAGTTGATAATGAAAGTGCAACTTATTTGTGGCACTGTCGTTTAGGTCATATCGGTGTAAAGCGCATGAAGAAACTCCATACTGATGGACTTTTGGAACCACTTGATTATGAATCACTTGGTACTTGCGAACCGTGCCTCATGGGCAAGATGACTAAAACACCGTTCTCCGGTACTATGGAGAGAGCAACAGATTTGTTCGAAATCATACATACCGATGTATGTGGTCCGATGAATATTGAGGCTCGTGGCGGATATCGTTATTTTCTCACCTTCACAGATGACTTAAGCAGATATGGGTATATCTACTTAATGAAACATAAGTCTGAAACATTTGAAAAGTTCAAAGAATTTCAAAGTGAAGTTGAAAATCATCGTAACAAGAAAATAAAGTTTCTACGATCTGATCGTGGAGGAGAATATTTGAGTTACGAGTTTGGTGTACATTTGAAAAATTATGGAATAGTTTCACAACTCACGCCACCCGGAACACCACAGCGTAATGGTGTGTCCGAACGTCGTAATCGTACTTTACTAGATATGGTGCGATCTATGATGTCTCTTACTGATTTACCGCTATCGTTTTGGGGTTATGCTTTAGAGACGGCCGCATTCACGTTAAATAGGGCACCATCAAAATCCGTTGAGACGATGCCTTATGAACTGTGGTTTGGCAAGAAACCAAAGTTGTCATTTCTTAAAGTTTGGGGCTGCAATGCTTATGTGAAAAAGCTTCAACCTGATAAGGTCGAACCCAAATCAGAGAAATGTGTCTTCATAGGATACCCAAAGGAGACTGTTGGGTACACCTTCTATCACAGATCCGAAGGCAAGACATTCATTGCTAAGAATGGATCCTTTCTAGAGAAGGAGTTTCTGTCGAAATAAGTGAGTGGGAGGAAAGTAGAACTTGACGAGGTAACAGTACCTGCTCCTTTATTGGAAAGTAGTACATCATAGAAAACTGTTTCTGCGACACCTACACCAATAAGTGAGGAAGCTAATGATGATGGTCATGAAACTTCAGATCAAGATACTACTGAACCTCGTAGATCAACCAGAGTAAGATCCGCGCCAGAGTGGTACGGTAATCCTGTTCTGGAAATCATGCTACTAGATCATGATGAACCTACGAACTATGAAGAAGCGATGGTGAGCCCAGATTCCGCAAAGTGGCTTGAAGCCATGAAATCTGAGATGGGATCCATGTATGAGAACAAAGTATGGACTTTGGTTGACTTGCCCGATGATCGGCAAGCAGTTGAGAATAAATGGATCTTCAAGAAGAAGACTGACGCTGATGGTAATGTTACTGTCTACAAAGCTCGACTTGTCGCGAAAGGTTTTCGGCAAGTTCAAGGGATTGACTACGATGAGACCTTCTCACCCGTAGCGATGCTTAAGTCCGTCCGAATCATGTTAGAAATTGCCGCATTTTATGATTATGAAATTTGGCAAATGGATGTCGAAACTGCATTCCTGAATGGATTTCTGGAAGAAGAGTTGTATATGATGCAACCAGAAGGTTTTGTCGATCCAAAAGGAGCTAACAAAGTGTGCAAGCTCCAGCCATCCATTTATGGACTGGTGCAAGCCTCTCGGAGTTGGAATAAACGCTTTGATAGTGTGATCAAAGCATTTGGTTTTATACAGACTTTCGGAGAAGCCTGTATTTACAAGAAAGTGAGTGGGAGCTCTGTAGCATTTCTGATATTATATGTGGATGACATATTACTAATTGGAAATGATATAGAATTTCTGGATAGCATAAAGGGATACTTGAATAAGAGTTTTTCAATGAAAGACCTCGGTGAAGCTGCTTACATATTAGGCATAAAGATCTATAGAGATAGATCAAAACGCTTAATTGGACTTTCACAAACAACATACCTTGACAAAATTTTGAAGAAGTTCAAAATGGATCAAGCAAAGAAAGGATTCTTGCATGTGTTACAAGGTGTGAAATTGAGTAAGACTCAATGCCCGACCACTGCAGAAGATAGAGAGAATATGAAAGATGTTCCCTATTCATCAGCGATAGGATCTATCATGTATGCAATGCTGTGTACCAGACCTGATGTGTGCCTTGCTATAAGTCTAGCAGGGAGGTACCAAAGTAATCCAGGAGTGGATCACTGGACAGCGGTCAAGAACATCCTGAAATACCTGAAAAGGACTAAGGATATGTTTCTCGTATATGGAGGTGACAAAGAGCTCGTCGTAAATGGTTACGTTGATGCAAGCTTTGACACTGATCCGGACGATTCTAAATCGCAAACCGGATACGTGTTTACATTAAACGGTGGAGCTGTCAGTTGGTGCAGTTCTAAACAAAGCGTCGTAGCAGGATCTACATGTGAAGCGGAGTACATAGCTGCTTCGGAAGCAGCGAACGAAGGAGTCTGGATGAAGGAGTTCATATCCGATCTAGGTGTCATACCTAGTGCATAGGGTCCAATGAAAATCTTTTGTGACAATACTGGTGCAATTGCCTTGGCAAAGGAATCCAGATTTCACAAGAGAACCAAGCACGTCAAGAGACGCTTCAATTCCATCCGGGATCTAGTCCAGGTGGGAGACATAGAGATTTGCGAGATACATACGGATCTGAATGTTGCAGACCCCGTTGACTAAGCCTCTACCACGAGCAAAACATGATCAGCACCAAGGCTCCATGGGTGTTAGAATCATTACGGTGTAATCTAGATTATTGACTCTAGTGCAAGTGGGAGACTGAAGGAAATATGCCCTAGAGGCAATAATAAAGTTATTATTTATTTCCTTATAATCATGATAAAAGGTTTATTATTCATGCTAGAATTGTATTAACCGGAAACATAATACATGTGTGAATACATAGACAAACAAAGTGTCACTAGTATGCCTCTACTTGACTAGCTCGTTAATCAAAGATGGTTATGTTTCCTAACCATGAACAATGAGTTGTTATTTGATTAACGGGATCACATCATTAAGAGAATGATCTGATTGACATGACCCATTCCATTAGCTTAGCACCCGATCGTTTAGTATGTTGCTATTGCTTTCTTCATGACTTATACATGTTCCTGTAACTATGAGATTATGCAACTCCCGTTTACCGGAGGAACACTTTGGGTACTACCAAACGTCACAACGTAACTGGGTGATTATAAAGGAGTACTACAGGTGTCTCCAAAGGTACATGTTGGGTTGGCGTATTTCGAGAATAGGTTTTGTCACTCCGATTGTCGGAGAGGTATCTCTGGGCCCTCTCTGTAATGCACATCACATAAGCCTTGCAAGCATTGCAACTAATGAGTTAGTTGCGAGATGATGTATTACGGAACGAGTAAAGAGACTTGCCGACAACGAGATTGAACTAGGTATGGGATACCGACGATCGAATCTCGGGCAAGTAACATACCGATGACAAAGGGAACAACGTATGTTGTTATGCGGTCTGACCGATAAAAATCTTTGTAGAATATGTAGGAGCCAATATGGGCATCCAGGTCCCGCTATTGGTTATTGATCGGAGACATGTCTCGGTCATGCATACATTATTCTCGAACCCGTAGGGTCCGCACGCTTAAGGTTACGATGACAGTTATATTATGAGTTGAGGCATTTTGGTGTACCGAAGGTTGTTCGGAGTCCCGGATGTGATCACGGACATGACGAGGAGTCTCAAAATGGTCGAGACGTGAAGATTGATATATTGGAATCCTATGTTTGGATATCGGAAGTGTTCCGGGTGAAATCGGGATTTTACCGGAGTACCGGGAAGGTTACCGGAACCCCCCGGGAGCTAAATGGGCCATGATGGGACTTGGTGGAAAAGAGAAGAGGCAGCCCTACATGGGCTGCGCGCCTCCCCCTTCCCCTAGTCCTATTAGGACTAGGAGAGGTGGCCGGCCCCCTCTCTCTCTTTTCCCCCTCCGCGAATCCTATTCCAACTAGGATTGGGGGGGGGGGGGGAATCCTACTCCCAGGGGGAGTAGGACTCTCCTGGCGCGCCACACCTTGGCCGGCCAGCCTCCCCCTCTAGTCCTTTATATACTGAGGCAGAGACACCCTAGAACAAACAAGTTGATCCACGTGATCTATTCCTGAGCCGTGTGCGGTGCCCCCAGCCACCATATTCCTCGATAATACTGTAGCGGAGTTTAGGCGAAGCCCTGCTGCTGTAGTGCATCAAGATCGTCACCACGCCGTCGTGCTGACGGAACTCTTCCCCGACACTTTGCTGGATCGGAGTCCGGGGATCGTCATTGAGCTGAACATGTGCTCGAACTCGGAGGTGCCGTAGTTTCGGTGCTTGATCGGTTGGATCGCGAAGACGTACGACTACTTCCTCTACGTTGTGTCAACGCTTCCGCAGTCGGTCTGCGAGGGTACGTAGACAACACTCTCCCCCCTCGTTGCTTTGCATCACCATGATCTTGCGTGTGCGTAGGAAAATTTTTGCAATTACTACGAAACCCAACAGTAACATAGCCAAACAACAGTTTGCTAGGAGAAGGTGGGTTAGAGGCTTGGCTCAACAATATGGGAGGCATGATAAGCAAGTGGTAGGTATCACGGCATAGGCATAGCAAAAGAGCGAGCATCTAGCAAGCAAAGATAGAAGTAATTTCGAGGGTATGGTCATCTTGCCTGAGATCCCGCAAGGAAGAAGAACGAGTCCATGAAGAAGGCAAACGGACGTAGTCGAACGGATCCTCGCAAACGCGACGTTATCGGAATTAACCCGAAGAAGCAACACCGGAAAGAAGCAAACAACATAGTAAACAACCATCACATAATCATGGCATGATGCACATCCAAGCATGATGCATGTCCGGTTTAATGAAGCATGGCATGGCAATATGCACAAGCAATCCAACAAATTAAGTGGAGCTCAATATGCAACTCCGTTGCATATTGACGAAACACCACGTGACTTATTTAGTTCGATCTTGTTTATGTACCCAACAATATTAAATGTTGTTAACCATGGCAAGAGGTGAAGCAAAAGTAAACTACACAATCTAAGCAATTTAAATGGGGCCCGAACCATCAAACAACAATCCGGTAAATCCCCATATGCATTAGTAATTTAAAAGCAAACAACAATTTAAACATTTTAATTGTTGTTATTATGATGCGGATGACATGGACAAGTTTTATGCAATTTTAATTAAAAGTTGACATGAGCATAATATGGAGCATTTGTCATCGTGGCGGAAAGAAAGGGTGCCACGGCGACGATAACGGAAACGGTGCCACAGCAACGTTCCGGTTTCCGGAAACTCGATTGAGATGCCGGTGGAAAAGAACAAGTGTGACGGAAGCGTGTCATGCGATGAACGGTGGGGTGCTCCCGGTTACCGGGTTCCCACGGGTCGACGACGGTGACAAGGCAAAAGAGGGGCAACGTGCACCGACAATTCGAGCATGGAGCAAGCACGAGCATCTCATACACCACACATGCATTCGTTCACGGGCGGTCGTCTCGGGGTTCGAAGCGTGCGTTTCGGGTGGAACGAATTCGTAGAGGAAGTAGTCGTTCACGGGTCGTCGAGGGTAGTGGTACTTTTCCGAAGAGGACCTTTATGAACCCAACATCT
The DNA here is from genome assembly GCF_056163025.1 of Triticum urartu. Taxonomy (NCBI): domain Eukaryota; kingdom Viridiplantae; phylum Streptophyta; class Magnoliopsida; order Poales; family Poaceae; genus Triticum; species Triticum urartu. Next base: position 94,517,665 of record NC_141877.1, read on the forward strand.
CCAAGGCGACGGTGGTCGTACACGGCAACGGTAACTTGTAGGGTCGTCCATTTCGTGGTACTTAGGTGAATCCACGAGAAACAGTAGTCGTACATGGTTCATCGAGGAACTTGACATTTCGTCCTGTATTCGTTCGAGCGTCCGACGGTAATTGTATTCGGTCGTTTCGAAGAGGTACTTGGGGTTATTCGAACTTGCTGGTCTCGTCCTCTCGAAGGGGTACTTGACGTTCTTAGCGATTCCGAAGATGACGGTAGAGGTACACTTGTTGTAGGGGTACTTGTCGGATCCACGGCGACGGTAGAGGTACAAACGTTCTCGCGGCACTTGTCGGTCCGGTCTTGGTGTAGATGTACATGGCAAACGTAGTGGTACCCGGCATCTTGTCGAAACCAAGTGACGGTAGTCGTTCGCGTCCTTAGATGTTCAGGGCCAACGGTAGAGGTACTTGGCGATCTCTGAAACGTCTTGTGGTGGTTCCTGTCTCTGCAACAAGTCTTGGTGGTCCAACATTCCAGGAACGGAGGTGCGGCGAGGCAACAAAATGCGGGGGTTTTTTAGCCATGGCCATGCCGAAACTTCTAGCGGATGGTCGAGGTGGAAGCTTGATGCGGGCAGTCACGAAAGGCAATCTCATGATGCAACAACGAGCATGGCGTGGTGGTGATGCAGGGGAGCAACGCAGGCGAGGAGGCGAGGTCGTCTGCGTGAGAAGCGGGGTGTAGGCACGGCGGCGCTGCCAAAAAAGAGTCAGGCGACAGGAAGAAAGGGAGAGACCCTGGAGGACGGCGGCGGGCTTGTCGGCGTCGGGGACGAGGTGCAGGCAGCAGCACGCCATGGGAGGTGGAGCTCGTGGTAGGAGGGAGCAGGGCACGGAGCAGGAGGCAAGATGGCGCTGCGGCGAGGACGAGTAGGACGTTGAGAAGGCCAGGGCGCAGGAGAACCGTGGAGGCCAACGATGCCATGGCCGTGCGGGTCAGGCGAGCTCGCGGCAGGAGGCGCTCGGGCGCGGGGCAGAGCTTGGCGGCGGGGCCGGCGCCAGGAGACGGGGCGACGTCGGGCGACAAGAGCGGTGGATCGGGCGACGAGGTCCGGCGACCCGGTGACGGGGCGCGCTGGCAAGGAAAAGAGCAGGCAGAGGGGGTCGGGCGCTCTCCCTGGCATCGATGTGTGGCGGCGGCACGGGAACGAGGGGGAGAGATGGGGATCGGGAGGAGATAAGGGATCGGGCACGGGGCTCTCATGGCGAGGAGTGAGGGAGAGGGCGAGGCTGCGAGGGAGAGAAGGGGATCGAGCACGGCCTCCTGGCTCGATGCGTGAGGCGTGCATGTGGCGGCGGCGTGGGAGGACGAGAGGGATCGAGAGAATGAGGGGAGTGGGTTCGGTCGACGTTAGGGTAGCAAGGAGATGGACCGGGCTGACCTTCGGTGCAGATGGGCCTTAGAGGCCGGCCCAGGGAGAGGGAAGGCTGCGCCTAGGGAGGTTTGGGCCTGCTGGGCTCTCTCTCTCTTGATCTCTCTTTTCAGCAAAAGAGATAGGCCAAAAAATAATTAATAGAAGAGGTCATGGAGAAGAACAAAATTATGGAACATTTTGTATGGCTTTATGGAATATTTCCACCTCAACAAAAATAGTTCCGACAAGTTAGGAGAATTTAAATTCAAACTTATTTGACTTGAGCCAAAAGAGTTTGAATGGAGGCTAGGCTAAAGGGGTGTACAAAAATGTTGAGGGTTTTTGGAGGACCCTCGATAAATGGAGAAAGAACTACTGCCAAGGTTTGGAGGTGAAACTTGAAGCAAAAGAACCCAAGGGATTTATATTGTGAGTGTGTTGTGGTCGATTCCTAAAGGATGGAATATTTATTTTACCTCCCTATACATATTGGGAGATATGTTATAAGGAGAATTTCATCATGTGAATATCACTCGATTTAAATCGACCGAAGATCCATCCAATTTTATTTGGTTGAGTTTTAAAACATGTTGCAAGATGACATTATGCAATGCACATGATGCAAAAAATGAAAGCAACGAACCAAACAAATCACACGATGAATCGCGGAAAACCCTCGTAGGAATCTGAAGCTCCGGTCTTGGGGCATCACACTTAAGCATCGCTACGGGTGATAAGGTTTCATCGTAGTCAATCCCTTGAACTTGTCGAAAACCTTTCGCAACAAGTCAAGCCTTGTAGACAGTAACATTACCATCAGCGTCAGTCTTCTTCTTGAAGATCCATTTATTCTCAATTGCTTGCCGATCAACGGGCAAGTCAACCAAAGTCCATACTTTGTTCTCATACATGGATCCCATCTCAGATTTCATGGCTTCTAGCTATTTTGCGGAAACTGGGCTCACCATCGCTTCTTCATAGTTCGTAGGTTCCTCATGATCTAGTAACATGACTTCCAGAACAGGATTACCGTACCACTCTGGTGCGGATCTTACTCTGGTTGATCTACGAGGTTCGGTAGTAACTTGATCTGAAGTTTCATGATCATTATCATTAGCTTCCTCACTAATTGGTATAGGTGTCACAGAAACCGGTTTTTGTGATGTACTACTTTCCAATAAGGGAACAGGTACAGTTACCTCATCAAGTTCTACTTTCCTCCCACTCACTTCTTTCGAGAGAAACTCCTTCTCTAGAAAGGATCCATTCTTAGCAAAGAAAGTCTTGCCTTCGGATCTGTGATAGAAGGTGTACCCAAAAGTTTCCTTTGGGTATCCTATGAAGACACATTTCTCCGATTTGGGTTCGAGCTTATCAGGTTGAAGCTTTTTCACATAAGCATCGCAGCCCCAAACTTTCAGAAACGACAACTTTGGTTTCTTGCCAAACCACAGTTCATAAGGTGTCGTCTCAACGGATTTCGATGGTGCCCTATTTAACGTGAATGCAGCCGTCTATAAAGCATAACCCCAAAACGATAGCGGTAAATCTGTAAGAGACATCATAGATCGCACCATATCTAGTAAAGTATGATTACGACGTTCGGACACACCATTACGCTGTGGTGTTCCGGGTGGCGTGAGTTGCGAAACTATTCCGCATTGTTTCAAATGTAGACCAAACTCGTGACTCAAATATTCTCCTCCACGATCAGATCGTAAAAACTTTATTTTCTTGTTACGATGATTTTCAACTTCACTCTGAAATTCTTTGAACTTTTCAAATGTTTCAGACTTATGTTTCATTAAGTAGATATACCCATATTTGCTTAAATCATCTGTGAAGGTGAGAAAATAACGATATCCGCCACGAGCCTCAATATTCATCGGACCACATACATCTCTATGTATGATTTCCAACAAATCCGTTGCTCTCTACATAGTACCGGAGAACGGCGTTTTAGTCATCTTGCCCATGAGGCACGGTTCGCAAGTACCAAGTGATTCATAATCAAGTGATTCCAAAAGTCCATCAGTATGGAGCTTCTTCATGCGCTTTACACCGATATGACCTAAACGGCAGTGCCACAAATAAGTTGCACTATCATTATCAACTCTGCATCTTTTGGCTTCAACATTATGAATATGTGTATCACTACTATCGAGATTCATAAAAAATAGACCACTCTTCAAGGGTGCATGACCATAAAAGATATTACTCATATAAATAGAACAACCATTATTCTCTGATTTAAATGAATAACTATCTCGCATCAAACAAGATCCAAATATAATGTTCATGCTCAACGCTGGCACCAAATAACAATTATTTAGGTCTAAAACTAATCCCAAAGGTAGATGTAGAGGTAGCGTGCCGACCGCGATCACATCGACTTTGGAACCATTTCCCACGCGCATCGTCACCTCGTCCTTTGCCAGTGTTCGCTTAATCCGTAGTCCCTGTTTCGAGTTGCAAAAGTCAGCAACAGAACCAGTATCAAATACCCAGGTGCTACTGCGAGCTCTAGTAAGGTACACATCAATAACATGTATATCACATATACCTTTGTTCACCTTGCCATCCTTCTTATCCGCCAAATACTTGGGGCAGTTCCGCTTCCAGTGTCCAGTCTGCTTGCAGCAGAAGCACTCAGTTTCAGGCTTAGGTCCAGATTTGGGTTTCTTCTCCTGAGTAGCAACTTGCTTGCTGTTCTTCTTGAAGTTCCCCTTCTTCTTCCCTTTGCCCTTTTTCTTGAAAGTGGCGGTCTTGTTGACCGTCAACACTTGATGCTCCTTCTTGATTTCTACCTCCGCAGCCTTTAGCATTGTGAAGAGCTCAGGGATCATATTATCCATCCCTTGCATGTTATAGTTCATCACAAAGCTCTTGTAGCTTGGTGGCAGTGATTGAAGAACTCTGTCAATGACACTATCAACAGGAAGATTAACTCCAAGTTGAGTCAAGTGATTATGATACCGAGACATTTTGAGTATATGTTCACTGACAGAACTATTCTCCTCCATCTTGCAGCTATAGAATTTATTGGAGACTTCATATCTCTCAATCCGGGCATTTGCTTGAAATATTAACTTCAACTCCTGGAACATCTCATATGCTCCATGACGTTCAAAACGTCGTTGAAGTCCTGATTCTAAGCCATAAAGCATGGCGCACTAAACTATCGAGTAGTCGTCAGCTTTGCTCTGCCACACGTTCATAACATCTGGTGTTGCTCCAGCAGCAGGCTTGGCACCTAGCGGTGCTTCCAGGACGTAATTCTTCTGTGCAGCAATGAGGATAATCCTCAAGTTACGGACCCAGTCCGTGTAATTGCTACCATCATCTTTCAACTTTGCTTTCTCAAGGAACGCATTAAAATTCAACGGAACAACAGCACGAGCCATCTATCTACAATCAAACATAGACAAGCAAGATACTATCAGGTACTAAGTTCATGATAAATTTAAATTCAATTAATCATATTACTTAAGAACTCCCACTTAGAAAGACATCCCTCTAATCTTCTAAGTGATCACGTGATCCAAATCAACTAAACCATAACCGATCATCACGTGAAATGGAGTAGCTTTCAATGGTGAACATCAATATGTTGATCATATCTACTATATGATTCACGCTCGACATTTCGGTCTCAGTGTTCCGAGGCCATATCTGCATATGCTAGGCTCGTCAAGTTTAATCTGAGTATTCTGCGTGTGCAAAACTGGCTTGCACCCGTTGTAGATGGACGTAGAGCTTATCACACCCGATCATCACGTGGTGTTTGGGCACGACGAACTTTGGCAACGGTGCATACTCAGGGAGAACGCTTTTATCTTGAAATTTAGTGAGTGATCATCTTATAATGATACCGTCAATCAAAGCAAGATAAGATGCATAAAAGATAAACATCACATGCAATCAATATAAGTGATATGATATGGCCATCATCATCTTGTGCTTGTGATCTCCATCTCCAAAGCACTGTCATGATCACCATCGTCACCGGCGCGACACCTTGATCACCATCGTAGCATCGTTGTCGTCTCGCCAATCTTATGCTTCCACGACTATCGCTACCGCTTAGTGATAAAATAAAGCATTACAGCGCAATTGCATTGCATACAATAAAATGACAACCATATGGCTCCTGCCAGTTGCCGATAACTCGGTTAAAAAATATGATCATCTCATACAATAAAATTTAGTATCATGTCTTGACCATATCACATCACAACATGCCCTGCAAAAACAGGTTAGACGTCCTCTACTTTGTTGTTGCAAGTTTTACGTGGCTGCTACGGGCTTAGCAAGAACCGTTCTTACCTACGCATAAAAACCACAACGATAGTTTGTCAAGTTGGTGCTGTTTTAACCTTCGCAAGGACTGGGCGTAGCCATACTCGGTTCAACTAAAGTTGGAGAAACTGACACCTGCCAGCCACCTGTGTGCAAAGCACGTTGGTAGAACCAGTCTCGCGTAAGTGTACGCGTAATGTCGGTCCAGGCCGCTTCATCCAACAATACCGTCGAACCAAAGTATGACATGCTGGTAAGCAGTATGACTTATATCGCCCACAACTCACTTGTGTTCTACTCATGCAAATAACATCAACGCATAAAACCTAGGCTCGGATGCCACTGTTGGGGAACGTAGTAATTTCAAAAAAATTCCTACGCACACGCAAGATCATGGTGATGCATAGCAACGAGAGGGGAGAGTGTTGTCTACGTACCCTCGTAGACCGGCAATGGAAGCATTGACACAATGTAGAGGAAGTAGTCATACGTCTTCCCGATCCGACCGATCCAAGTACCGAACGCACGGCACCTCCGAGTTCTGCACACGTTCAACTCGGTGATGTCCCTCGAGCTCCGATCCAGCCGAGTGTTGAGGGAGAGTTTTGTCAGCACGACGGCGTGATGACGGTGATGATGTTCTACCGACGCAGGGCTTTGCCTAAGCACCGCTACGATATGACCAAGGTGGAATATGGTGGAAGGGGCACCGCACACGGCTAAGGAACGATCACGAAGATCAACTTGTGTGTCATGGGGTGCCCCCTTGCCCCCGTATATAAAGGAGGGAGAGAGGGAGGTGCGGCCGGCCCTAGGGGTGCGCCTGGAGGAGTCCTACTCCCACCGGGAGTAGGACTCCCCCCTCTTGCCTTGTTGGAGAAGGAAAGGGGAAGGGGGAAAGAGGAAAGGGGCCCCCCCTTCCTTGTCCTATCCGGACTAGGGGGAGGGGGTGCGCGGCCTGCCCTGGCCGGCCCTCCTCTTCTCCCTTAGGGCCCATGTAGGCCCATTAACCCCCGGGGGGTTCCGGTAACCCCCCGGTACTCCGGTAAAATTCCGATTTCACCCGGAACGATTCCGATATCCAAATATAGGCTTCCAATATATCAATCTTTATGTATCGACCATTTCGAGACTCCTCGTCATGTCCGTGATCATATCCGGGACTCCAAACAACCTTCGGTACATCAAAACACAAAAACCCTAATTACGATCGTCACCAAACTTTAAGCGTGCGGACCCTACGGGTTCGAGAACTATGTAGACATGACCGAGACACGTCTCCGGTCAATAACCAATAGCGGAACCTGGATGCTCATATTGGCTCCTACATATTCTATGAAGATCTTTATCGGTCAGACCGCATAACAACATACGTTGTTCCCTTTGTCATCGGTATGTTACTTGCCCGAGATTCGGTCGTCGATATCCTAATACCTAGTTCAATCTCGTTACCGGCAAGTCTCTTTACTCGTTCCGTAATACATCATTCCGCAACTAACTCATTAGTTGCAATGCTTGCAAGGCTTAAGTGATGTGCATTACCGAGAGGGCCCAGAGATACCTCTCCGACAATCGGAGTGACAAATCCTAATCTCGAAATACGCCAACCCAACAAGTACCTTCGGAGACACCTGTAGAGCACCTTTATAATCACCCAGTTATGTTGTGACGTTTGGTAGCACACAAAGTGTTCCTCGGGTAAACGGGAGTTGCACAATCTCATAGTCATAGGAACATGTATAAGTTATGAAGAAAGCAATAGCAACAAACTAAACGATCAAGTGCTAAGCTAACGGAATGGGTCAAGTCAATCACATCATTCTCCTAATGATGTGATCCCGTTAATCAAATGACAACTCATGTCTATGGTTAGGAAACATAACCATCTTCGATCAACGAGCTAGTCAAGTAGAGGCATACTAGTGACACTCTGTTTGTCTATGTATTCACACATGTATTATGTTTCCGGTTAATACAATTCTAGCATGAATAATAAATATTTATCATGATATAAGGAAATAAATAATAACTTTATTATTGCCTCTAGGGCATATTTCCTTCATTGATCACCCCTATTTCAAATTTAGATAAAATTTAAACATGATGCAACACCAGATGCTAGCACTAGGCATTACTAGAACTAGGGATGTGACACGCATGGAAAGTTTATATATCATGGCCAAATTACACATTTTTTGTAATGTTTGCATGTCAAGTTTCTAGAATTTTTGGGTTTCTAAAACATGATAGCTTCTAGGATCATTTTTGTATTAGACACATGGCAAAAAAAAATGTTTCTTTCATGATGGCATTTCAGAGAGAAAATCATGGCAAATGTATTGAGCATACCATGGTAAGTTATGTTTTTGTATACTATCCGATTTATTGCCATGACAATTTTCCAACTTCTTACAAGCACAATATTATTTTTGTAATGTTAATTTGCCATGTGAACACCACCTAATTTTTATGAGAAGTTCTATGATGGATAAGTTGTTGTTATAATAATGATTATGATGCTCTCATGTTCGTATTTAGTTTATTGACACCTCTCTACATATAAACATGTGGTCATATTTATCGAGTTCGGCTTCGCTTGAGGGCAAACGAGGTCTAAGCTTGGGGAGGTTGATACGTCCATTTTGCATCATGATATCTTACCCCTTTTTACTGTTTTAAAGTTATATTTCACTTTTTGGCACAATTCTAATGTCATTCCTCTCTTAATTTGCAAGTTCTATCACAAGAGGGAGATTGTCGACAGCTGGAATTCTGGACCTGAAAAGAGCTACAACAGAGATAGCTATTATTCAGAGCTCCAAATGACCTGAAAATTTATGAACAATTATTTTTGAATAAATAAAAAATATTAGAAGAAAAATCTATCTGAGGGGACCCACCAGATAGCCATAAGCTCAAGTGACGCGCCCTCCCCGTGGGGCGCGCCCCTTGAGCTTGTGGGTCCCACAACAGGCCTCTGTGGCTCATCTTATCCTATATGAAGCCATTTGTCCTATCAAAAATCAGAAGAAGACTTTCGGGACGAAGCGCCGTTGTCTTAAGGCAGAACCTGGGTAGGGACACTTTTGCTCTTCGGCGGAGCGATTCCGCTGGGGAAATGTAGCAACCTGACCTGAAATGGTCAAGTCTCTATGTATCTGTGCCATCCCTGAATCAGTATGCTAGCACACAAAGTACTCGATGAAAAATAACAGAGTTCAATCCACACACTTTATTACATCAAAGTCTTCCAAAGGAGTATTTATTACATAAATATGGCTGAAGGTCATCTAAATAAAAGTAGTTGTGGAAGCATCGAAGGTAAATGAGTCCATCAACTCCACGGCAAAACTGAGTGCAGAACAACGACCTATTGCACCTTACTCTTCGTCAGAAAATCTAGAACATGAAACGCTGCAGCCACAAAGGGTCAATATATTGAATGTATAGGCAAGTCATACCCAAAGTATTAAGACAGACCTATCATCTACATGCAAGGATATATCAAGGGGAAAGCTCTAAGGTTTATTTTGCATAAAGCCAATTTTGACCTACTTCTACTCACTAGCCAAGTTTTATTTCTTTTCATTTTAATTTACCTATTGTTAAATTGGATCTCCTCCAATTTAACCCGCCCATGAGAGGATCATAGGTTCCCAAAAAATTCATGAGAGACCCCGGGGATCATGGTTTAATTAAAACCACATCGTATTAATTATTTGTGATGAGAAGATCTTCCGGTGGTTTCAAGTCCAGTTGCTCAAAATTTTCCATAACCGAGGACACGACTAATCAATTAGTTTTACACTTTACAGAGGTTTGTACACTTTACCCGCAAGATTAGATCCCTCCCTTTATGTCCTCGCACTTTAGATTTGTTTGATAACAAGACGATCAAAACATGATCTTCCAAAGAGTTCCTCTGACCCATGTCTGGTGTCCATCCAACCCTACTGTTCGTCTAATCTGCTGGCACCGTCCTAGCCAGAGTCACGACTAAGGTCAACCATGCCAGAGCCCATAATGACTTGCGGTTGCACACGTAAGCTACTTGATATAAAACATGTCCAACCTTTTTGAACATGGGCGGCATTCCCCACCTTTTCCCGAGTATGTAGAGCCTGCCGGAGGATACATACTTGTTGACTGGTCCGACAAACCTTTCTGCCCAGATGATTGATTAATTGGTATTGCAGAGTCCCCAGGGAAATACAATACACGTAAGTTGTTGTCAATGTAATCATTGCTTAAGTTCTCTCGCAACTTTCATGAATCACACGGTACCCAATCCACGTCTACCATATCATGGCTAAGCAATAACTACGCTGCAATGATTCCCAACACGAAGGCAAAGATTATCAAGATCGGTCTAAACATATGGCTATCCTATCTAGTTTTAAAATAGCATAGTAGCCCTACACATGAATACTACTGTGTTATAGAAGGCACTACATGCAAAGTAAAACATAGGATTGATATGATCAAAAGTGCAACTTGCTTATTAAGTTTAACTAGTAAATGCGCACGTGCAATGCACGTTAATATTTAGAAAATATATTAATTGCACACGGATATTAGTTATGCTATTATTTGTGTGTTAATCTTGTGATTAGTGCAATATTTGGTATGACATTAATTTCACGTTAAACACGTTTAATGCTCGCCATTGGAGCAGTATAGGTCGTTGGATTGACTTAGTTCGATGGCCGAGATCAGTTGGATCTGCCCCTTTGGGTCTTTTTATATTGGTATAGATATAGATGAAGTCCTTTGCACTCAAAATCCTGACAATTCTAGTCTTCGCACTCCGGACAATACAATCTATCGTAAGCAAAAAAATATAGCATGTATAAGCAATCATATTGAAAACCAGAAAGATTGCAAAGAAAAACTTATAAAGTGAAAAACAATCAAATAAAATCTCTGAACGGAAACATATTTTTAACAGTGTCAAAATTATGTGATTTTGATCTCAACGGAAAATAGGTGTCATAAGCTTCAATTTGCAAAAAGAATCAACTAAAACGGAGTTACGAAGCTAAAGTTATGGCATATTGAAGTTCAAATTTGAATCTAATCTAATTGAAAATTTAAAGTTTCAAAAATAATATTTTTTGGTTTACTGGATAGACAGGATTTTTATGAAACCATATAAAAAAGAATCACCTAATTTGGATAAACAGAACTAAAGATATGCTAAAGGAAAAACTAGAAGAAAACATGAAATTGAAACTACTAAGAATCAGCCGATCGTGGCAGAGGTGCCACATGGCATTCTGTTAGCGGCTGCTAGCTGCTTGCTGCGGTAAGAAGTGGCGGACGGCAGAAGGTTAACACAAAATGAGTCGGCATGCAAAAGAAGAAGAAAAATAGATCTAACCTAGACGGTTAGATCTCGATCTGACGATCGAGGTGTGCTCACTGCTAAAGTAAACTAACAAACGTCCGCTATATAACTAATATTGTTTCAGTAAATAAAAAAAGTCGATCTATAGACCGTTGCTCGGATATCTGACGACAGAGGGGGGTGGCTGGGCTTACAGCGGTCGCACGAGGGCGAGGGCGACGACGAGGGGCTCGGGCATCGTCGGTGGAGGCACTCCGGCGGTCGGCGACGAAGACATAGAAGCCGGGAGGGTGCGGCGAAGCAAAGGGAAGACGGGGAGTGGTGGCGATGGAGGTCGGAGACGACCGGACGACGTGGGACGAGCTCCACGAAGCTCCTGTGCTCCACGAACTCCGGCGAGAGTGGCGAGGTTGATGGAGACGACTCCAGTGGCTCCTGGACGTCGAAAGGATGTCAAGTAGATGTGCGAGAACTCAAGGAAATGATTGACGAAGTTGGGTGTTCGGAGATGGCTTACCGGCGAAGAAAACGTCTGGTGAAGGCTTTGGCTCCGGCGATCAAAACAGCGCGTGCGTGCGCTATAGGTGGACTTGGGTGGAAATTTTTGAGCGGGTCGGATGAGAGGGGATGGGTATTTATAGAGCCATGGCGTGGAGAAGGGGTTCAACTTGGGGTCGTGATCCCGAAAGAATCGGGATACGACGTGCTCTAGAACACTTCCGTGTCGTGAGGAGGAAGAAGAACGGACGGGCCCTGCATGGCGGCGACAGAGGCGAACGAGGGAGAGAGCAGGCGACCGGGCTGAAGCGGTTTCGGGTGAGGGTAGGCTGCTGGTAGAGGTGGATCGCGGCTCGGGAGCCGGTTGGTCATGGCGGCTAGCGCCGGCCTGCGTTGTTTTTTTAACAGAGTTTTCTTATTTTCTTTTTTTTACAAAAGCACTAAAACACAGAAAAATACTAATGAAATTAATTCTAAAAATACCAGAAAAATCACATAAATCTTTGGCAATATATAGAGCCATGTGAACTTTTCTTTGGCATAAAATGCAAGTTAAAAAATATTTTTTCTATTCTAGTAAAACTAGCATTGAAATAATTTGCAAATAAAGCCAAATAAAGAAATCTTGATTTCAACTTCGATTTTCAATATTTCATTTCTGTTTTTGAAGAAGTCCTTTTATCTTTTTTTAGATATTGGAAATGAATTTTTGAAACCAATATTGATCCAAATTCCAACTTTGAATTTATAGAACTTTCTTAGGGTACTTCCAACTCTCTCTTTAGTAAATTGAAGAAGTCATATTATCTTTCCTCGAAAGAATCCTTGAGTTGCTTAAAATACCTTGGATATATTTCCAAATGAAAATCAAATAGAGGAAAAATACATAATCGTGGATGTATAAGAATGACTATTTATAAACATCGAAATTGAAAATTGGCATGTTAAAGGAAACTTCTCGTCGGGAGGGAGAAATCGAAAGCGCCGACATCACCAATGATCTTTTCATCGTGGGAGGACCAATCTTTATGAAAATATTCACCAGCACCGTCTCATCGCAAACCCTAGTTCATCTATTGTATTCAATGTTTGTCTCAAAACCTTAGACTGGTACCTGTGAGTTGCTACTAGTGTTGATTACATCTTATAGTTGATGCTAGTTGGTTTATTTGTTGGAAGATTATATGTTCAGATTTATCTCCTCTGATCATAAACATGAATATGATTTATGAGTTGTTCCGTTTGTTCTTGAGAACATGAGAGAAGTCTTGTTATAAATGATCATGTGATGTTGATATTCATTCAATTTTTTGATGATGTGTTATGTTGTTTTTTCTTTAATGGTGTCGTGTGAAGCGTCGACTACACGACACATTACTATGCTTGAGCCTAGGGTAAAGCATCACGGGATTAGTAAGTAGATGATAGGTTGTTAGATTGACAGAAGCTTAAATCCTACATTGATGCCCCTAATTTGTGTCCACTCTAAGATTTACCCCTAACCTTTTCATGTGTTCATATTTTCCTCTAAAAAGCATTTTAGGTCACTAGAATGCCCTTCCAACTGGTTAAAGTTGTTTGACCCAAACTTTGAAAAATCATAACAATAACTCAGAAGAATGCAAATAAGTATCAAAATGTTCATAAAAATACCACATATACACGCATGTCATTTACGCTCATCACCTACACATGCATTTATTTGCATTCACCCTAAATAGTATTTTAATGTTATAAACCCTAAAAAGCTTTAAAGAGTGCTTCTATCATGAACGTAAATGACACGTGCATATAGGTTATGTTTTTTATGAACATTTTGATATCTTGTTTTGCATTCTCCGAGTTCATATGGATTTTTTATGAATTTTCAAAGTTTTGGTCAGACAACTTTGACCAGATGGAAGGGCATACTTGCGACCTAAAATGCTTTTTAGGGGGAAATTTGAGCACCTCAAAAAGTTAGGGGATAAATATGAGTAGTGGGTTTAAGTTAGGGCCACAAATATGAATGTCCCTTCCGTAAGGGACTGAGTTGAATCCATATGTTTCATGTTATAATTAGATTTATCTTAATTCTTATTTCGTAGTCGCGGATCCTTACGGGAGGGGGTAATCATAAGTAGGTTGGTAGTTCAAGTAAGAACAACACCTTAGCACCGGTCCACCACATAACAACTTATCAAAGTAATGAACCTGGATCAACTAATCACGATGGAAGTACCTAGGCGCAATTCTCATGTGTCCTCGAGAACGATTTGCTCATTACACGAAGTACTTTTGGCTTATCCTTTGCAACAAAAAAGATTGGGTCACCTTGCTGCACCTTATTACTATTATTACTTATTACTTGCTATGAATTATCTTACTATCAAACTATCTGTTACTGCTACTCAACAGCACTTACAGAGAATGCCTTCCTGAAAACCGCTTATCAATTTCTTCAATTCCTTGTTGGGTTCGACATTCTTATTTATCGAAATGACTACGATTTATCCTCTATACTTGTGGATCATCAGTGCGCAGTCCGTGGCCGTTTGAATGCGGCAGGAGGCGTGTTCAGCCAAGCATGCAGTAGGTGGCTCTCTCTCGGCTGGCGTGCCGCTTCAATGCCGGCATTGAGAGGTCACGTCCGTTCTGCGTTAGCGTCAATGCGGAGCAGCCTCTCTCGAGCGGCATGAATGCGGGCAGCTGGTGCCTTACCATAAGCGCGCGCAAGCGAGGGAGGTTTTTTTGGTGGGCCAGGACAGTCAGACGCGGGCGGGGCAGTGGTACGAACGCCCGCAAAGCCCCCCTCCCCCCCAAGTTTGTCTCCGGTTTTGCCGGGAAAAATGCATCTGGACAGCAAGCGAATGATACATGCCCGCGTTGGATAGCACAACATGTCCGGGCCACGCAATCCGGACGGGTGCAGGTGGTTTGATGGTTAGCGTTGGAGATGCCCTAAAGCCCAGGACTAAGGAGATGTTGCAGCCCACATATAGTTAATTGTCATGGTAGATTCCTAACACTTTTTTTAAGTTTGCAAAATTATAATTTTGCATAATGTTGACATGAAAATTTTATGATTTTTTCAACTTTTCACATGGCAAATTTATATATTCATGGTTTGGTTGTGCTCCCTTACAAGGGCGGAGCTACATGCAGGCAAAATTGTGCCTTGGCCCGCCCTATCCAAGAGAAAAACACTGAAGAGTGGACTGAAAGTTGGGCTCTGAGAGCAATTATTTTGTGATTTCTTTTGGCCTTGTTCCCTTTGGCCCGCCCAAGAAATTTTGGGTAGCTCCGCTAGGGGAGAGCGCCGGTGGAATATCCTAGCGGACGCTCATTGCGGCAGATTGTCGAGCGAACGCACAGAGCCGAGCGACCTAGCGATCCAGATGGACCGGCCCAACTACGCGCGCTACAGTATCCGGTTTTGGGTACTTTCTGGAAGGTTCCTGACCGGTTTTGGGAACCTTCCAGAAGGTTCTTGAACCGGTTTTTCACTGTTTTTTTATTTTTCTGTTTCGTTTTTTCTTTCTCTTTTTTTCTTCTTTCTTTGTTTTTCTGTTTCTTTATTTCATTTTTTCAATTCTTTTTCTTCTCTTTCTATTTCCTTTTTGTCCTTTAGATTTTCAAATTCATTTCTGTTTCCTTTTTTTCTCTTCTTTTTCGTTTTTTCTGTTAGTTTTCTTTCTTTGCTTTATTATTTAATTTTATTTTTCTTTTCTCTTTTTTTCAAAATATTCAAATTTTGTTTGCCTTTCCGTAAAATGTTCAATTTTTTAAAAATTGTTATAAAAATTCGAAAATTGTTTTCGTTACACAAAAAAGTGCAAAATTTTCGAAATTAATATAATGTACCGGACTTCAACTTTTTTGTTCAGGTTTTCAAAAAATGTTTGCGCTTCCAAATATATTTGGGATTTTTCAAATTTGTTCTCAATATTGAAAAAATGTTCGTGCTTTAAGAAATTGTTCGCGCTTCCAAATTTATTCTATGCTTCAAAATTTGTTCTCAAGATTCAAAAAAAAGTTCATGCTTTAAAAAAATCCACGCTTCCAAATTTGTTCTCTGTTTCAAATTTTGTTCTCAAGATTAAAAAAATGTTCGTGCTTTAAAAAATTTTCATGTTCAAATTTTGTTCTCAAGTTTCCGCGCTTACAAATTTGTTTTCCATTTCAAAATTTGTTCTCAAGATTTTAAAAATGTTCGTGCTTTAAAAAATGTTCATGTTCAAATTTTGTTCTCGATTTCAAAATTTTGTTCCCTAAATTCAAAAAATATTCAGGATTTTAAAAAGTGTTCAATTTATCAAAAAATACTTCATGCCTTTTAGTTTTTCTTCTAAAATTTTGAAAGTGTTCGCTTTTTAAGAAACACCTTTTCAAAATAATTTTCACGTTAGGAATTTGAGAAAAATTTCGGGTCTCCATTACATTTAGCTCCGCAAGCCATCACAAACCAAAAAAAGCTTGTCTATCGCGATGGTTATGCTTGTGCGTACAAAGAGGGAGGTACCTGGTTCAATCCCTCTCTCTAGCAGAGGTTTTTGGGATTTTTTCACTGCTTTGCGCCAATGGCCCGGCCCAGCTTGAGACACGCCTGTGCGTCCGCTCGACAATTCGCCGCAGCGAGCGGCGCATAGGAGCTCTCAGCGCCGGTTTCTCGTCCCGGCGCTCGAAGAAGATGGGACTGGGCCGGCCCAGCAAAAATTCAGTGGATAGACCTCATTTTCACGAAAAAACACCCTAAAAGTAGTTCTCCTAGAGGCACGAACTCACGCCCTCCAACAGCAAGCGACTACTGATAACCAACTGGACTACGACACACCACTGACCAAATCCAGGGCGAAACATAATCTACATTTGTAGCCGCGAAATTTAATACACATGTAAACATTTACTGTAGCGCTTTGATTTTAAATTATTTGAAAACATTTGAGAAAAAGTTCATGAATTACAGAAAAGTTCATTGGTTCTTAAAAAAAATCATATTTCAGAAAAAGTTCATCGAATTCGAAAAGAAGTTGGTCGGTTTTGAAAAGAGTTCATAGATTTTGAAAAAAAGTTTCATCTATTTTGAAAAAGAGTTCATCGACTTTGAAAAAAGTTCATCAATTTTGAAAAAGAGTTCATCGATTTGGAAAAAAGTTCATAGGTTTTGAAAAAATAGTTCGTCGACTTTAAAAAGAGTTCATCGGTTTTGAAAAAAAGTTCATTGATTTTGAAAAGGAGTTCATCGATTTGGAAAAAAGTTCATCGGTTTTCAAAAAAGAGTTCAATGACTTTGAAAAAAGTTCATCGATTTTGAAAAAGAGTTCATCGATTTGGAAAAAAAATCATCGTTTTGAAAAAAGAGTTCATCGGTTTTGGAAAAAAGTTCATTGATTTGGAAAAAAGTTCATCGGTTTTGAAAAAATAGTTCATCAACTTTGAAAAAAGTTCATCGATTATGAAAAGTGTTCGTTGATTTTGAAAAAAAAAGTTCGTCGAATTTGAAAAAAGAGTTCATCGATTTTGATAAAAAGTTCATTGAATTTGAACAGGTTCACCAAATTTGAATAAAAAATTGCACATTTACGAAAAAAGAAAAAGGAATAAGAAAAGAAAAATGAAAAAAGAGCAGGAAAAAGGAGAAGAGGAAAATATCACGACCTGGACAAACAATAAAAGAAGGAAAAGAGGTTTGCAGACACCAAGTCGTTCGTTGCCTAGTTGTAACTGCGTTGTTGTCAATATTGAGACATCTCAGGTTCGAACCACCGCACGCAATCTTTTTTGATTGATTGCAGTTTTAACAGAAAAAAGAAGAAATGGGCCGGCCCAGTCTGGCGCGGGTGGTATGCGCCCGTTTGCATGCAGCGAAGAAACGGGCGCAATGGGCGCCGTTTAGGATTTGCCCTCCGCTAGTGCTCCCTTAGATCCCGATGATGCATTTTATACACACGTCGGCCTTACTGTTCCTTCCCCGGATCAAAGTCCTGAACACCGAAGTGTCCGTGTTTCTTCTTCTCCAAGTCAAGAATTCCCCCGTTTGGAAACTTCCCAGCATCGGTTTCCTCCAAGCCATGATCTCCTGGAGATCCATGGGTGAACTGCGTCGCAACAAAGTCATGTGTAGTAACAGCGTCGTCCTACACGGTAAAGATGGAATGCGGCGGCCGCCGCCGCGTCGCCCCGGCGAAGCGTTTTCCATACGTTTTCACGGTTTGTGTTGTGAGATATTCGTCAAAGCACCTCACTCTATTTCGAAAATATATTTGTTGTCTATAAATTGGTTAAAGTTACACTACGTTGACTTTTGACTAAAAATATACGTCTTGATTTAGGGACTGGAGGTACATGCATAACGACTTGGAATGACACGTTCGTAGCAGGAACTTTTCTACTTTCATCATGTACCTTCCAGTGAACTTATCTATTATGCTCCCTAGTACCAACAGTTGTATCGATCGAGTTTTCTCTCCTGGCGGCTGGAACCTAGCCGCCGCCTGGAGAGGCAACTTTCAGCACTGTCCTCTGGCGGCTCTCCTTCGCTGGCAACCTTTGTCATCGGTGGTAGGAGGGTCGCTGGATCCACACGCGTGGATCGTTTTTACTCCCTTGTAGTCTAGGTTTTTAGGTTGTTCATCATTTTGGCTTCAGCGCAACAATGATGGAGCTGATTAAAGATTCTTTAGATCCATCCCTGACGAGGCCATCGGTCCTATGATTGGGGATGGATTTGGAAACTAGTTGTTCAAGTAAGGATGACGTGGTAGCGGCGACATCCTCATGGTGGACATGTGTCCTCGGGCTCCACCGTTGCGATGGCGTTTGCTCCAGCGGAGGCGCGGAGCTTGGGAGATAGTCCAGGAGCGGATGCAGAGTGTGGTCTGCATCGACGACATCTGAAAGACGAAACGTGTCGTTGGAATTTGTCACGGCTGATGTCCTAGTGTGAGGACTTAATTGTGAGGCCAACGCATCTTTGTAGTAGCTTAAGAGGGGTTGAGCGAAATCGAGAGACGCAACACAGGACAAGGATTTAGACAGCTTCGGGCCCCAGGAAACATCATCCGGTAATAGACCTACATGTTGTTTGTGGCTAGATCTCATTATGCTCACGAAAGAGTCACTGTATAAGCCGGCTCCCCCTTTGTGTCTAGCGCTAGAGATTGTTTCTTATTGCTTGTCCCTCTTGGGGAGGCCTGCCCCTCCTTATATATGTTGAAGGGGCGGGTTACATGACTAGTCCTAGTAGGATTAGGATTACTCTATTACAAGGGGAGTCCTAGTCTTGCTTCCTTTGTAGGAGAATATTCCTTATGCCTCTCCTCATAAACCGGCCTACCATTAACATGAGCCGGCCCTCTGGGCCTTGGGCCTTGTCATCCTTCTGACCCGCCAGGTCGGGGCGGGTCGCCAGTAAATCGCCAAGTGTCAGCCGGGTCTCAAGTAAACCACCCAGTCCGGCCGGGTCATACCACGAGATATATCCCCGACAGAACGTGTGTTGAGTTCATTGTTCATGGATGGCAGATATGATTTCCTCCTTCAGCGTCTTAGTCATGGTGGGGTGCCAGATCTGGAGTTCGATGGTGTGTCTGGGATGTTGCCTCGGTCTGATTCGTTCAATGGCAATGGCTTCACTTTTGGTGAGCCACCTTCGAGGTCCGCAAAGCTGCATATCAGCGATGGAACCGCGTCGAGCTCGGGTGAGGAGGTGATCCATCATTTTTCTTCGATGGCTGCTGTGGTGGTGCAGAAGGTAGGTGATGAGCGTTGGTGTCAAACTCGGAGATGTTCTGCTATCTTTTCAGTTTTGTCATGTCAGTCTTTACGTGACTTGTACTCTATTCTTTATGATATGAATGAGACACGTATTATCATGCAAAAAAATTTATTATGCTCCCTTCGTTTCTTTATGTAAGATATATTATTTTCAGCACAATGACCAAGCCACATAATTATAGACATGTTATGACGAAATTATTTTGGACAAATTTGTTGGTTAGTGGCAAGTAAATCAGTTAGTCCAGAAAAGTAAGAGATACATGCAATCCATAAAGAGATGTTTTCCTTCTGTTGCTATAAGGAGAGATACAGACAATCAAAAGAGAGATATTTTCTTTTTTCTGAATAGCTAACAAGAGAATTATAAGAAATTTGAAGAAATGCATTTTACATTCTGAAATTTTATTAAAAAAACAGATGCACCTTATATAAAGGAACGGAGAGAGTATTAGCACAAAGTGTGAACTTAGTGAAACACATAGCCAAGTTGGCAAATAGTCCCTCCTTACCAAAATATAGAGCATATAATATTATTTTCAAGTCAAACCGTGTAAATTTTGACCAAACTTATATAAAAGGGTATCAACATCTCGAATACCAAGTCAATACCATCATGACTTATATTTTCATATGGTACACATTTGATATTGTAGATACATATGATTTTCTCATTTTAACTTGCTCAAAGTTAGTGAAATATGATTTTTCGCTGAATCCAATGGGCACTATATTATGCCAAGGAGGGAGTATTTAATTTGCCCCAACAAAATCAAGAGAACCAAGACATTATCTACAAAATTTAGGGCTCCATATTTGGCGAGTCTTTTTTTTAGAGCTATTTGGCGAGTCATGGGTCTAGGAGCTATTCGAATAGCATATCGGGCTTGGAACGTGTTGGCTTGTTGGGGCAAGAACAAATATTTGTTTGTTTTGGGGCATCAAAGCCCACTAGTGCTGATTCCCAAGAAAGAAAGAAAACACGAAGCCCACTAGTGCTTGGAACGTCCTCATCTCTGACTTCCCCTAAAAAAAAATCTCTGACTTCCACAGTCCCACTCTCAAAATCCTCGGGCAGGTCGGCTCCGCCTCTGCCATTTCTTCAGCAACCTTCCGCCGCCGCCGGGACCCTTCCATTCCCACTACCACTAGCCCCCCCCCGTCGACGGAAGTGGCTTCGTACCCAGGTCCCCCGGTGTCGGCCCCTTCCCCATTCATTGTCTACGGCTCCGTGACCACTCACCAGTCTGGTCTCGCTCTCGCCGGAGAGGCACATCGATCTGCTTCTGTGCGCTGCGCGGCGCTGCACTGCTCAGACTGGTGAAGAAGGCGAGTATTTATTATCGTCTCTGACATACAGAGTTACCTCTTCTCTTTTCTTCCCCTCAAGCTCAAGGATATGGTTGGATAGACTGTGTGTGTTCTTTTTTCTAGAGGAAAATGTGTGTTCTTACTGAGGATAGAACTCCTCCTGGATCTTTCTTGCTCTTGTGCAGTGAAGAGGCTGGGCCTGGGGTGGAGATGGGAGAGGCCATCCGCGGCATCCTCCTACGCGGCAGTGTGGCTTCAGAAGCTCGTGCTCTCTGTCTCCGCGCAGGCCAAGGTTGTGGCCGGATCTGATGCGCCGGCGACGCGGCCGGAGTTGGGGAGTGGCATAGCTCCTACGACGGACGGCGTCCCTGTCACAGCTCCCGCTCGTCCTCATCTGCGGCATCGCCGTCTGAACGGGAGGGGAGGAATCACGGCTGTTGGTCCACTTCTCTATTCCTTCCTTCCACAAGCACAAGACGGCGCTTCAGTTGGATTGGATCCCTTTGCTTCGCGGGCCTAAAAACTCGTCATTAACCACTGGAGTACGGCATTCGCCAGCGGCCGAGTGATGGCAGCAACCTTCTCCTTTGCCCGTGTGGTTGCTCTCTTCTTCCTGGTCGCTGCCCATCCCCATGGATGCTGCGGCTGCGGTTATCTGCCTGATCTGTTCTGCTACCCACCTCCACCACCTGCCCCCACCACCAATGTCCCCGCCACCAACGTCCCTGCATCCAATATCCCCGCCCCCAACTCCAACTCCAGCTCCGACGAGGGCTGGCTCGATGCCCGGGCCACCTGGTACGGCGCTCCCAATGGCGCCGGCCCCTACGACAACGGTACGACTACCATCATGTCTCTGAGGATTTCAATTCCAATTGCATTGCTGAATGCTGCTGATTGCGGCTCTTGTTTTCACGGATGGGATGCAGGTGGTGCTTGCGGGTTCAAGAACGTCAACTGGCCGCCTTTCTCGTCGATGACGTCGTGCGGCAACCAGCCCATCTTCAAGGACGGCAAGGGGTGCGGCTCATGCTACCAGGTTAGCATAACTGATGTCTGTCGCCGGAGTACTTACTTTTCACAGTAACATGCCGACGTTGTCGTTTAGTAGCAGTACGATTTCTTTCCCCGGACAGACAGCCTGTGATGTAACCCAATTTGATTCCATGGATCTTGGATTGTTGCGTGCAATGCAGATCAGGTGCGTGGCCCATCGTGCCTGCTCCGGCGTCCCGGAGACGGTGATCATCACGGACATGAACTACTACCCGGTCTCCCGCTACCACTTCGACCTCAGCGGCACCGCCTTCGGCGGCATGGCCAAGTACGGCCGCCACGACGAGCTCCGCCACGCCGGCATCATCGACATGCAGTTCAAGAGGTAGCTAGCTCCACCATCTTATCCTACTTAATCCCATCATCGTTAACTTTAACCGAGAACGACAAACATGGCATCCGTCTTTCCTTGTCCACCACTGGCTACTTTCCTTGCTGCAAAAGCAAATTCTGTGCTTTGCCTGCACTTTCGTCTCGCTAATTGTCAACAGCAAGAAGCATTTTGCGCATCCTAACTTTACGGGATTAAAGATCCATAATCTACTGCTTTTGTTTGTTTTCTTGGTTGCAGGGTGCCCTGCCAGTACCCGGGGCTAACGGTGACGTTCCGGGTGCAGCACGGGTCCAACCCCAACTACCTGGCGATCCTGGTGGAGTACGAGGACGGCGCCGGCGACGTGTCGCAGGTGGACATAATGGAGTCGCGGCTGCCGGACAGGGCGCCGACGGGGTACTGGACGCCGATGAGGGAGTCGTGGGGCTCCATCTGGCGCCTGGACAGGCTCCGCCCGCTGCAGGGGCCCTTCTCGCTGCGCGTCACCGACGAGTCCGGCAGGTCGCTCGTCGCCGACCAGGTCATCCCGGCCTACTGGCAGCCCAATGCCGCCTACAGATCCCTGGTCCAGTTCGATGAGACGTTGCCCATGTCGCTTGTCACATCCGCTGCCACGAGCCGTCCTCGTCTTGTTCTACCTATGATGTATTCGGCGGCGCTTACGTATGTGTGGCCTTGTGTGCGTTGGATACTGGCCGTGTGATCATCTGCACTGCACTGCAGGAAGAAGAAACAAAAGATTGAACCTGGAGTATGGTTGTCTCTGTTGTAGTAGTATGTGAGTAGGAAAGAAAGCTTGTGTTTAGATGCCTGCATCAGCCTCGTTCGATGCAACGATCAGTTGTCATTGCACGCAACTATGTTAATGCAAGCAAAGTTGTGTGGAAGGATGAGACAAAGCTACAGCATATCGTTTCTTTCTTCCAAGGAAGAAAGAAAGCGATCTCGCGACTGCCGGTAGGAGTGCTTCCATCCGCCGCCGTCCTCTGGCCGCTCCCCTCTGTCAACGACCTTGGTCGTCGGTGATGAGGGGGGTCACCGAGGTCATGTGGCGATCGTTTTAGCCTTTAGTAGCTTAGGTTTTGGCTTGTTCATCATCTTGACTTCGCCGGCGGCGATGGCACAAGCAAGGATGACGCGGCGGCAGCAGCATCCTTTCATGGACCTATGTCCTCGGACTCCACCTTTGCGACATCGTATTCTCCAACGTTTGCACGAAGATTGAGAGGTAGTCCAGGAGCGATGCAGATTGTGGTCTGCATAGGCGGCATCTGAAAGATGGTGGATCGTGTGATGGGTTCGTGGTTCGTGGATGGTAGGTGTCGTTTCCTCCTTTGACGTCTTAATCATGCGGGGGTAGCAGATCTGGAGTTCGATAGCCTGTGCGGGATGTTACCTCGGTCTGATTCGTTCAATAGTAAAGCTTTCGCCTTTGGCGAGCCAACTTGGAGGTCCGCAAAGCTGCATCTTGGAGGTCTGCAAAGCTGGATATCAACGATGGAGTTGCGTCGAGTTCGGGTGTGGAGATGATCCGTCTTTTTTTTTTCTTTGATGATTGTTGTGATGATGCCGAAGGGAGTGACAGACGTTGATGTTAAGCTCAGGGGATTCTTCGATCTTGATTATAATTTTCTTTTTTGGATGGCGTTCCTTTGTGTAAAGCCTAGCGTATTGCTATCTTTTTAGTTTTGTCAGATCGAGTGTGTAAGTGACTTGTACTATGATCATATAAATGAGCCACATATTACCGTTAAGAAAATATGAGACAAATCTAATTTCCCAAAGGAAATTAGAAAAGATTGACTCTCTGTACAACCCCTTAAAAATATCAACAGAGAATCTCTACGTACCCATCATAATAAAGGATAAAATGGTATTTAAGAAAAATATGTTCGCCCATACGCGACCTAGGCGTACATGGCATACCCGAGCATATTTTGGCGCCCTCAGCTTTTTGCTATCTTTTTTTTAATCATCAAAAAATGTGGCGAATGTAAATTAGTAAAGTTTCAAGCAGGGCTTCTTTGTGTCTCTTTAACCGGGTTTTGTTATGTTTTATTCTGATTTTTTTGTTTTCATTTTCTCTTTTTCTTTGTCATTTATTTATTTTTTGTTTTTCCAAATGTGTGAAATTTTAAACTTTAAATTCTTAAACTTTTTCTCAAATTTATCAATCTTTTTCAATTTCTTGAAATGTTTTTGCAAATATTTTTAGTGAAATTATATTGAAATTCCGCGAAAGATTTAGAATCCATGAACATTTTATTAAATTGATGAATTCTTTTCAAATCCGCGAACGCTTGGCTGGCCTAACAGGCGCCCTGCGGGGCGATGTCGCCGCCTAGTTGGGCCAAGGCCTAACCGTTTTTTACCTGTCTATTCTTTTTTCTTCTCTTTTTTTGGTAATTCATTTTATTCCTTTTGAAACTTGTTCAATTTTTTAATATTGTTTGGATACTATTTTTCTTATTTTTTTAATATTTTTTAAATTTTACTATAAAATCCAGAATTTTAGAATTTTTCTGGAATTTAAAATATATTCCTGTTTTCAAATTTTTTGTTCACAAATTTAGGAAATATCTGTGTTTCAGAAATAGTTGATAATTTCTTTTAAAAAGTATGTGGTTTGCAATATGTGTTCAAAATTTTCGTCAATTGTTCGGCATTTGTTAATAAATTTGGAAAAGGTGTTCCAAGTTTGAAATTCCAAAATTGCTAACAAATTTCAACAAATGGCCAGGACATAAGAAAATGTTCATATTAATTGATAATGACGGAAATTGCAAAGGACAAAAACATTTGAATGTGGAAAAACTACATGCTCATGGATGCACCCATCTCCGTCTGGCCTAGTCTCTGAACTAGTATTTTTTTGGACTATGGACAAATGACTCCAACTTCTTGCAGTCGCCTGGCACAGATATATGAGACATCCATGTCAGGTTTGGACGATTACCGACACCACTTGCACGTTGCGACACGTCCGGCCATTTATTAACCTATTTCATCGAGAGAACTCAAGAAAATGCAAAACTTGTCAAAAATAAAAACAACTTGGCATGATGCCTTGAATTGGTCATAGAACCTGGCAGGAAAAATTGGGATCGTTTGACGGATGAAGAAAATGATGTGCTTTCAAACAGACCCTTCTGGCCTACCTGAACACTCTCCGTTCAACATGATATATTTTTTGACATTCTTGAAATGACCCCAACTTTTACAAGAAAATGGGCATGCCCATGTTAGGCATCCATGTCAGGTTTGAACAATTTCCGACATGTTCGACCATTTATCGGTCTTTTTTGACCAAGAGAACTCCAGAAAATGCAATTTTTTGAAAAACCAAATACCTTGGCATGGTGTCTTAAATTGGTCATATAAAGTCATGGGGAAAAATTAGGTCCATTTCAAGAATGTCGAAAAACAATGTGCTCTCAACCGGACCCATCTGACCTCAGCTCGAACACTCTTTATCGAACATGACCTACTTTTGGACATCCTTCAAATGATCCTAACTTTTGCAAGCACGCGGGCATGCCCATGGTAGGCATCCATGCTAGGTTTAAACAATTTCTGACACCGTATGCAAGTTGTGACACGTCCTACCATTTACCAGCCTTTTTTACTATGAAAACTGTAGGGGATTACCAAGTTTGTCAAAAACCTAAACAACTTGGCATATAAGCCAATGAAAAAATATTGGGGTCGAGAAATAACGTGATCTCAAACGGAGCCCTTCTGGCATATTTTTGAAATGACCCTAACTTTTCCTAGCACATGGGCATGCCCATGATAAGCATCCATACCACACTTGAAGGCACTAAATTATTTAAAATCATAATTTAAGCAGGTGCTTCAAGCTATTATTTTAAGTTTTTAACATAACTAATCAATACAATGGGATAAACTTGAAAAAAATGCTTTTAATTAAAAAAGAATTTTAAATCATAATATAAAATTGTTACTTAAAATTATTATGTTGGTATCCAAACAATGTTTCAAATCTTCGAACATGTTTTAAAAAGGATAATAAATTTCAAAAATAAGAAAAATGAATTAACAAAAAAAGAGAAGAAAAATAGAAAAGAAAAAAACTCATAGGCCTTAGCTGAACTAGGCGACAAGATCGCTCCCGTCGGGCGCCTGCTGGCCCGGCTCAAGCACTCACGGATTTGAAAAAAGTACATCAATTTTTGAAAATATATTCTGCCAACTTCGGCTTCCCATAATTGTTCTCTCCGACTTTGGAAACCTTCTTATTCTTTTTTATTTTTATTTTTCTTTTTTGCTTTTATCTTCTCTCCAATTTTCTTTTTTTGGGGTTTTTTCTTTCCTTTTTCATTTTCTTTAACATTTTCCTTTTTGATGTCTATTGTTAATATTCTTCAGCAATTCAAAAACTTTAGAATATCAATTTGTTGTTTGGAATTTCGAAATATTTAATGCTTTTCAATTTTTTTTGAAAAATAGTTCATATTTACAAAAAGAATGTTTGGAGTTTTGGTTTTTCTTCATATTTATTAATCAATGTTCAAAAAATTTAGGAAATTTTCAGAATTACAATTTTTGTTCATGTTTCAATTTCTGTTCATATTTATAAATTTTCAAAAATTCAAAAAATTCACAACTAAAAAAAATGTTCATAAATTCAAAAAGATATTAAAAAAGGCAGCCCAGTCCATGTAGCACCCGCTTGCCTAGGGTCCGAGGAAAGGTACGACTACTTTGGGTCTATTGTACGTAGCCTTTCCCTACATTTCTACAAGAGGCTGTTTCCAGGAAATTCTAAATAATTTTTGCATTGCAAAAATTTCATCGGGGTTGAAAAAAATGTTTCAGCTGTCATAAATTGTTCACAGACCGAAAAAATGTTCAAAATTTGAAAAGATATCGAAATTCCAAAATATTGTTCACTAATTAAAAAAAAGATCCCCTTTTCAAAAAGAAATCACAAATTCAGGAAATTCGAAATAATTTTTGCATTGCAAAAAATTCTTCGGGGTTAAAAAAAATGTTTCGGCTTTCATAAATTGTTCACAGACCGAAAAAATGTTCAAAATTTGAAAAGATATCGAAATTCCAAAATATTGTTCACTAATTAAAAAAAAGATCCCCTTTTCAAAAAGAAATCACAAATTCCGGAATTGTTTGAGGAGTTTTAAATAATAGTTCGACTTTCACAATTCGTTTAGAATTAAAAAAATGTCCCCGTTTTCAAAAAATTCAGCAGAAATACAAAAAATGTTTGGGGAACTAAAACTATTGGTTCCAATATTTTTCGTATTTTTTAATTTCAAATTTTTTTATTGCTTTTGAAAAATGTTGGAAAAATTCAATAAATATTCATGATCAATTTTTTTCGCTCTTTTTTAAAAAAGTTTGTGTTTTGACATTCTGAGCAATTTTAAAAGACGCATGCATTTTATTTAAATTTCTGTTGTTGTTTTTTTAAAATGCATATATTTGTAGTGTAGGAAAAAAATTTAAAAGACTAATTGTTTTATTTAAAAAATTATTATTATTGCGAGCCTTTTTTGAGAAATAAAAAAGGAATGGTTTTTTGAAAAGAAATAAGAAAAAGGCAGAAAAGAAGAATGGTTCGCTACCGTAAACCGGTTGCTGAGGGATAGTTCTTGTTGTCCGTGTTTCCTAGTTAGGCACTGAAGCTTATCAGCTCATATGCCTAGCGAGGAGCAGTCAGGAGCGGGAGTTACAAGGTTTGATCCCTCGCACTACCATTCCTTCTTCGGTGAATGTTTTTCATGTTTTCACGTGCGACAATTGGTCGGCCCAATCGGGCAGCCTTCTGTGTGTGGCGTCGTCTATTTGACTCTACTACGCGAACGTACGACGTGTACGTTACAACGGGAGACCCATCATACATACGAGTGGATATGATTTGCCAAAGCTCCATATCGCCCTTTGTACATTTCGTGGAGGGAGGAGGGGGGTTGTACCGAAGCAGGGCTCTTTTAAAAATCGATCATCACATTGGAGGTTTATGGTTGACGAAAGTTGGAATCAATCAGGAAATGGAACCACCTCATCAACATCAATGCGAACCTTTTTCGCGTACGCTACATCATAAACAATGCAGAGAGAGTAAGGCCAAAGAGATAAACTCCCAGAGGATATGGAGATAAAGAAAGATACAGTTCATCTACTCCATAACCAACTCACAACGATTTCAAATAAGAAAACTTATAATATTAATTTTGTTACAGTACAGCCAGATGAAGGTACTTCTCAATGGAATTTTGAAAAATTAATCATGAATGACGAATTTTCTGATTTCTTTCCTCTAGATGAACAAGTGATACGTCTAAAATGTATCAACTTTTACAACCACCTCACTCGTAATGTTTAGCCAAATTCTTGTCAAATTGGATTAAAACTGCTGGAATTGACGGTTTTTACGGCTCTTTTTTTCTGTGTTGTCTTTACGTGATGGTAATATACACTAATGTAATAAAAGGTAAATATAGGTGACCAGTGAGCTCCATGCGAAAGGACCAACCATCAATGGAAGGAAGGCCCATTAGAGCTTGGATGGTGGGCCCATGCAACAGTTAGCTAGACCTACGCCCATGTGCCGTGTAGGACCCACCAAGCTCCAATGCGCCCATAAAAACCGGACCGGGTCAGAGGTGCGATAAAAAAGGTAAGAGCATTACTAGTAGAACCCTCAAACTCTCACTAGCGTTTTAAGGGTCCAAAAATGATCTTTTTGTGCACTTTTACGGGTTGAAAAACAGGGACAAAGATTAGAACCCTCAAACCCAACCCTTATAACGGAATATTCCCAATCAACGACGTTGTCGTTGCGCGCGGGAGTTCGACGGGGCGGCCGCCGGCGACGGGGGCGACTAGCAGCGGCGGTCGCGGGCGTGGACGCGGGAGTTGGCAGGATTTTTCCCTCCTGCGCGAGTATAACCGCCAAATGAGGGTTGGGGTAGGTTTTGCTCCCCGACCCTTACTTTTGAGGATTGGGAGAGGGTTTAAGGGTTGGACCTTTAAAAAAATTTGAGGGTTTAAGGGTTAAGGGGTTCTAGTCTACGGCTTTTTTTCGACAAAAATTATAAAAAAGCAGTTATTTTTAGGGATTTAAGGGTTTGAGAGCTCTACTAGTAATGCTTTAACCAACATGTTTGCCCATGTTTTGTTTGAGGAGGGAGCTTTCTTTTAGGGAAATGGAGTAGGGAGGCCGGAAACAGAAGAGCTTTCAGGACTCACGCTCTCAACAGGATCCGGCTAGATTTTCTTTAGAGGAATCGCCCAAGACTAGGAGATGCGGCAGCCCACATATAGTTAACTAGACAGGAAGTGCGGCTTGCCGCACCCCACCTGCCCAGCCACATCCAACCTGGTATGCGACGTTTTTTATTTCATACGTTTATAAGATGAAATGCAATAGTGTAACGGTTCAGTATGTTACAGCAAAAGTGCAAGGTTCAGTAGGTCACGACAATTTGTTTACAATATATATTACACAAGGCAACAAAAAAGGGAATAACTATGCACAGTCTCTATAGGCAAAGTGTATAAGAACATGTGTTACACAGAATTTTATTGTCTAACATTTTTGCAGTTGCATAGGTCACATGTTACAGATAGATAAGGAGACCACATGATAGAACAAAAAAAACTAATGAGCACACAAGCCTTTGTTTTCTCCCTAACAGACTGACTGCTTTACTTGCGATGATAGCATGCAGAACTTTGTGTTTGTTGATGGTGGAACTTGCACAAGTAACTCCACACTTAGTCTGACAAAATGATGGCGGCTGTCCGACAAAATGATGGCGGCTTCCATGTATCCATGGAGCCGCCAGACCTGAGAAGCACAAAGAATGAAAACAGGAGTAAACTGGAGATGTCATGAACATAAATTTGTCAAAAAGTGCAGGATCAATGCACAATATTTATCAAACTGAAATATGCTAATTGGTTTGAAAGTACAACATTCACTTAATTTTATATGTAAAAAAGGAGTGCTTACATGATTAATGGTGGATGTAAGTGTAAAGGAGGCAATGTAACTACAATCATCTATGATGATGCCTTCACAACAATAAAAAATACTCAGCAAGGCCTGGAGACTCACATAAGGGCATAATCTCCATTAAAAACTTGATTTTCAGTAGGAAGCGCCAAAACTCAGATCAATGCATAATATAGTAATAGTGGTTCAGTGTAAAGCAACAATTTAGGGGCAAGCACAATATAGATATGATTCAATACAAAGTACTCCCTCCGTCCCAAAATAAGTGTCTCCCTGAGATTTTAAATTGGGTTAACAGGTTAAGCATCTTTTAAGTTGAATGATAGTATGATGCCAAACAGAACATGCTTGTTAGAATGCATATTGAATAATACAAACTGAATTTCAACTTGGGATCATCCGATGTTAACACATATAATATTTTTCGACTTGCAATATAATTGTACCAAACCACAAGTGTTTTTCGATTTGGATATACATGGGACCAAAAAATGTAACTAAAACTGCAACATGATATGGCAACTACCACAACCAAAAAGAGAGCACGGGCATGCTCATGTTTAAATCGGAAAGAGAGAAAGAAAAAAAAATTAATTGTGCCTATAACAAAGTGAAGGAAATATGCCCTAGAGGCAATAATAAAGTTATTATATATTTCCTTATATCATGATAAATGTTTATTATTCATGCTAGAATTGTATTAACCGGAAACATAATACATGTGTGAATACATAGACAAACAAAGTGTCACTAGTATGCCTCTACTTGACTAGCTCGTTAATCAAAGATGGTTATGTTTCCTAACCATAAACAATGAGTTGTTATTTGATTAACGGGATCACATCATTAAGTGAATGATCTGATTGACATGACCCATTCCATTAGCTTAGCACCCGATCGTTTAGTATGTTGCTATTGCTTTCTTCATGACTTATACATGTTCCTATGACTATGAGATTATGCAACTCCCGTTTGCCGGAGGAACACTTTGTGTGCTACCAAACGTCACAACGTAACTGGGTGATTATAAAGGAGCTCTATAGGTGTCTCCAAAGGTGCATGTTGGGTTGGCGTATTTCGAGATTAGGATTTGTCACTCCGATTGTCGGAGAGGTATCTCTGGGCCCTCTCGGTAATGCACATCACTTAAAGCCTTGCAAGCATTGCAACTAATGAGTTAGTTGCGGGATGATGTATTACAGAACGAGTAAAGAGACTTGCCGGTAACGAGATTGAACTAGGTATTGGAATACCGACGATCGAATCTCGGGCAAGTAACATACCGATGACAAAGGGAACAACGTATGTTGTTATGCGGTCTGACCGATAAAGATCTTCGTAGAATATGTAGGAGCCAATATGGGCATCCAGGTCCCGCTATTGGTTATTGACCGGAGACATATCTCGGTCATGTCTACATTGTTCTCGAACCCATAGGGTCCGCACGCTTAAGGTTACGATGACAGTTATATTATGAGTTTATGCATTTTGATGTACCGAAATTTGTTCGGAGTCCCGGATGTGATCACGGACATGACGAGGAGTCTCGAAATGGTCGAGACATAAAGATTGATATATTGGAAGCCTATGTTTGGAAATCGGAAGTGTTCCGGGTGAAATCGGGATTTTACCGGAGTACCGGGAGGTTACCGGAACCCCCCGGGAGCTA
Source organism: Triticum urartu (assembly GCF_056163025.1). Lineage (NCBI taxonomy): Eukaryota > Viridiplantae > Streptophyta > Magnoliopsida > Poales > Poaceae > Triticum > Triticum urartu. Next base: position 94,549,331 of record NC_141877.1, read on the forward strand.
TATGGGCCATAGTGGGCCTTAGTGGAAAAGAGAAGAGGCAGCCCAACATGGGCCGTGCGCCCCTCCCCTCCCTTGGTCCGAATAGGACAAGGAGAGGGGGCCGGCCCCTCTCTCTCTTTTCCCCCCTCCGTGAATCCTATTCCAACTAGGATTGGGGGGGGATCCTACTCCCAGAGGGAGTAGGACTCTCCTGGCGCGCCTCTCCTAGGCCGGCCGCACCCCCCCTTTAGTCCTTTATATACGGAGGCAGGGGCACCCCAGAAACACACAAATTGATCCACGTGATCTTATTCTTAGCCGTGTGCGGCGCCCCCAGCCACCATAGTCCTCGATAATATTGTAGTGGTGCTTAGGCGAAGCCCTGCGACAGTAGTACATCAAGATCGTCACCACGCCGTCATGCTGACGGAACTCTTCCCCGACACTTTGCTGGATCGGAGTCCGGGGATCGTCATCGAGCTGAACGTGTGCTAAAACTCGGAGGTGCCGTAGTTTCGGTGCTTGATCGGTCGGGCCGTGAAGACGTACGACTACATCAACCAAACGCTTCCGTTGTCGATCTACCAAGGGTACGTAGATCACACTCTCCCCTCGTTGCTATGCATCACCATGATCTTGCGTGTGCGTAGGAAATTTTTTAAAATTACTACGTTCCCCAACAGTGGTATCAGAGCCTAGGTTTTATATGTTGATGTTATATGCATGAGTAGAACACAAGTGAGTTGTGGGCGATATAAGTCATACTGCTTACCAGCATGTCATACTTTGGTTCGGCGGTATTGTTGGATGAAGCGGCCCGGACCGACATTACGCGTACGCTTACGCGAGACCGATTCTCCCGACGTGCTTTGCACAGAGGTGGCTTGCGGGTGACAGTTTCTCCAACTTTAGTTGAATCGAGTGTGGCTACGCCCGGTCCTTGCGAAGGTTAAAACAGCACCAACTTGACAAACTATCGTTGTGGTTTTGATGCGTAGGTAAGATTAGTTCTTGCTTAAGCCCGTAGCAGCCACGTAAAACTTGCAACAACAAAGTAGAGGACGTCTAACTTGTTTTTGCAGGGCATGTTGTGATGTGATATGGTCAAGACATGATGCTGATTTTTATTGTATGAGATGATCATGTTTTGTAACCGAGTTATCGGCAACTGGCAGGAGCCATATGGTTGTCGTTTTATTGTATGCAATGCAATCGCGATGTAATGCTTTACTTTATCACTAAGCGGTAGTGATAGTCGTGGAAGCACAAGCTTGGCGAGACGACAACGATGCTACGATGGAGATCAAGGTGTCGCGCCGGTGACGATGGTGATCACGACGGTGCTTCGGAGATGGAGATCACAAGCACAAGATGATGATGGCCATATCATATCACTTATATTGATTGCATGTGATGTTTATCTTTTATGCATCTTATCTTGCTTTGATTGACGGTAGCATTATAAGATGATCTCTCACTAATTATCAAGAAGTGTTCTCCCTGAGTATGCACCGTTGCGAAAGTTCTTCGTGCTGAGACACCACGTGATGATCGGGTGTGATAGGTTCTACGTTCAAATACAACGGGTGAAAAACAGTTGCACACGCAGAATACTCAGGTTATACTTGACGAACCAAGCATATACAGATATGGCCTCGGAACACGGAGACCGAAAGGTCGAGCGTGAATCATATAGTAGATATGATCAACACAGTGATGTTCACCAATGAAACTACTCCATCTCACGTGATGATCGGACATGGTTTAGTTGATTTGGATCACGTAATCACTTAGAGGATTAGAGGGATGTCTATCTAAGTGGGAGTTCTTTAAGTAAATTAACTGAACTTAAATTTATCATGAAACTTAGTACCTGATAAGTATCTTGCTTGTTTATGCTTGATTGTAGATAGATGGCTCGTGCTGTTGTTCCGTTGAATTTTAATGCGTTCCTTGAGAAAGCAAAGCTGAAAGATGATGGTAGCAATTACACGGACTGGGTCCGTAACTTGAGGATTATCCTCATTGCTGCACAGAAGAATTACGTCCTGGAAGCACCGCTGGGTGCCAGGCCTGCTGCTGGAGCAACACCGGATGTTATGAACGTCTGGCAGAGCAAAGCTGATGACTACTCAATAGTTCAGTGTGCCATGCTTTACGGCTTAGAATCGGGACTTCAACGACGTTTTGAACGTCATGGAGCATATGAGATGTTTCAGGAGTTGAAGTTAATATTTCAAGCAAATGCCCAGATTGAGAGATATGAAGTCTCCAATAAGTTCTATAGCTGCAAGATGGAGGAGAACAGTTCTGTCAGTGAGCATATACTCAAAATGTCTGGGTATAATAATCACTTGATTCAATTGGGAGTTAATCTTCCAGATGATTGCGTCATTAACAGAATTCTCCAATCACTGCCACCAAGCTACAAGAGCTTCGTGATGAACTATAATATGCAAGGGATGAATAAGACTATTCCCGAGCTCTTCGCAATGCTGAAAGCTGCGGAGGTAGAAATCAAGAAGGAGCATCAAGTGTTGATGGTCAGCAAGACCACTAGTTTCAAGAAAAAGGGCAAAGGGAAGAAGAAGGGGAACTTCAAAAAGAACAGCAAGCAAGTTGCTGCTCAAGAGAAGAAACCCAAGTCTGGACCTAAGCCTGAAACTGAGTGCTTCTACTGCAAGCAGACTGGTCACTGGAAGCGGAACTGCCCCAAGTATTTGGCGGATAAGAAGGATGGCAAGGTGAACAAAGGTATATGTGATATACATGTTATTGATGTGTACCTTACTAATGCTCGCAGTAGCACCTGGGTATTTGATACTGGTTCTGTTGCTAATATTTGCAACTCGAAACAGGGACTACGGATTAAGCGAAGATTGGCTAAGGACGAGGTGACGATGCGCGTGGGAAACGGTTCCAAAGTCGATGTGATCGCAGTCGGCACGCTACCTCTACATCTACCTTCGGGATTAATATTAGACCTAAATAATTGTTATTTGGTACCAGCGTAAGCATGAACATTATATCTGGATCTTGTTTGATGCGAGACAGTTATTCATTTAAATCAGAGAATAATGGTTGTTCTATTTATATGAGTAATATATTTTATGGTCATGCACCCTTGAAGAGTGGTCTATTCTTATTGAATCTCGATAGTAGTAACACACATATTCATAATGTTGAAGCCAAAAGATGCAGAGTTGATAATGATAGTGCAACTTATTTGTGGCACTGCCGTTTAGGTCATATCGGTGTAAAGCGCATGAAAAAACTCCATACTGATGGACTTTTGGAACCACTTGATTATGAATCACTTGGTACTTGCGAACCGTTCCTCATGGGCAAGATGACCAAAACACCGTTCTCCGGTACTATGGAGAGAGCAACAGATTTGTTGGAAATCATACATACAGATGTATGTAGTCCGATGAATATTGAGGCTCGTGGCGGATATCGTTATTTTCTCACCTTCACAGATGACTTAAGCAGATATGGGTATATCTACTTAATGAAACATAAGTCTGAAACGTTTGAAAAGTTCAAAGAATTTCAGAGTGAAGTTGAAAATCATCGTAACAAGAAAAATAAAGTTTCTACGATCTGATCGTGGAGGAGAATATTTGAGTTACGAGTTTGGTGTACATTTGAAAAATTGTGGAATAGTTTCGCAACTCACGCCACCCGGAACACCACAGCGCAATGGTGTGTCCGAACGTCGTATCGTACTTTACTAGATATGGTGCGATCTATGATGTCTCTTACTGATTTACCGCTATCGTTTTGGGGATACGCTCTAGAGACGGCCGCATTCACGTTAAATAGGGCACCATCAAAATCCGTTGAGACGACGCCTTATGAACTGTGGTTTGGCAAGAAACCAAAGTTGTCATTTCTAAAAGTTTGGGGCTGCGATGCTTATGTGAAAAAGCTTCAACCTGATAAGCTCGAACCCAAATCGGAGAAATGTGTCTTCATAGGATATCCAAAGGAGACTATTGGATACACCTTCTATCACAGATCCGAAGGCAAGACTTTTGTTGCTAAGTTCGGAAACTTTCTAGAGAAGGAGTTTCTCTCGAAAGAAGTGAGTGGGAGGAAAGTAGAACTTGACGAGGTAACTGTACCTACTCCCTTATTGGAAAGTAGTGCATCACAGAAAACTGTTTCTGTGCCACCTACACCACTGAGTGAGGAAGCTAATGATGATGATCATGAAACTTCAGAACAAGATAATACTGAACCTCGTAGATCAACCATAGTAAGATCCGCGCCAGAGTGGTACGGTAATCCTGTTCTGCAAGTCATGCTACTAGATCATGATGAACCTACGAACTATGAAGAAGCGATGGTGAGCCCAGATTCCGCAAAGTGGCTTAAAGCCATGAAATCTGAGATGGGATCCATGTATGAGAACAAAGTATGGACTTTGGTTGACTTGCCCGATGATCGGCAAGCAATTGAGAATAAATGGATCTTCAAGAAGAAGACCGACGCTGACGGTAATATTACTGTCTACAAAGCTCGACTTGTCGCAAAAGGTTTTCGGCAAGTTCAAGGGATTGACTACGATGAGACCTTCTCACCCGTAGCGATGCTTAAGTCTGTCCGAATCATGTTAGCAATTACCGCATTTTATGATTATGAAATTTGGCAGATGGATGTCAAAACTGCATTCTTGAATGGATTTCTGGAAGAAGAGTTGTATATGATGCAACCAGAAGGTTTTGTCGATCCAAAGGGAGCTAACAAAGTGTGCAAGCTCCAGCGATCCATTTATGGACTGGTGCAAGCCTCTCGGAGTTGGAATAAACGTTTTGATAGTATGATCAAAGCATTTGGTTTTATACAGACTTTTGGAGAAGTCTGTATTTACAAGAAAGTGAGTGGGAGCTCTATAGCATTTCTGATATTATATGTAGATGACATATTACTAATTGGAAATGATATAGAATTTCTGGATAGTATAAAGGGATACTTGAATAAGAGTTTTTCAATGAAAGACCTCGGTGAAGCTGCTTACATATTAGGCATTAAGATCTATAGAGATAGATCAAGACGTTTAATTGGACTTTCACAAAGCACATACCTTGACAAAGTTTTGAAGAAGTTCAAAATGGATCAAGCATAGAAAGGGTTCTTGCCTGTGTTACAAGGTGTGAAGTTGAGTAAGACTCAATGCCCGACCACTGCAGAAGATAGAGAGAATATGAAAGTTTTCCCTATGCTTCAGCCATAGGCTCTATCATGTATGCAATGATGTGTACCAGACCTGATGTGTGCCTTGCTATAAGTCTAGCAGGGAGATACCAAAGTAATCCAGGAGTGGATCACTGGACAGCGGTCAAGAACATCCTGAAGTACCTGAAAAGGACTAAGGATATGTTTCTCGTATATGGAGGTGACAAAGAGCTCATCGTAAACGGTTACGTTGATGCAAGCTTTGACACTGATCCGGACGATTCTAAATCGCAAACCGGATACGTGTTTACATTAAACGGTGGAGCTGTCAGTTGGTGCAGTTCTAAACAAAGCGTCGTGGCGGGATCTACATGTGAAGCGGAGTACATAGCTGCTTCGGAAGCAACAAACGAAGGAGTCTGGATGAAGGAGTTCATATCCGATCTAGGTGTCATACCTAGTGCATTGGGTCCAATGAAAATCTTTTGTGACAATACTGGTGAAATTGCCTTGGCAAAGGAATCCAGATTTCACAAGAGAACCAAGCACATCAAGAGACGCTTCAATTCCATCCGGGATCTAGTCCAGGTGGGAGACATAGAGATTTGCAAGATACATACGGATCTGAATGTTGCAGACCCGTTGACTAAGCCTCTTCCACGAGCAAAACATGATCAGCACCAAGGCTCCATGGGTGTTAGAATCATTACTGTGTAATCTAGATTATTGACTCTAGTGCAAGTGGGAGACTAAATGAAATATGCCCTAGAGGCAATAATAAAGTTATTATATATTTCCTTATATCATGATAAATGTTTATTATTCATGCTAGAATTGTATTAACCGGAAACATAATACATGTGTGAATACATAGACAAACAAAGTGTCACTAGTATGCCTCTACTTGACTAGCTCGTTAATCAAAGATGGTTATGTTTCCTAACCATAAACAATGAGTTGTTATTTGATTAACGGGATCACATCATTAAGTGAATGATCTGATTGACATGACCCATTCCATTAGCTTAGCACCCGATCGTTTAGTATGTTGCTATTGCTTTCTTCATGACTTATACATGTTCCTATGACTATGAGATTATGCAACTCCCGTTTGCCGGAGGAACACTTTGTGTGCTACCAAACGTCACAACGTAACTGGGTGATTATAAAGGAGCTCTATAGGTGTCTCCAAAGGTGCATGTTGGGTTGGCGTATTTCGAGATTAGGATTTGTCACTCCGATTGTCGGAGAGGTATCTCTGGGCCCTCTCGGTAATGCACATCACTTAAAGCCTTGCAAGCATTGCAACTAATGAGTTAGTTGCGGGATGATGTATTACAGAACGAGTAAAGAGACTTGCCGGTAACGAGATTGAACTAGGTATTGGAATACCGACGATCGAATCTCGGGCAAGTAACATACCGATGACAAAGGGAACAACGTATGTTGTTATGCGGTCTGACCGATAAAGATCTTCGTAGAATATGTAGGAGCCAATATGGGCATCCAGGTCCCGCTATTGGTTATTGACCGGAGACATATCTCGGTCATGTCTACATTGTTCTCGAACCCGTAGGGTCCGCACGCTTAAGGTTACGATGACAGTTATATTATGAGTTTATGCATTTTGATGTACCGAAGTTTGTTCGGAGTCCCGGATGTGATCACGGACATGACGAGGAGTCTCGAAATGGTCGAGACATAAATATTGATATATTGGAACCTATGTTTGGAAATCGGAAGTGTTCCGGGTGAAATCGGGATTTTACCGGAGTACCGGGAGGTTACCGGAACCCCCCGGGAGCTATATGGGCCATAGTGGGCCTTAGTGGAAAAGAGAAGAGGCAGCCCAACATGGGCCGCGCCCCCCTCCCCTCCCTTGGTCCGAATAGGACAAGGAGAGGGGGCCGGCCCCTCTCTCTCTTTTCCCCCCTCCGCGAATCCTATTCCAACTAGGATTGGGGGGGGGGGGGAATCCTACTCCCAGAGGGAGTAGGACTCTCCTGGCGCGCCTCTCCTAGGCCGGCCGCACCCCCCCTTTAGTCCTTTATATACGGAGGCAGGGGCACCCCAGAAACACACAAATTGATCCACGTGATCTTATTCTTAGCCGTGTGCGGCGCCCCCAGCCACCATAGTCCTCGATAATATTGTAGTGGTGCTTAGGCGAAGCCCTGCGACAGTAGTACATCAAGATCGTCATCACGCCGTCGTGCTGACGGAACTCTTCCCCGACACTTTGCTGGATCGGAGTCCGGGGATCGTCATCGAGCTAAACGTGTGCTAAAACTTGGAGGTGCCGTAGTTTCGGTGCTTGATCGGTCGGGCCGTGAAGACGTACGACTACATCAACCAAATGCTTCCGTTGTCGATCTACCAAGGGTACGTAGATCACACTCTCCCCTCGTTGCTATGCATCATCATGATCTTGCGTGTGCGTAGGAAATTTTTTAAAATTATTACGTTCCCCAACACAAAGAGGGAACAGAAGAGAGGAGGGAGAGGGGTAAGGGACCTTCCATGGCGTCAGCTCTAGCCGGGGAGGGCCGGGGCAGACAGGCGAATCATGAGAAGGAGGCTCCTCTCTATCGGTGGAGAAGGAGCAGACCTCGAGAACCCTTCCTTAGTTTCTTTTGCTGTCGGCGTCGTCCCGGTATAGATCAGACATAATTTAAATTCCCTTGCATAGAAATGCATCAGGTTCAATCTCCTTGAATGAGGAAAAGTACAGGTGGTACAGTACACAGCAGCCTTGATAGCCCTTGTGTAGAAAAAAAATAAAGTCTCCCATCTTCCAACAAAATATAAATTGCAACCCTACAGTTTTGACATGTGCATCGACGTTAATGTTTGACTTAACCAAGTAAGTAGCAGCGCTACCCTTTCGACGCAGGTCCATTTATTTGATTTTTTGGAACAGTTTCGACACACTGCATGAATATTTCACATCACTATGCTAGTTGAATCGTGGAGTTGATGTCAATCAACATAAGTGTTATATATCAAAGTAAGTAAGCTGGCCATTAATAAAGCATGGAGCTAAAGTAGATAAAGTGAGCTACCTTAACGCCTTCTTGATTCCAACAGATCTTGTATCCATTTTGAGGCCATCAAGTAATGAATCAAACTCCTACAGTTATAGCGCAACGTCGATCATAAAAAATGTAGACGCGGGATTTTAGTAAGTGCCAAATCATGATTCTTTATAGCTGCAAGTACCTCCAGCCAGCAAACATGCGCGCAGCCAAATCATGAATCTTTATCACCTGTACTTGCAAAATCTATGAAACAAGGATGTTTTCAGTTAGTTGAAGCTAGATATGGCATGCATCTTGGACGACTACCACACATACCATGCATCAAAGTATGAATTAGTATGAAACTGATCATCAACTTGGTCCGATTTCTTGGAAATCCTTTGAACAATATATATATATATATATATATATATATATATATATATATATATATATAGGTTATATATATATATATATATATATATATATATATATATATAGGTAAAACTGTGTCTACCATAGCTTGCCACAGAACTAGTTAAGTTTCCCTAAACTTCTAACGGTTCAAAAGTTATCAAAAAATATGAAATAAATATGGGAGCATCTCTCTAATGTAATAAGATGATCCAACAGAGGGATTGTCAAAATATGCATCTATGTGTCCTCGACAAAAATAATAAGCATTTCAGCTCACTGCGACATAAATATATACTGAACTATTTGTTTTTTTGTCCAGAACACATACAGTCGTATTTTTTTAATCCCTCCGTTGGATCATGTTATATTATAGGTGTGTTGGTTCAGTAATTTTTTCAGAATTTTTGAGAACTTTTGCACCGTTGAAACCCTTAACTAGTTCAGTGGCAAGCACTTGTAGAAAATCCTACTAAGTTTTACAATTCCTTTTTCATCATCCGTGTAAAACGCAAGATGCATGCCAAAGAAGCCCAACAGCTAGCTAGTTTATACTAACAAAAATAAATCCTTGAGATGTAGGAATCAGGTTATTGAGTAGTTGGAAAAATCCATGAATGATGGATCCACAAACACTCGCAAGAGATTTTTTTCCTGATGGTCTCTTCAAGAGAGATTAACTTCACATCACTAGTGACATGTAATTTGGTATGTTCAACTACGTAGTAAGTATATAAGTGATATTTTCTGTTGGAAATTTATCACTCACTGCTTCATGTAGAGTAACTTGAGTTTGCTTGAATCAAAAAGTGACTTAATGAATCATAAAGAGGAAACTAAACATCCAAACCAGTTTCAGTCAATCAGGGGATGTACATGTAGATTTGGGGGGTAGGAGGGGCAGGCGGGTAGCTCACCACGTACGTCGCTCGTAATCCCCATCACGTGCGGCCGTGCAGGAGAGGAGGCAGGGGCTGACCGTCCTTGCTCCTCTGGCCGCTCTCCATGGCTACGGTCCACTCCTGGGAGAAAAGAAGCACACGCGGGGCAAGCGCTTGGTGGTGGAGAAGCAGCCCGAGGTGGACCAGCCGCGGATGTGCCGCCGTGGTCGCTAGGACCTCTCTGCTGCACCTCCTGCAGACTTCTGGCAATGCACTCGAGTCTACCGTGTCTATGCCGGCGACGCCCTTGGTAGACTCGTGTCGAGTGCTTTTTTACCCAACCTGAAAAAAGAACATACCTAGCGGTGGCCTGGTTACACATTTCGTTTGGAATGGTGGGGCAACATCTATCAGCATGAAAAATTAATTATCAGCATTCTATCGTATGAAAGTAGGACCAATCAGAACATAATAAACCACATCTGAAGCTTGAAATTTTATACTCTCAAAGGAAAATTAACTCTTGGTAAAAGAGCAACACTCAATGGAGTAGGACCATTAAGCAAGCAAAACTATAGAGGCAAGCATGATGCAAAACTAAACCCCATGGTTACATAGAATGACATTTTGAATATGAATCAACTATACGTACACACTAAAATTGTGCCAATTGATTCCCTCAATGATGATAACAGGATATGCACATATTTTAGAAATTAAGTAATTCCTTAATATTCAAAACATCAAATATTCAGAAACCATATAGGAATCCAATGAAAATTAAGAACTATGACTGTCACCAGAGACGCATTTTTAGGATGGTACGGAACACCGATATATCGACTCAAATTAGCATTACTACTATAAAGGATAGCCATAATTCAGGAAAAAAACTTCAGACATCCAAATATACTTCAAAAAAAGAAACATAACATCCGTTGCGAGTGACCAGTAGAGAAAGACCGTGATATTTTAGTCGAGGAAGACTAGTTAATGAAAATGCTTGACATCTTAAGATCAATATCAGTGCAATTTGAGTAGAGCATTAACACCTAATCAAGTAATGGCCATTTATTAGCAACACCCTCTGCACCTAGCAACTACACAGTCATCAGGCTGCACTGGCTATGGCAGGATTGTCATATGGTCCAAGTATGAATACCTGATCACATAATGGGCTTTTATTAACATGGCGTAACCTAAGGAATGCATGAACTCAAGAAATAAATAAAAAAACACAGAAAGCTTATTGATGCATTTCCCTTCCGGTAAAACATATCAAGAGGCAACATGAATGATTGAAAGGACCTGCAGAATTTAAATGGAAGCACACCTTGGAGGATAGTAAAGTAGTGCCAGTAAAAAAATTGTAGCTTTTCACGGACAAGGAATAAAATTCACATCTACTGGATATCAGATGGGAACAAAATGGGGGAAAATAGCATATATTTGATTAGGGGGGGGGGGGAGATTCTTAGTGAGCTGAAGCAAAAATAATTGCTAGCCACCACAAATCAATCAAATAACAAATTCATATTACTGGCCTGTAAGAATAGAATGGAGGAAATCAAATACCAAAATTGGATTGTTGACCTACATGCAAGAAAAAACTGGAGGCAATCAAATAACAAAACTGAAGTTGATTTTGATAATGTCACTAAATAAGTAACTACTGACTGAAAAGAACAAGAAGTAGAAATTACCGGTAGCAGCACTTTGCACAAGAAACCATCTCAGTCTGCACTTCGCACAAAAAAGAGAACCCCAACTACATCAAACAATTATTCTGCAATGTTAAACCATGCCCAAGCACATGCTCGATGGCTAAATTTCCAAGTAACACATACACGGCAGCGAAATTCAAGAAAAAAGAACTATGCTCAATATCATAGGTAAATGTTTCAATGAAAAGAAGATCCCCTGCAGGCATCTAATTATCATGGCACTGCCACTTTGCAAGAGATGGCAATTCAGTCAAGTGGCTTTCAGGCCACTTCCATTCTCAAAATATCAATGCAAGACTAAAATAGATAGCCATGTCAAGTATTCATGTGCTATATTGATATGAATATGTTCATGTACCAAGATAAATACTCAAATAGACAGATGATCTTGCACTGATACTGAAATATTTAAACCATACAAATGCCCAATAACAACCAGCCACGTGAATCAGTTCAGCACTTGGCACACTTATGCAAAAGAAATTATAAGTTCTGTCCAAAGCAAGAGGGTTATGGCTGTAACCTCAGCAACATCAGTAGTTGAGGTTTTAGGGGCAACTGAGGGCCATACGGTAATCTAATATCTGATTAGGACATAGAAGCAGTAAGCTCATGGAAAAAATCATTACCCAAATGATGGATGCATCATATCTGAGAGAGAAAGATGGTATCTTGCCTGTTAATTACAGAGGGAGAGGGAAGCATCCTCTTGCAGACCAAACAGGCGGCCAGCAACGTCCGAGCCCAACTCGTTCGTCTCCTGCAGTTCCATCGCAATAGTCAGAGAGAGAGAGAGAGAACCTGGAGCAGTGGCGCAAGTAGAAGGCCACGCCCCTCCCGGCGATGGAGGAGGAGGAGCGACGGGAGAGCACCGAATCGAGCGCATGCAGCTGATGCAGGAGGAAGAGGGACGGGGGAGCGCCGCATCGAGCGTCTGCTTCTGCTCCGCTGCGACGTCTCCATCTCCGTCTCCGGACGGATCGAGAGCCAGCGCCGCGCTCGAGCAGCACGGTCCAAGGGCCGGCAGTGGGTGGCACCATCGCCAAGTGCACGCGGATGAAGATGGCGACGCCGCGGGGACGCGGACAGCGGGGCTCGATGTAGGAGGCGGCGCAGGCTGCGGCGGGTCGGGCAGGTGATGGAGCTAGGGTTGGGGAAGGGGGCGCGGCGGCGCGCGACCCAAAGCAACGCGGCCGCCTCGGCAGCGCTCCCTGGAGGCGAAGGAGTCGACGGGCCGGCGGCCGGCGGAGTGAGGGGGCGGGGAAGAGAGGAAGAGCACGAGCTATGGAAGGGGAAGGGGCGGGGCGGGGGCGGCGGCGGCTCCTCCGTGAACAGGAAGAGGGAGGAAGATGATTGGGGAGAAAACCTATGGGCACTGGGCTTTTATACCCCCATAGTGAAATTACGAAAATGCCCTCGACGGGGGACAGGAATTACGCGCGGTGGCACGAGATCTTTACAGCGGGGTGGAACTGTTCATTGCTACAGTCGCCCCTCTCCGATCCGACGGACGAGACTCTCCAGCGGCTTGATCCAATGGCCCAGATCGCATCAAGCAGCCAGATCCAACGGTCAGGAATCCAAATCGCTGAGGACGCCCGGGAGTGACTGGATCTCTTATTTCTCAATTGGCATAGCAGATTTACAAACCTTTTTTTAAAACATCGCAAAATTATAAATGTGCATAATGTCCACATGAAAATGCTATGATTTTTTCCGCATGTCACATGGCAAATTTATATATTCATAGCAAAGTTACACATTTTTGCAATGTTCACATGTGAAGTTTTTAGAATTTTTGGTTACCAAAACATGGTAGCTTCTAGGATCATGTTTGTATCAGACACATGGCAAATTTACATTTTTTATGTTTCTCTTTCATGACAGCATTTCAAAAAAAGATCAAACCATGGCAAATGTATCGAACATACCACAATAAGTTATGTTTCGGTATACTCTCAGATTTATTGCCATGGCAATTTTTCAACTTCTCACAAGCACAATATTTTCTTGCAACGCAGAATTTGCCACACTACATTTTTTTTGCCATGATTTGTAGAGAAACTAGTTTTTGTCTTAGTCCGCCTTGCGAATCACCCTAATGTTTATAATTTTTGCCACGATCTAGATATATTTTTCCTGTCATAGTTGCCATTGGACAATTCCTGTTTTTTATAAATTAGAGCACGACAATTTAATTTTTGTAGATACCATGGCACTTATTGAATATATCATGGCAAAATTATGAATTAGAGGAAGGCAATTTTATAAAGTATAGCATGGCATTTTTATAAATGAGAGCATGGAAATTTGTAAATTATGTTTTCTATGCTTTTTCCTGTATCAGAAAATATGTACCTTTGGTTGATGACGATTTTTTTTCCGAAAAAAAGCAGCTATTTGGGTCTAGCCCGTTTCCAGACCTAACACGGCCCAAACCGAGTATAGTCGGTGACGGAACCGACCGATCCGCACATAGTAAAGGCTGTCGCCAGGCCCTGCTGAATCCACAGCCATGAAGCGCTCTGCTAGCTGGTTGGAGACTGCGAAGCCCGTCTTCGTCACCAAGGCGGAGCGGGAGCGCCGCCAGGCGCCCGCCGTCGCCGACCGGCGACACTCTGCAGCAGATCTGTTCTACTCCCTCCCTCAGACCCCTTTTCGGCCGCCGCCTACTCCCTCGTCCAGCTCCAACCCTTCTCTGTGTGACTCTGCCTATCGCGACTCTTCCGATCGGGATCGGGACAGAGGCCGCCGCCACGACCTCCACCGCGACCGATATGACTCTTCCTGCCGGGAGAGGGGTAGGGAGGGGATCAGGGAGCGAGGCCCCGGCCGCGACCGCCACAGGGAGCGGGAGCAGGACCGAGACGGGGAGCGCGGGGACCGGAACAGGGAGAAAGATCGGCTGGAGAGGATGGCGGAGCGGGAGCGCGAGAAGGAGCTGGAGGCGATCAAGGAGCAGTACCTGGGGTGTAAGAAGCCCAAGAAGCAGGTCATCAAGCCGTCGGAGAAGTTCCGCTCGTTCGACTGGGAGAACACGGAGGACACAAGCCGCGACATGAACACGCTCTACCAGTCGCCGCACGAGGCCCGGCCCCTCTTCGGCCGGGGATTCGTTGCTGGTATGGACCGCCGCGAGCAGAAGAAGGCGGCAGCCCAGCACGAGAAGAAGATCCGTGCAGAGCTGCGGCACAGAACAGGTGCCGAGGATCGCGTGGAGGACGATGATTTGGTGGACAAGAAGAATGCTGCTGCAGCTGATTCGTATGACACCTTTGACATGCGTGTTGACAGGCACTGGTCTGAGAAGTCGCTCGCGGAGATGACCGAGCGGGATTGGCGCATTTTCCGCAAGGACTTCAGTATCTCTTACAAGGGGTCTCGCGTGCCTCGGCCGATGCGGAGCTGGAGCGAGAGCAAGCTTGGCTCTGAGCTGCTTCTTGCTGTTGAAAGGGCTGGATACCGGAAACCATCACCAATCCAGATGGCTGCCATTCCACTTGGTTTAAGCCAGCGTGATGTCATTGGCATTGCTGAGACAGGTTCCAGCAAGACTGCAGCTTTTGTGCTTCCCATGATGTCTTATATTGCACACCTGCCGCCCATAAAGGATGAAAATGGCCCTTATGCTGTTGTCCTGGCACCTACTCGCGAGCTTGCTCAACAGATTGAGGTGGAGGCTGTCAAATTTGCCAATCATCTAGGCATTAGGGTCGTGTCAGTTGTTGGTGGTCAGCAGATTGAGGGGCAGGCTTTAAAGCTCAAGCAGGGCTGTGAGATTGTAATTGCAACACCTGGTAGGCTTCTTGATTGCTTGGAGAGCAGGTATGCTGTGCTCAACCAGTGCAACTATGTTGTGCTTGACGAGGCTGATAGGATGATCGACATGGGTTTTGAGCCACAGGTCGCTGCTGTCCTTGACGCGATGCCTTCGAGTAACCTGAAACCTGAGAATGAGGACGAGGTACTTGATGAGAGGAGGATTTACAGGACTACATAACTCGCTCCGTCCTCCGCGCTCCCCCGGGCCAACAGGTTTTGGGCGCTGGATTCTGATGGCTCTGGGTCGGACTCTGAGGCGCCCCCTTCACCTCCTCGTCCGGTGCCTGCGGGCGGCCTCCCCGTGGCTTCGGCGTCGGGCCGTCGGCGAAAATTCGCTCCTGGCGGGCGGGGTCGGATCGTCGGGCCCGTGGTGGAGGCGGATGGCTGGCGCCGCGTTTCCCGTGGGCATCGTCGTGCTGCGGCCTGGTCTCCGGCTCGGGCGTCGCTGGGCTCTGGTGGGGCCGGGGGGGGGGGGGGGTGTCTCCGTCCTCCTCTCCGGATCCCTCCTTGCCGGCTTGTCTTCGGGGGGCGCGGCCCCGGCCTCTCCGTCGGCGCCGGCGCCGGCGCCTGCCCTAGATCTGGCGCTGGGGCGGGTGGTGGTGCCTGCGTTGGAGACGCGGGCCCTTGTGCCATACGATGGGCCTGGTGGGCCTGGGTCGGCTCCGGCCTTGGCTTGTGTGTCTGCTTTTCCCCCTCCCTTCCCTAGACTCTGGGCCGCGGTTGGCCCAGGCCCAGCCCCCCTTGGTGCCGTATGTCGAACCGGGTCTGGCTCAGTCTGGGTATATATGGATTCGGAAAGGTTCGGTTCCCCCATTTCTAGGGTTTCCCGCCTCCTCATCTGATCTTCGTTGGCGCCGCTTCCCCATTCGCTCCTTCGTTCGATCTGCTCCCCCTCCTCCCCTCTCCTTCCTTCGCGGCGGTGGTCGCGATGGATCGGTCGCGCGGGTCCTCCAGCGAGGCTATCTCCGGCCAGAAGCGGGGGCGCGACGGATCTGGCGAGGCGGCAGCTGATCTGGAGTATGAGGCGACGCTGCGCGCTAAGCTCCAGGCATCGCTCGCTCCGGAGGCGGGGTCGGCTGCGGCGGCGGCCGGTTCGTCCCCACGCGGCTCCGGATCTGGGCCGGTGGATCTCCCGCTGCCCTTGCATGGTGCTCCTCCGGCTGCTGCCGACCCGTGGGAGGTGGCGGCTGCAGGGAGTCGGGCTGGCTCGTCAGGGCCGGTCCCGTCGCCTCCCCCGCATGGTGCTGCGTCCCTGGGTGGTGGGTCGGTGCGGGCTCCGGCGGTGGTTGGTGGGGGCCGTCTCGTTTCGTTCCGCGTGGTGCGTCCGGGGCTCCGGCCCGTCGCCCCGTTGGCTCTCTCAGTGGGCGGGGCGTCGGATCTGGGCCTGGCGCGGCTGGTGATGGTATCCTCCCTCCTCCCCCTCGTGGTCCTGGTCGCATTCCTCCTCAATCTCAGGTTGCCAACCCCACTCTCACTTGCTTCGCGTGTCACCGTCCTGGTCACTTTCAATCCCGGTGCGAACCCCCCCCTTCTGCCTCATCTGTAGGGAAGATGGCCATCTCACGGTGGACTGTCAGAATCGTTCCAAACCTCCTGCCTTTGTTCACTATGGCCTTGGTCTTCCTGGGTGCTCATTTTTCGCTTTAGATAGGGAGGTCCCTGCTGCAGCTCCTATCCTTGCGCTATCCAACGTCGGTATCATCTTTGTCCAGTCCAAACGCATTACACCTCAGGTCCTTCTTGATGAGCTCCAAATGTGGGATGAGGGAGGGTGGGATTGGCAAATCCGTCAGCTTTCAGATTTCGAGTTTGCTGTGACCTTCCCTTCCAAAGCAAGTCTCCGCATGATTTCCTCTTGTTCTAGCTTCACGCTACCTCTGAACCAATTGGTTGTTTCGGTCAAGGCTGCTTCTAATGGGTCCAAGGCTATCTCCTCCCTGTCTGATGTATGGGTTCTAGTTGAAGATGTGCCTCCTTCAGTGCGTACCACGGCGTTTCTGATGGCCTTCGGGGTTCTCATCGGCAAGCCTATTGAGGTCGATCAATATTCTTTGGCTATCCTCGGGCCGGCCCGTCAGCGGGTTTAGTGTGTTGACCCCCTGTGTATTCGTGGTTCCATTGACGTCTTCCCTTCGGCTGGTGGCTTTCGGCTCAGGGTTCGGGTGGAGGGTGCTTCGGGTCCGGCGTCGCCCCCACATCCTCCCCCGCCCCCGGCCTCTGGCAATGATGACTAGAGCAAGGATGGGGATGGTTGCCCAGACGATTCTATGCATGGCACTGATCAGCGCTTTACCTAGTCAGAGTGGGACGGGCTCTCCCCTGAAGACCAAGATATGTTGAAGGAGAATGCTCCGGTCGGTCGGGGGGCCAATGACTCGCTGCCGGACTTGGTTGGAGGGGATGCTTCTCTTGGGGCCAAAGGCACTCCATTCTCGGCGGTGTGCTCGAATCTTCCTGCCCGCCCTGCCTCTCCTTCCCTCTCTGGCATCGAAGATCTGCCCCCGGCTGGCCCCTCTGCCTCCAAGAAGAAGAAGAAGAAGTCGGTCAAGAAATACTCCGCTAAGAGCAGAGCTTCTGGTGATTCAAGGCAGTCTGCGACTGGGCTCTGCCGCAGGCTTGATGCTGACTTGGGCACGGCCTCGGGTCCGTCCTCTATTGCGGCGTCTCCCTGCCGTGCTCGCCCTGTTCCAGTGCGGTCACCCGCTTCCACGGCTCGTAAGAGTGGCCGCGTCTCCAACTGCAGGGAGCGGGTGGCTGATCGGGCTGCTCGGCGCGCTGTGGCTCGGGATCTGCCTCCTTCAGGTTCGCGCCCAGTTCCCTCCTCCTCTTGCCCCGTTGTGCATTCTCCGGTTCGTTTAGTGCTTCCATCTCAATCTGATGAACATTTGCTTAGTATTTTAGATGATGTGGGCATCTGCTTAGACGCTAGTTTGGGCTCTCCCTCTTCTTTACTTGGAGTTATTAGGGCGAATGAATTAGCTCAGGCAGACATTGCAAAAGCCAAGGAGGCTGGGGTGGGTCCGAGTGCCCCACTGGTTGTGGCCGGTGGGGATGAGGCGGGAGATGATAGGAGTCAGGCTCCCCCGGCTGTCTCCAATCGCGGGGTTGGGAAACGTGCTAAATCCTGCAAGGCTCCAAGCAGGTCAAGTCTTAGAATTAAAAACCTTTCCTTCAGATGAAGGCCCTATTCTGGAACATCAGAGGTTTCGGCGCTAGGGGGCGCAAGGACCAGCTTAAAGACTTGGTTCGGTCTGAAAATGTTGATTTTATTGGCCTTGTCGAGACTCTCAAACCCTCCTTCTCCCCTAGTTAGCTCTGGCCGTTGCTGGGATGGATAGATTCAACTGGAATTCTGTGGCCCTGGATGGCCACTCGGGTGGTATTCTTCTTGGCACCAAAAAAGATGTTTTTGATTTTGTCACTTTTGAGCATGGCATTTTTTGGGCTAGCACGGTGGTCTTTCATATATCCCTTAATTCTTTACTTGAAATCATGGTGGTTTACGGTCCGGCTGACCATTTGTTGTCTTATATCTTTTCGGATGAACTTAGTAACAAAATTGAGTCCTGTCAGCTGCCACTCTTGATTGGAGGCGATTTTAATCTGATGCGATACCCTTCGGACAAGAGCTCCTCTAATTTCTCTTGGCCTCTGGCTGATGCCTTCAATGCTTTCATTAGGGACACGACTATTTGTGAAATGCCTAGGGTTGGGGCCCGTTTCACCTAGACGAATCGCCAAGCCTCTCCCATACGTTATGTCCTTGATCGGGTTTTCTTGTGTCCTAGGTGGTACTCGCTGTTTCCCCGTGTCAGCCTCAGAGCACTAGCTATAGTGGGTTCTGATCACCCCCCCTTGATTCTTGACGATGGTGCTCGCTCGGTTGCCCTCCCGAGGTTTCAATTCGATGCTTCGTGGCTCCAAGTGGAGGGTTTCGCTGACCTGATTGCGCGAAAGATTTCAGTTTTTCTGTCTTCTAATCGCCGATCTTTTGGCCTGATGGACGACTGGCATCAATGCTCCTATTTCCTTCGAAGATTCCTTAGAGGCTGGTCTAAAAATCACTATGCCGAGTCAAGGCGGGACAAAGCTAGGCTGGCTGCTCAAATTGAGGTGCTTGATGCCCGTGCGGACAATTTAGGCCTCTCCGCGGCCGAATGGCAGAACCATTATGGTCTTGAAGAGGCTCTTTTAGGTATGCACCGTCAGGAGGAAATGTATTGGAAGCAAAGAGGCACTATTAATTGGACTTTAAAGGGTTACTCGCCCACGACCTACTTTGCCATTGCAAACGGTAGACGTCGGAGATGCCTGATTGATTGCCTCCTTATCAAGGGCGTCAGGGTCTCTGATCAGTCTGTGATCATGCGGCACGTGGCTCACTTCTTCTCTTCCCTCTTATCTGCTAAACCTGAGACGGGTTTTAGGCTGGCGCAGTCCTTTTGGTCTCCCCTCGAACATGTTTCAAGTGCTGAAAATGAGAGTTTGATGATCCCCCCTCTGAAGAGGAGATTCTCGAAGCGATTCGATCGGCCAATTATAATGCGGCTTCCGGGCCTGACGGTTTCTCCATTCCTTTCTTTCGGCAATTCTGGCCTCAGCTAAAAGGCCTCATTCAGGCTATTATTCAAGGTTTCTGGCTAGGTACTGTAGACATCTCTAGACTGAACTACGCGGTTCTCACTCTCACCCCTAAGGTCAAAGGTGCTGACTTGATTTCCCAGTTTTGGCCCATTGCTTTAATTAACAATTTTGCGAAGATTCCGGCTAAGGGCTTGGCAACTAGGGTATCCCCGATCGCTCATCGTATCATTAGTCCTTTTCAATCTGCGTTCATAAAGGGGAGATTTATTCTAGACGGGGTGCTTTGCTTGCATGAGATAGTCCATGACCTGCGGACCAAGGGCACTAAGGCTGTGGTTCTTAAGCTTGACTTTGAAAAGGCCTATGACTCGGTGAGTTGGACTTTCCTTCGCCAAGTTCTTCTTACTAAGGGCTTCGAGGGTGCGGTGGTTCACCGTCTTATGCAGCTCGTCTCGGGTGGGCACACGGCTGTAGCGGTGAATGGGCAGATTACTAATTTCTTTGCTAATGGTAGGGGCCTTAGACAAGGGGATCCGGCGTCTCCGCTGCTCTTTAATTTCGTTGCGGATGCTCTTTCTCATATTCTTTCTCGAGCAGCTACTGCTGGGCACATTACGCCTGTTAGTTCTCACCCTCTCCCCAATGGCATCTCTCACCTTCAATACGCGGACGATACCATTATTATGGTTGAACTTAATGAAGACAGCATCACGAACCTGAAATTTCTCCTATTATGCTTCAAAGCGCTTTCGGGGCTTAAAATTAATTTCTCAAAGAGCGAAGTTGTTGTGACTGGGGTGTCTGATTCGGAAGCTCAGAGAGTGGCGCATCTTCTCAACTGTTCTCTAGGGTCCTATCCTCTCAAATACCTGGGCATTCCAATCTCCCCTCTCAAGCTTCTGGCAAAAGATTTTGCCCCGACAGTGACTAAAGTAGGAAATAGAGTTTTGTCGTGGAGAGGCCGCTATAATTCCTAGGCGGGCAAGGTTGCCCTCACTGATGCGTGCCTCTCCTCCCTTCTGATGTTTATAATGGGCTTCTATCTCTTGTCCGGAGGGATCCACGCTGGCTTCGACAAGCATAGGGGTGCCTTTTATTGGAACTCCTCTAATAATAAGCGCAAATATAGGATGGTTAAGTGGGACCTGATTTGCAGACCTAAGAGCTTGGGGGGCCTAGGCATCATTAACACTTTGGTCATGAACAAGTGCCTCATGATAAAATGGTGGTGGAAGATTATGTTCCTCGAGGAGCGCCCCACCTGGCTATATCTTCTCAAGGCTAAGTACTTCCCCTCCTCGAGCCCTATGGTCGCTTCCTCCTTTGGTGGCTCTCAGTTTTGGCGTCATCTCATTAAAGGTTGACCGATTTTCTGCTCCCTCGTTAAATTTGTAGTTCGGAATGGTAAGTCCACTCGTTTTTGGTTAGATTGGTGGGTAGGGGATACCACGCTTGCGATGGCCTATCCGACCTTGTTCTCGTTTTGTGCTGATCCCGAGCTCTCTATCTCTGAGCTTTCGGATCAGGGCTGGGTCCTTGATTTCCGTCGTACTCTGTCTCCTGTGGAGTTGGATGATTGGCAACGTCTTACTACCTGCTTTCCCTTGCTCTCGGAGGAAGAGGACTCGGTGGTCTGGCCCCTTTCTGCCTTGGGGCGTTTTTCTGTTAAATCTGCCTATTCCAAACTTGTATCGGGTGCCCGCACTGCTAAATTCAAGGATATTTGGTCCGCTCGCATTCCCCCTAAGATTAAAATTTTCCTATGGTAAGCTTTCCGGCGGAAGCTTCCTGCGGCCGATCAAATTAGGAAGAGGAAGGGGCCGGGCTCTGATAGATGTGCGCTTTGTGGGGCTCTTGAAAACACCAAGCATATATTTTTTTCATTGTTCTTTGGCGAAATTCCTCTGGAGTTGCATTAGACTTTGGCTTCATGTTAATTGGAATCCTTCTTCTTTTGAGGATTTGCGGCGCTGTGTTAATACTTTAGCAGGCCGGTCTAAGCGGGTTTTCTGGGTAGGCTGGGCAGCGATTTGTTGGTCGCTGTGGACTACTAGAAACAAGTTCACTATTGAACACATTTTCCCGGCTAATCCTATGAGTTGCTTATTTAAAGCCAATGTCTTTTTGCAGCAGTGGAGATTATTGACTAAGGAAGGTGACCTAGAGGCATTCGACGACATGCTATCCAAGATGAGATCTACGTCGTCTTCCCTGTTGCGGCGCTCTAGAAGAATGGCTTAGTTTCCGGTTCTTTTGGACTCTTTGCTGGCCTGCGTGCCTTGTTTGGCTGGTTGCCATTAGTTTCCAGTTCTTTTGGACTCTTTGCTGGCCTGCTTGCCTTGTTTGGCTGGTTGCCATGTACTCGCACTTCTTAACTTTGTTCTGCTTGGCTTATGTGTGGTTCGGATGGCTGTGTTGTGACTCTGCCTGATGGCTTTATCTATAAAGTCGGGCGCATACCTTTTATCTAAAAGAAATATATGGATGCAAGATATGCAACGTTGACAAACGCAATTTTATCACTGTACATGTTTCAAAGTTTTTTTTCGACTAATTTGCATTAAGACAGTTCAATCAGTCCAAATTTAAGAAAATTTTCCTAAAAGTACATGATCAGAGCTCTCAAATTCCTATGATTTCAATCAAGTCTATAGAAAAATGAACACAACCTGATCTTTCCTTCTTGGCGGTCACCATTTTGGGCGACCACCCCCATTCACCTTCCGTACGAGGTACGATCAAATTGACAATTTGACAAATTATGTGTGGTTGATTGCCATCCATAATTTGGCAGAAGAAAAAATCTCACTCACATTTCTAAACTAAACATTGCATCAAAATTTCACTAAATTTAGATTCCTCTATCGAGTGCAATTTAAGTAATAGACGTTAGGTGAGATTCTTTATATTGGAAACAAAGACAATAAAAGGGGAGATTTAAAATAGATTAGATAACGATGATTAGCAAAAACATACTTACCCTTCCTTGATGACAAAGTCAACATCATTGTTTCTCTCTCCTGCTTGGAGACACGTAGGCCAACTCTAGCCCTATACTTTTTTTGATACTATATATACTTCATTAAGAGCATTTTCAGCCGCGCCCTTAACAGGTCCCCTCAGGCCATTTTTTAGCGCCGGCGCCAAAAAAACGCCCGAGTCGCGCCCTCAGGATGCCGAAAAACGCTGGTTCGGCCTTTTTTTCCGCCCGGCGGTCACAGGCTGAACACGGCGCACCGGGGGGCAATTGGGGGCTCCGGCGCAAGGGAAAAGCGCGGCTGGCCCACGCCGTCAGGGGAAAAGTCAAGGTTTTCTTCCCCGACTCGCCTCCCACCCCCCGCGCCCTCGGCCGCCAGTAGCTATATCCCGACGCCGCCCGCCGGCTTTCATCACTAGATAGCCATTCCACGCCGGAAAAATAGCAGAGCTTCGCTGCGGCAGCCCCTCCAACAGCAGCTGGGCATTTCCGGCCGCCGTTTTCGGCCGTGAAGGGGCAGTTTAGCGGTGGGTACACGCCCACTGGGCGCAAGGTGTTCGGCGATTTGCCTGCCTCGGCGATGGACTTGGATGACGAGGAAGCGCTCGCCGCGCTGCTGGAGGAGGAAGCCAAGGCCGACGTCCAGAAAGAAGAGCATCTCATGGTGCTCGCTGTCCTCGCCCAGCTGCTGGCGAGCAATGAAAGCCGCGACGAGGTGGCTCGGCCCCGGGGCGGGTGAAAGCAAAGAACCGGCATCGTCTCGAAGGCTACTGCATGCTCTACTCCGACTACTTCGCGGATGCTCCACTTCACGGCGAGAAAACATTTCGGCGCCGTTATCGGATGAGCCGAAATCTCTTCCTCAGGATTGTGAATTCCATCCGGAAGTTCGACAACTACTTCAAGTGCAAGATGGATTGCACCGGCGCTCTTGGATTCACCTCCATCCAGAAGTGCACGACAGCGATGAGGATGCTTGCATACGGAGCTCCTGGTGATTCACTCGACGACTATGGGCGCATGGCCGAGTCCACTAGCATAGAGTGTTTCTACAAGTTCTGTCGGGTAGTGGTGGCAGTGTTTGGACCGCAATACTTGAGAACACCCAATGCGGAAGACACTGCTCGGATCCTAGCATAGAATGCAACAAGAGGATTTCCTGGGATGCTTGGAAGTATCGACTGCATGCATTGGAAATGGAAGAATTGCCCATTTGCTTGGCAGGGAATGTACAAAAGGCGCCAAAGGCGGTTGCAGTGTGGTACTTGAGGCGGTGGCCACACAGGACCTCTGGATTTGGCACTCCTTCTTTGGTATGCCAGGAACTCACAATGACATCAACGTGCTGCAGTGCTCTCCTGTCTTTGCCAAGCTTGTTGAAGGTCATTCTCCTCCGGTGAACTTCGAGATCAATGGGCGGCACTACAACAAGGGGTACTATCTAGCTGATGGCATCTATCCGAGATGGTCGACATTTGTGAAGACGATCTCAAACCATGTGCCAGGAGGCAAGAACGTCTGGTTGGCGAAGGTTCAGGAGGCTTGCAGGAAGGATATCGAGCGGGCATTTGGTGTGCTCCAATCTCGATTTGCTGTTGTCCGGTACCCCGCTCAGACCTGGTCGAAATATCAAATGTGGGAGATTATGACTTGCTGTGTCATCTTGCACAACATGATCATCGACAGCGAGCAAGAAAACCCAGTGTCTGACACTGAACCATAGTACAGGCAGGGTCCTCTAGCCGAAGTTGATCACCAGCTACCGGCAAACTGAACTGCCTATCTTAGTATGCGTCAGGAGATTCGAGACCCATAGGTGCATCATCAACTGCAGCAAGATCTGATAGACCATCTATGGAGGCTCAAGGGCGACGTCGGGCGCGACGTGTGATGAAATATGAGTTTTTATTTTTTTTGAACTATATAATTTGTATTGAACTATTTGTTGTTGTACTATTTTGTTGAAGTATTTGATATTTCTGTGATGAAATATGTGATAAAAAAATTTATGTGCATAATTAAACGCCGAACAATGGTGAACCACGCCGAATATGGGCCTATTGTCACACATATGGGCCCTTTATTCGCCGAAATGGGGCTGGAAAGTAGGCCAATATCGGCGCCTGGGGGCGACGACTGGGCGCGAAACCGCCCCCAGCGCCGATTGTATCACCGGCTCGTCCCCAAGGGACGATTTTTATGCATCCTGAAAGGGGGGAGGGGCGAACGACTGGAGATGCTCTAAGAAGTCAGAACGATGACCCATTGCTTCGCTGAAGAAGCATCGACCATTCCAGTACCGATTCAGCCTAAACTGAGTCGTCAAACTTCCAAGAGGCTACAGAGAGTATCCTATTCACATGAGCACAATCCATCCACCAGCTTCTCCCGATTTCCTTTTTCGTAGCTTCCTTTGTCTCTTTCTTACAAATTGGCGACAATTTCTACTCTCGGAAACATTTATTGGGACTTTGCACATGGTTGCCGTAAACAACGATACGGTACTCAGTCATCTAACCAACCATGGCTTGTGGATGGCGGCATCTTGGCCGTGTGGTTTGCTGAGGCGTGGGGCGCTGGTTTTTGTTTTGATAACAATGATGGCGTCGAGAGGAGTTTGGGTCGCGGAGAGGACTTCGGTACTTGGTTCTTTCTGGCATGTCCGATGTGCTCTTTGCTGGGTTGCTTGGTTGCTTTAAAATCAGAGCTATGGTGAAGCGACTCCAGGTGGCGATAATGACAGCACTCTGTGGTCATTTGCGGAGGGTATGGTCGGCGCAAGTCCTACATATTTTCCATAGATGGACAATAGACCATATAAGTAGCAGCTGGTGTAATGGGTTTAGATGGAGATGACACAAGAGTGAAGGAACTTTATGGTATAACAGATACCAACTTCATACAAGTTCAACGCCCCAAGACAACGATCTGAACCATATGCTATTGCAAATAAGATATGTAGCAGATCGTCTTAACGAAATGACTTTACAATCAAAGGGCATTTTATGGAAAATAGACAAGTATTACTGCTGTCTGGACGATGATATATAGAAGGTATTTCTGCTTTAGGCAATGTTAGCCCAGCACACATACCCAACATGAGGAGCTACTTAGACCATAAAGTCATTTTCAACAATGATGGCACATGCAACGACGACTCTACCTGATGTTCAACACTGCATATCTCCCTCCCCGTAGACCAAATGGTCAGCTATCTATATGATGCATCTATACTTATGTGGCTTGCTTCTTAAAATCAATGTAAAAAAAGCTATCATAAACTTCTTATAACGCTATGTATCAACATCCTATCTAAGTATCTATTTTCTTATGCTCCCATTGGTTATTCTTACGTGCATGGTGGAATGCTTGGTTTACTCTTGCCCTTCACGCCATGAGTGCAACATGTCATCTAGTTAGTTTAAAGGATGCAAACATAGAGAGAAACATGAATGGTTTTCTCTCGATGCTTGGTCATATCCTACTCTATGCCAGATTCAAGCATTATCGACCTTGCATGGCAAACCTTACTAAGGGATAACTTTACACAAAGTATGCGGTCTTTGTATCCTCACTAAATCTTGTGTCATTTACAATGTCGTCGATGAAGGCTCTCAAGTGATTCCTACACGTCTAGAAATCACACTCTTCGAAAGTAAAAAAAAAATCAAAGCAAAGTTCTTTGGAAGGAACTCCTCGCGTAAGCATGTGGGCTTGCACACGAACCCTAAAGTTTAGGGTCCCAGCCAATGTTCATACATGGTTACAAATAATATTTTTAGTTTTGATAAGTATAAAGAATGTTGAGAGAAAAGCAAAGGCCCATGAAAGATAGCACCCTATGCAACCCAATAGGCCAATACGTCAAGGACCTCCTAATTAGCAGCGAGTGCCTATATGGCGACCTACGCGCTGCGGAAGAAGCGAGCGCGCACCCCCACGCTCCCCCTTCGCGCACTGCTGGGCCGGCCCATGTGCGGGCCGGGACGCCGCCTTGTTTTTTTTGTTTTTCCTTTTTTTCAGTAATTCAGGATATCAAAAAGTGCTAAAATTTCAGAAAAAGTTGCTAATTTTAGTGAAACAATCACGATTTCGAAACGTATTCATGATTAGAGAAAAATGCCCGGGAATTCAAAAATTGTTCATGAATTTGTAAAAGATGTCCACAAATTCAAAAAATGTTCATGATTCAAAAAATGTTCGCTAATTCAAAAAAGGTTTGTGAATTTGAAAAAAATGTTCATGATTCAAAAAAATGCTCACTAATTTGAAAAATGTTCACGAATTTGAAAAAAATGTTTACTAATTCAAAAAATGTTTCTGAATTTGAAAAAATGTTCACGATCCAAAAAAAGTTTGCTAATTCGAAAAATATTCACGATTTAAAAAAATGTTTGTCAATTTGAAAAAAAATTCGTGATTCAAGAAAATGTTTGCTAATTCAAAAAATGTTCACGATTCAAAAAAAATGTTAGCTAATTCAAAAACTGTTCACGAATTTGAAAAAAAAAGTTCATGATTCAAAAAAAATCACTAATTCAAAAACTGTTCACAAATTTGGAAAAACAATGTACAAGATTTTGAAAATTTAGTCTATAATTTTAAAATGTTAATTATTTAGAAAAAATATTCATGAATTCAAAAACATATTCACTACTTAAGAGAATGTTCACAAATTTCTAAAAATGTCCAAAATTTAAGAAAATGTTCATAATTTCGAAAAAATGCTCGTAAGTTATCAAAAGTGTTCACGGTTACAAAAACATGTTCATGATTTTGGAGAATGTACACGAATCAGTAAAAATAAAACCACGGATTTGAAAAAATGTTCATCATTCTGAAAAAAGTTAACGACTTAAAAAATAAATCACAAATTATTAGATTTTCGGAAATAAAAAAAAGAGTAAAAATGAAAACATATAAGTAAAGAAAAAACAAAAAGAAAATAGAAAAAGAGAAAGAGAAAAAAACGAAAAACCCGGTTTAGGGAAGGTTCTTGAACCTTCCCAAAACCGGTTGGGGGTGAAACCCCGAAATGGGCTGGCTCATGTTAATAGCGGGGGGGGGGGGGGGGGGGGGGGGGGGGGTACGCGCCGTATAGGAACCCCGTAATTAGCACTTCATGCGCCAGTTCTCAAAGCTGGTGCTCAGGCAGCCGTCTCGCATAGGCCGACCTAGCAAGCACATTGGTCGCTCGTTCATTTCCTTGATTCACTCACGCAATGACGCGGGCCATTTTGCTCGTTCAGTTCACAGTCAACCATTGATCACTTGACCGTTGAATTTGGAAAAAACATGTATAAAAAACTTACTAATTTGAAAACAGTTCATGAATGAAAAAAGTGTAAAAGTTTGAAAAAAGTTCACATATTTTAAAAGTGTTAATGGATTTTAAAAAGATCATGAATTTCTTGAAATTGGAAAAAGTTCATGATTTTGAAAAAAAAAACATGAATTTAAGAAAATTTTGCGAGTTTAAAAAAAAATCGCATATTTGAAAAAAACACTAATTTGAAGAAAAAAATCGTGTGCTTGAAAAAAGGTTCATGGATTTGAAAAAAAGTTTGCGTGTTTGGAAAATATTCATGAATTTAAAAATTCAAGAATTTAAAAAATGTTCACATTTTTTTTAAAATATGTGAATTAAAAAAGTAAAAAGAGAAACAAGAAGAAAAACAAAAGAACAAACAATGCTTATCCTACGAAAAAACCAGAGGAACTAGTAAACCAATAAATAAAAATAAATAAAAAATAACACAAAAACCGAAAAAGGAACATTCTAGAGCCGGCGATCGAAGGGGTGATGATAGGGCCACGCTTGGCCCTGGGACACCTCGATCTACAACCGGCGGTCGCACCAATCTTGTGCGGCTCGGGCTTCATGGTGCTTTCCTCTCCCGCGATAGCGGCTGTTGAAATTTCGAAAGGGGAAGATGTGTGGTTAATACCAGTCTCCACCCAATTTATAAAGAACTAAAAGGATCCGGAGTGGCGGCACAACTCTCGAAGATTGCGCCGCCACTAGCGACGAGGTTGGTGGGGATCACCGATGGTCCTCGACCACAACCCATGCTTTTTCACCGGCCTATGCGGCATTGGCCTCCTTCCGGTGCCATCTTGGTCTCGGAGTCCTCGGGCATTCGGAGGTCGTAAGGCTAATATCCCTCTCATTCGGAAGCCCGACAAACAATCATGAACCTAGCGCAGGAGAGCCCCGAGGTAAGGCGAGACCTCTAGGGTAAGGCCCCTAAGTCGGGCAAGCCTCTCGGAGCTCAGCCAAGCCGAGCTTCCCATCGATTATCAACAAGATCAGGAGCCCGACTAGGTTCTCAAAGACGGAAGAAAACTCCAATTCCAGTCAGGCTCGACGGCTACCGACAGTGCCACACACTGGGGGCGGCTTCTCTACACTGAGCCCAACGGAAGGCCTAACTAGGTTCTGAAAGCACAAGTGCTCCTTGGGTGATTTTGGTAATTAATGTCAACATATCTCTTGTTAAACTAATACTTTTATCCATTATATTTCAGATGAGTTCAACAGTGGAGTGGTGTGGACAAGAGAATGTGGAACCCCTTCAAGATGTTAAGGACAAGAGATTGGCAAAAGCTCAGAAGCTCAAGACTCTACATTTTCATTTTAGTGATCCAAGATCACATTGAGTCCATAGGAAAGCCAATACTATTAAAAGGGGATGAGGTGTTGCTTAATGGCTTGCTTCCTCAAAGTGCTTAGTGATATGCTCCAAGGCCCTCAACCACTTTCTAATTTCCACATATGTCCCAAACCAAAAGTCAAACTCGGCCCCACCGATTTGATCTATCCGGCGCCACCGAGTTCACTTGACATAGCCACTGCCAGAAGCCCTAATCAGTTTGGTCTCGCCGATGGGATCTCGGTCTCACCGAGATGGGCTCGAAAAATCTCTGTTACCTGTTGCAATTATTTCGGTCCCACCGAGATACAATCGGTCCCGCCAAGTTTGTCTGACCAACTCTCTGTTTAGCTTATTACCAAAATCGGTCCCACCGAGTTTGTGTAATCGGTCAACCGAGTTGAGGTTTTACCCTAACCCTAGCACATTGGTCCCACCGAGTTGATCATATCGGTCCCACCGAAAATCCTAACGTTCATATTTTGAACTAAATCGGTCTGACCGATTTCTCGATTCGGTCCCACCGAGTTTGGTGAATTGTGTGTGACGGTTAGATTTTGTGTGGAGGCTATTTATACCCCCCATCCACTCTTCATTTGTGGAGAGAGCCATCAGAACGTGCCTACACTTCCAACATGCATTTTCTGAGAGAGAACCACATACTCATGTGTTGATACCAAGATATTCCATTCCAACCACAAGAATCTTGATCTCTAGCCTTCCCCAAGTTGCTTTCCACTCAAATCATCTTTCCACCAAATCCAAATCTATGTGAGAGAGTTGAGTGTTGGGGGGACTATCATTTCAAGCACAAGATCAAGGAGTTCATCAACACACCATCTATTACCTTTTGGAGAGTGGTGTCTCCTAGATTGGTTAGGTGTCACTTGGGAGCCTCCGTCAAGATTGTGGAGTTGAACCAAGGAGTTTGTACGGGCAAGGAGATCACCTACTTCGTGAAGATCTACCCTAGTGAGGCAAGTCCTTCGTGGGCGATGGCCATGGTGGGATAGACAAGGTTGCTTCTTCGTGGACCCTTCGTGGGTGGAGCCCTCCATGGACTCGCGAAGCCGTTACCCTTCATGGGTTGAAGTCTCCATCAACGTGGATGTACGATAGCACCACCTACCGGAACCACGCCAAAAATCTCCGTGTCTACATTGCGTTTGGATACTCCAATCCCATCCCTTTACTTTCTTGCAACTTGCATGCTTTACTTTCCGCTGCTCATATACTCTTGCCATGCTTTCTTGAAATGTATTTTGAATGTTTAAACTTGTGCTAAAACTCCACCTTAACTTGAAGAAATTAAAAACTGCTACTTTTCCTTGTTGAGGGTCTAATCACCTGTAACACCCATAATGCAGCTATATCTCCCACATGACGGGGCACGACTTAGAGGCATAGCCGCATCGTAGGCTTGTCACAAGAGGGGTAATCTTCACATATCCCATGTACTGAATAAGTAAGGATAAAGAGTTGGCTTACAATCGCCATATCACACAATACATAAATAATCCATACATCAACCAGAGTACAATCAAGGTCCGACTACAGAACCAAAATAAAAGAAGACAACTCCAAATGCCAGATTCCCAATCGTCCCAACTGGGCTCCACTACTGATCAACCGGAAAAGACATATAACAACGATCAAGATCTTCATCGAGCTCCCACTTGAGCTCGGTTGCGCTACCTGCACTGGTATCATCGGTACCTGCAACTGTTTGCAAGTATATGTGAATCACGAGGACTCAGCAATCTCACACCCGCGATATGAAGACTATTTAAGCTTATGAGTAGGAGAAGGTAGTGAGGTGGAGCTGCAGGAAGCACTAAGCATATATGGTGGCTAACATACGCAAATGAGAGCGAGAAGAGAAGCAACGCAATGGTCGAGAAGCTAGAAGTGATCCTGAAAACTACTTACGTTCAAGCATAACACAAGACCGTGTTCACTTCCCGGACTCCGCCCAAAAGAGACCATCACGGCTACACACGCGGTTGATGCATTTTAATTAGGTTAAGTGTCAAGTTCTCTACAACCGGACATTAACAAATTCCCATCTGCCACATAACCACGGGCACGGCTTTGGAAAGTTCAAAACCCTGCAGGGGTGTCCCAACTTAGCCCATCACAAGCTCTCACGGTCAACGAAGGATATTCCTTCTCCTAGGAAGACCCGATCAGTCTCGGAATCCCGGCTACAAGACATTTCGACAATGGTAAAACAAGACCAGCAAAGCCGCCCGATGTGCCGACAATCCCGATAGGAGCTGCACATATCTCGTTCTTAGGGCAACACCGGATAGGTCAAGCTACGAGTAAAACCAGCCCTCAAGTTGCCCCGAGGTGGCCCCGCAGGCTGCCCGGTTCAGACCAACACTTAGAGAAGCATTGGCCCGAGGGGGGGGGTTAAAATAAAGATGACCCTTGGGTTAATTACTCCCAAGGGAAAGGTATAGGTTGCTAGGAAAATGTAAAACCAAGGTTAGGCCTTGCTGGAGGAGTTTTATTCAAAGCGAATTGTCAAGGGGTTCCCATAACACCCAACCGCGTAAGGAACGCAAAGTCAAGGAACATAACACCGGTATGACAGAAACTAGGGCGGCAAGAGTGGAACAAAACACCAGGCATAAGGCCGAGCCTTCCACCCTTTACCAAGTATATAGATGCATTAATTAAAATAAAAGATATTGTGATATCCCAACATATCCATGTTCCAACATGGAACAAACTTCAGCTTCTCCTGCAACTAACAATGCTATAAGAGGGGCTGAGCAAAAACGGTAACTTAGCCAAACAACGGTTTGCTAGGAAGGAGGGTTAGAGGCTTGACATGCCAATATGGGAGGCATGATAAACAAGTGGTAGGTAGCGCGACATAGCAATAGAGCGAACAACTAGCAAGCAAAGATAGAAGTGATTTCGAGGGTATGGTCATCTTGCCTGAGATCCCGCAAGGAAGAATAACGAGTCCATGAAGAAGACAAACGGACGTAGTCGAACGGATCCTCACAACTCCGAAACGAGACCGAAGCTAACGAGAAAAGCAACCCGGAAAGAAGAAAGCAACGTAGTAAACAACCATCACATAAACATGGCATGATGCACAACCAAGTATGATGCATGTCCGGTTTAATGATCCATGGCATGGCATGGCAAAGTGCACAAACAATACTACAAATTAAGTGGAGCTCAATATGCAACGAGTTGCGTATTGACGAAACACCACATGACTTATTTTGTTCCCTCTCGGTTATGTACCCAACAATATTAAATGTTACTAAACATGGCAAGAGGTGAAGCATAAAGAAACTATCTATCTAAGCAATTTAAATGGGGCCAGATATAACAAACAACAAATCCGGAAAAATGCCCATAAACATTTGGCAATTTGATGAAAACAACAATTTAAACATTTTAAATGTTATTATCATGATGCGGATGACATGTGCAAGTTTTATGCAATTTTATGAAAAGGTTGACATGACCATGATATGAAGCATTGTCGCCATGGCGGAAGGAAAAGGAAGCCACGACAACGAATCCGAATATGATGCCATGCAACATATCGGTTCTGGTAGCTCATGGAGATACCGGTGCAAAAGGAAATGTGACGGGAGTGTGCAAAAGATGGTGGGGTGATCCCAGTAACCGGGTTCCCACGGGTTAGCGGCAAACAAGGAGGACTAAGCAAGTGACACCTCGGACACGGTGCAAACAAAGGGTGCATCTCATACAACACAAGCAATCGTTCTCAAACGGTCGTCTCAACGTTATACCTTTGAAGCGTGCGGTTCGGGACGGTGCAATGTAGAGGAAGTAGACGTTCTCGGGACGGTCGTAGTGGAAGTAGTTGTACTATCGGTCCTCGGCGATGGTAGTGGAAGTAGTGGTTCACGAGTCGAAGAGGAAATGGTCGTTCATGTTCGGGAAGCGGTAGAGGTCCGGGTCTTCGGCAACGGTCGTCGTACACGCTCCGAGTTTGTCGGTAGAGGTTCTCACATGCTCCAGGTTCGTAGGTAGAGGTTCTCGCGATCTCGGCGACGGTAGTGGTACCCGTTTTCATAGACGTTCGGGGTCGTGGGTAGTTGAGCACAATCGTTGTTGGACTTGACGGATCCGATGCCTCCGGGCGTAGTGGTACATGTTCGTTTTCGGAGAGGTACTTGGCGTACTTCGTCTCGCAGTGTAGTCGAACTTGACGTATCCGAGGGCTCCGGGCGTCGTGGTACTTGTCGAAATCCACATCGGGTGTAATTGTACATTTTTAAATGGAACTTGGCGCATCATCGTGTAGTCGTACATCGAGGCAGGGATAGCTCGGCCACGCGCGCTGGACGGGTAGAGGCAGACCCGAGCATGGTCAACGCCCACACGCGCTCATCCCTGGGTGGACGCAAAGTAGGGCATGACTTTCCTGCTCGAGCAGGTGCGAGGCAAAGGAGGTAGCCGGAGTTGGCCGCTCCGGTGGAGGGAGCCGAGGAGCTCGAGGAGGACCGAGTGGAAGCTGGAGCTTCTACTGCTTGTGGACGACGGGGACGGCACAACGCGGAGGGGCTCGGTGGTGCTGGCAGTGGGGAGGTCGAGGTCGCCGGAAACAGAGGCTGAGAGGCGGCCGGGCTTCGGCCGTCGAGGGCTCCGGTGGCCGGCATAGTCGATGGAGGAGGCGAACGGCGGGTCGGGCGTGCAATGACGGCGACCGGTGGGGTCAAGGTGCGGGAGGCGGGGACTAGGCGCGGTGCGGCTCGTTGACGGGGCGGCGCGAGGCGGCGGCCTCCTGGTGTTTGCCGATAGCGGCGAGGCGCGGTGACCAGCGTGGAGGTGGAGAGGCGGGGACGAGGTGCAGGAGAGGAAGGCGGAAGGCGAGCACGAGGGCTGTGGGGGAGAGGTGGGCGCCAGAGGAGGACGAAGGGGAGAGATGGGGATCGGGAGATGGGGTTCCCTGGCGGCGGGGTGCAGACGAGGGAGAGGGAGAGATAGGATCGGGCAGGGGAGAGGATTAGGTTAGGATTAGGATTAGGTGGGCCTAGTGGATGGATGGGCCGGCCGGTCTGAGGCTGCAGTTGGGCTGCTCTCTTCTATTCCCTCCTTCAACCCTCTTCCATAAACAGAAAATCAAAGAAAGAAGGGGAGAGAAAAGAAATGGGTGGACAAAGAATTTGGGCATGCGGATTATTTTCCCGGAATCACAAAATACGAGGAATTTGACAAAAATGGCTTGAGGATTTTCAGAGGAAGTAAAATCCACACATGTTGGATTTAACTTGGCAAGTTTGAATTTTGAAACCCATTCAAATGAACTTCAAATGGGTTGAAATTATAGGAGGTGACCCTACACAATAGATGTGTTTTATGGGAAGATTTGGAACATTAATGGGTAAAGTAAAATTGCAACTCAATTTTACTAAAAGACCCCAAAGGAGGAAAAGGAATTGAGTAGGAAAAAGGAAATTTGAAGAATGGTGCATATGTGTTATGGGTGATTCCAAGCCAAAGGAATGGTTTAATATAGCTCCCTAAATATTAGGAGGATATGTTATAAAGAGAATCACCATGTGAATACCCTCGGTTTAAATGGACCGAAGACCCATGCAATTTATTTAGTTGAGTTTTAAGAAGAGGTGCAAGAAGGCATGATGCAATGCACATGATGCAAAAATGAAAGCAACGAACCAAACAAATCACACGACGAATCACGGAAAACATGGAAGGCATCTGGAGCGTCGGTCTTGGGGCGTCACAACACTCCACTACAAGAGGATCTCGTCCCGAGATCTAGGATGGCACCGGGGAGAAACGGAAGAGAAAGAGAAGAGGTAAAACTAAGTTGATTCTTTGACAAACGCGTGAAACCAAAGAACCTTGAGAGGTTAAACCATTTCGAGAAAAGAGTACAACGGAGATGAACGAAGTTGAAAACACTTCGTTAGAAAAGAGGAACAATGAACATTACTAGAACCTTGCAGGTTGAAAGACATAAGAAAAGGGTTACAATGGACAAAAAGTACATGCAAGCACTCCGATTGAAACGAGATGTACAAGGAACGATAAAGATCAATTACGACAACACTCCGGTTGGAAATGGAAGGCATATAATATGGACTTGGCAAAAATGAAAGCACTTGGATGAGACTCCGGTTAGAAGAGGAATGATAGACACAACACTCCGGTTAAAACAAAGATAGAGAAGGAATACAAATGATATAATTTGGATAGCACTCCG
Source organism: Triticum urartu (assembly GCF_056163025.1). Taxonomy (NCBI): domain Eukaryota; kingdom Viridiplantae; phylum Streptophyta; class Magnoliopsida; order Poales; family Poaceae; genus Triticum; species Triticum urartu. The sequence continues at coordinate 94,584,792 of NC_141877.1, forward strand.
ACTGTAAATGGAAGGAATTGAACATGATCTTGACAAACAAGATGATGGGTCGAAGAGAGCAACATCACAATGCCTCCGGAACAAATGTAAGAATGGAATCAAAAGAACGGAGGAGAAAACAACATCTTCTACCTCAATTGAGCTTGAAAAGCATCTTTAGGAGAAGGGTCGAACGGAGTTGTTGGAAAACCAACAACGAAAAGAGTAAGCTTGTTATGGGCTTATGGAAAACATCTCGAAATCTTGAGGTGAAATTCTGCCACTAACGAAAAACAATAGATTGGATTGATATGAACAAGGAGACGAGAAACTTATTTCACCGGGAGGCTAAATGAAGAGCTTGGGTCATTTATAAGCACCATAAATAGCAACAATCCTTAGGGGAAGCTTTAGGTGAAATATAACCCAAGATAACTCCAACGAAGAGATTGATGGATTGAGAAGAGCTCATGCTCGAAGAAATTGATGGGTTTAACTATCTCATTCTTGAGAACTGTTGAATCATGACACACGAAGGGAAATTGTCAAGAGTGACGTAACACCACCTCAAAAGATAAGGTAGACGAATTGCGTTCCAGAATGCAAGATGAAGAATGCTTGAACTCCTCAAAACAAGACATGTGTTGAACACCATGTTTATTTGAGAGTATAGCTTGGCGGATCATAACTTCAAGAGAAATCTTAAAGAACGAATGAAGAATGAAAGAAATCCTTGATGAGACACCATCTTGAGCCTCCATGAAGAACTCCGGATAGGAAAATAAAAAGAAAGAGAAGTAGAAAACACAAGGTGAATCCTTGCAATGATTTTGATGAATCTACGTGGTGATATAATTGAGAGATCTTGGAACTCCGGGAAAGTATGAAGCACTTGAACCGAGAATTTACTCATCGTGAACAAACTTCGGAAGAATGAATCCATCACTTGGATGAGGCAAGAATAAGAATTATGTGATGCATATCCTACACCAATTTAAATTGATGACAAACAACGGATTTGGCATACTACTTATTCTCGTAGAACGGATTAAGATAGATATGGCGCAAATTGGGAAGGTCTTGATGGATCCCCCGGTGGGGTTTGGAAACAACGAATGAATTAATATGATAACGAAGGAAAAGAAATCTTGAATGAACCACCGTAAGAATTGAAAATGAAAGTAGCAAAGGCACAATTCACCGGGAAGAATTGGAAAACGAATGAAGATACTTGCTGGGATTTAGATACATGAGAACAAAGAGATCATGAACTGATTAGAGGATATTTGAACGATGCACCGGTAAGATTTGAAGAACGAGAGCTGAAAGCTGAGAATAAGTAATATTTGAAAAGATGGCCTTCAGAGGAAAGAAATGGAAACAACTCATGAAATGCTCCGGATGGGTGAAAAGAATTCTCACAATCGAAAACAATTATGAGAGGATGGCATCAAGCTAGAATCATGAATCTTTGAGAGAACGGATAAGATTTGGAGGAAAACTCTTGTTCGGTCTTCGAATGCAGAGAATGACGATGAGAAACACCACCACAAATTGTTGAGGCACTCCGGAATGAAAAATTATAAAGGTTGAACCAACGATGATAGAATGTGAAAGATCTTGGAGAAGGCATTTGACTGATGATAACTCATTCTTACGTCAAACTTGGAAAAGAATTTGAGAGTAACTCCGAGAAAATTAGAAGAGTCAGGTAAGATCCTGGGAAAAGACATGTGGGTTAGGGCCCACTCAAAAGATACACCGTTGAACGATTTAAAAGAGAGATTGCGCCGGTTGAATTAAATGGCTTGAATGAGATTACAACCTCGAAAGAGCTTGAACGAATGCAGAGTGGAAACACGAATCTTTGAGATATCTTCAGCACTCCGGAACAATTGAATAGTGAGAAGTGGATGATTAAGAGGTGCACCGGCATGAGAAAACATTTGAAACGAGGAAAAGATATGATCGACAAAGCTTGAATTTAATCCACCGAAGAAGAAAAAGAATGAAGAATGACGAACTTGAAGCTCCGTTAGTATCTTCCTGAGAATCACCGGATAAGAACATTGATTGAACAAAAATGAAGAGACTTCACATCCATAAAATAGATACTTGATTAAGAAATTTGAGTCCTTGAAGAAACAAGGGTGGGAGGGTGGGAAACCAAGGCAACTTGGGCAGATGGAATGAACACCGTTGGGAGAACTGAGAGGTGATCTTGCGAATGTTGAAATGATCGGATCCACTTGAAGAGAAGCTCACCGGTTGAGAAGAAATTGGGATGACAAACTCGATGATCAAGAAGGATTAGTATTCACATATAAATATGTTAACACCGTTTAGGAAAGGTATGGAATCCACATTTGACTTCGAAGCAACTCGAATACCACAACTCAAAACAAAACAAAGGATTGCTTGCAAAATAAGCCGGAAACAAACATATGATAGATCCCATATCGTATCATGTGTTCGTTGGAAAGATATCCTATGAGCTACTTGAATTCCCACTTATAAACTCCCAAAACTTTCTAGTTATGCAATCAGGTGTTGGGGATACAGGGGAAGCATAATATCTCAGCCAAACTAACAATCCCTACATCCAGCTATATCCATCCTTCAACACATAACCAAGAAACCTTCGAAAATCATGTACCTTAACCTTTGAAAAGCATACGTTATACGAGTTATGGCAATACTCCCAAACTCCCGCCCTAGTACTGGGTGGCGTCGAGGTTATCTCACCAACAACTATATAAAAGAGATTTTCGATGTCGGCGAAACTCAGGTATTCCAGAACTGCAACGATAAAATTGCGACGACAACACCTCGAAGCTCAACTCCCCGGGACACTGCCACAACCCCTAAATGTCAGGAGGCACCAAGAACAATGTTCTCGGCACAAGAATATCGGAACGATTCCAAGATACCCGCGTGATCCTAATTTTTTTTGTTAAATTTGAGAAGAGAAAAGTCAAAACTTCTACGTCAGGAGGCCTCACCAGAGCGACGAAGGGACTGAGGAGTAAAATGAATCCTACTCTCCGATATATATAATCCTAAGACTCAAAATTTTTTGTTCTAGACTCAACAACGTCAACGGTTCTATCAAGCAGGGGGCTCCTAAGTCGGGGATGGATCTGATTACCAACTTGTCACACCCACAATGCGGCTATATCTCCCACGTGTCGGGGCACGACTTAGAGGCATAGCCGCATGGTAGGCTTGTCGCAAGAGGGGTAATCTTCACATATCCCATGTACTGAATAAGTAAGGGATAAAGAGTTGGCTTACAATCGCCCCTTCACACAATACATAAATAATCCATACATCAACCAGAGTACAATCAAGGTCCGACTATGGAACCAAAATAAAAGAAGACAACCCCAAATGCCAGATTCCCGATCGTCCCAACTGGGCTCCACTACTGATCAACTGGAAAAGACACATAACAACGATCAAGATCTTCATCGAGCTCCCACTTGAGCTCGGTTGCGCCACCTGGACTGGTATCATCGTTACCTGCAACTGTTTGGAAGAATCTGCGAGTCACGAGGACTCAGCAATCTCACACCCACGAGATGAAGACTATTTAAGCTTATGGGTAGGAGAAGGTAGTGAGGTGGAGCTGCAACAAGCACTAAGCATATATGGTGGCTAACATACGCAATTGAGAGCGAGAAGAGAAGCAACGCAACAGTCGAGAAGCTAGAAGTGATCAAGAAGTGATCCTGAAAACTACTTACGTTCAAGCATAACACAAGACCGTGTTCACTTCCCAGACTCCGCCGAAAAGAGACCATCATGGCTACACACGCGGTTGATGCATTTTAATTAGGTTAAGTGTCAAGTTCTCTACAACCGGACATTAACAAATTCCCATCTGCCACATAACCGCGGGCACGGCTTTGGAAAGTTCAAAACCCTGCAGGGGTGTCCCAACTTAGCCCATCACAAGCTCTCACGGTCAACGAAGGATATTCCTTCTCCCGGGAAGACCCGATCAGTCTCGGAATCCCGGTTACAAGACATTTCGACAATGGTAAAACAAGACCAACAAAGCCGCCCGATGTGCCGACAATCCCGATAGGAGCTGCACATATCTCGTTCTCAAGGCAACACCAGATAGGTCAAGCTACGAGTAAAACCAGCCCTCAAGTTGCCCTAAGGTGGCCCTGCAAGCTGCCCGGTTCGGACCAACACTTAGAGAAGCACTGGCCCGGGGGGGGGGGGGGTTAAAATAAAGATGACCCTCGGGTTAATTACTCCCAAGGGAAAAGTATAGGTTGTTAGGCAAATGTAAAACCAAGGTTGGGCCTTGCTGGAGGAGTTTTATTCAAAGCGAACTGTCAAGGGGTTCCCATATCACCCAACCGCGTAAGGAACGCAAAGTCAAGGAACATAACACCGGTATGACGGAAACTAGGGCGGCAAGAGTGGAACAAAACACCAGGCATAAGGCCGAGCCTTCCACTCTTTACCAAGTATATAGATGCATTAATTAAAATAAAAGATATTGTGATATCCCAACATATCCATGTTCCAACATGGAACAAACTTCAGCTTCTCCAGCAACTAACAACGCTATAAGAGGAGCTGAGCAAAAGCGGTAATATGGGAGGAGGGTTAGAGGCTTGACAAGGCAATATGGGAGGCATGATAAACAAGTGGTAGGTAGCGCGACATAGCGATAGAGCAAACAACTAGCAAGCAAAGATAGAAGTGATTTCGAGGGTATGGTCATCTTGCCTGAGATCCCGCAAGGAAGAAGAATGAGTCCATGAAGAAGACAAACGTACGTAGTCGAACGGATCCTCACAACTCCGAAACGAGACCGAAGCTAACAAGAGAAGCAACCCGGAAAGAAGCAAGCAACATAGTAAACGACCATCACATAAACATGACATGATGCACAACCAAGTATGATGCATGTCCGGTTTTATGATCCATGGCATGGCATGGCAAAGTGCACAAACAATACTACAAATTAAGTGGAGCTCAATATGCAACGAGTTGCGTATTGACGAAACACCACATGACTTATTTTGTTCCCTCTTTGTTATGTACCCAACAATATTAAATGTTATTAAACATGGCAAGAGGTGAATCATAAATAAACTATCTATCTAAGCAATTTAAATGGGGCCGGATATAACAAACAACAAATCCAGAAAAATCCCCATAAACATTTGGCAATTTAATGCAAACAACAATTTAAACATTTTAAATGTTATTATCATGATGCGGATGACATGTGCAAATTTTATGCAATTTTATGAAAAGGTTGACATGACCATGATATGAAGCATTGTCGCCATGGCGGAAGGAAAAGGGGGCCACGGCAATGAATCCAAAAATGATGCGAAGCAACATATCGGTTCCGGTACCTCATGGAGATACCGGTGCAAAAGGAAATGTGACGGGGGCGTGTAAAAGATGGTGGGGTGATCCCGGTAACCGGGTTCCCACATGTTAGCGACAAACGAGGAGGACCGAGCAAGTGACAACTCGGACACGGTGCAAACAAAGGGTGCATCTCATACAACACAAGCAATCGTTCTCGGACGGTCGTCTCGACGTTATACCTTTGAAGCGTGCGGTTCGGGACGGTGCAATGTAGAGGAAGTAGACGTTCTCGGGACGGTCGTAGTGGAAGTAGTGGTACTATCTGTCCTCAGAGATGGTAGTGGAAGTAGTGGTTCACGAGTCGAAGAGGAAATGGTCGTTCATGTTCGGGAAGCGGTAGAGGTCCGGATCTTCAGCAACGGTCGTCGTACACGCTCCGTGTTCGTCGGTAGAGGTTCTTGCGATCTCGGCAACGGTAATGGTACCCGTTTTCATAGACGTTCAGGGTCGTGGGTAGTTGAGCACAGTCGTTGTTGGACTTGACGGATCCGATGCTTCCGTTCATAGTGGTACATGTTCGTTTTCGGAGAGTTACTTGGCGTACTTCGTCTCGCAGTGTAGTCGAACTTGACGTATCCGAGGGCTTTGGGCGTCGTGGTACTTGTTGAAATCCACATAGGGTGTAATTGAACATTTTTAAACGGAACTTGGAGCGTCATCGTGTAGTCGTACATCGAGGCAGGGGCAGCTCGGCCACGCGCGCTGGACGGGTAGAGGCAGACCTGAGCATGGTCAACGCCCACACGCACTCGTCCCTGGGTGTATGCGAAGTAGGGCAGACTTTCCTGCTCGAGCAGGTGCAAGGCAAAGGAGGTAGCCGGAGTTGGCCGCTCCGGTGGAGGAAGCCGAGGAGCTCAAGGAGAACCTACTGGAAGCTGGAGCTTCTGCTGCTTGTGGATGGCGGGGACGGCACAACGCGGAGGGGCTCGGTGGTGCTGGCAGTGGGAAGGTCGAGGTCGCCGGAAATAGAGGCTGAGACGCGGCCGGGCTTCGGTCGTCGAGGGCTCCGGTGGCCGGCGCAGTCGATGGAGGAGGCGAACGGCGGGTTGGGCGTGCAATGACGGCGACCGGCGGGGTCAAGGTGCGGGAGGCGGGGACGAGGCGCGGTGCGGCTTGTTGACGGGGCGGCGCGAGGCGACGGCCTCCTAGTGTTTGCCGACAGCGGTGGGGCGCGGCGACCAACATGGAGGTGGAGAGGCAGGGACGAGGTGCAGGAGAGGAAGGCGGGAGGTGAGCACGAGGGCTGCGGGGGAGAGGTAGGCGCTGGAGGAGGACGAAGTGGAGAGATGGGGATCGGGAGATGGGGTTTCTTGGCGGCGGGGTGGAGACGATGGAGAGGGAGAGATGGGATCGGGTAGGGGAGAGGGTTAGGTTAGGATTAGGATTAGGTGGGCCTAGTGGATGGATGGGTCGGCCGGTCTGAGGCTGCAGTTGGGCTGCTCTCTTCTATTCCCTCCTTCAATCCTCTTCCATAAACAGAAAATCAAAGAAAGAAGGGGAGAGAAAAGAAATGAGTGGACAAAGAATTTGGGCATGGGGATTATTTTCCTGGACTCACAAAAATACGAGGAATTTGACAAAAATGGCCCGAGGATTTTCAGAGGAAGTAAAATCCACATGCGTTGGATTTAACTTGGCAAGTTTGAATTTGAAACCCATTCAATGAACTTCAAATGGGTTGAAATTATAGGAGGTGACCTGTAGCTACCCGACCTCAGATGGTCAAGTCTCCGTGCTTCAGTGTCATCCCTGGATTGGTAATGCTGATACACACAGTTCTCGAAGGATTTATAACAAAGTGGCAATCACACACTTATTATATCGAATGTCTCAAGAGAGAACTTATTACAATAAATATGGCTTAAGGCCATCTAATACGATAACAATGGAAGGCTTGGAAGATAAAGTGAGTCCATCAACTCCAACGGCATAGCTGAGTGCATGACAAACGACCTATCGCACCTTACTCCTTATCTGAAAAGTCTGCAACATGATATGTTGCAGCCCGAAAACGGGTCAGCACAAGGAATATGATGGCAATGTAACACAGGAGAGTAATGAATAGATAAAAGCTATCACTATATGCATATATGGCTGGTGGAGGCTGTATGGTTAATATGTTTTGCAAAAAAGCCATTTTTTCCCTACGACAAAGGAATATATTTTATTTAACTATCATGGTAGTTGAACAATATTGAGAAGGTTCCTCCAAATCAATCCCAAGTAAAAGTAATTATCAACCATGACTAGTTTATACACTCTGCAGAGGTTTGCGCAATTTTCCCCACAAGACTCGATCTCCTCCGTTGTATTTCTCGCACTGCATTGTGTTTGAGAAACGGATGACCGAGACACAGTCTTTCAGAAGCATTTGCTCTCTACTCCGGGCGGACCGGTACACCTACAATCCCCTACATCTTCTAGTCCACCTCTTCAAGAGCTCACGCAACCTACTCAACTATGCCAGAGCCCATAATGGCTTGTGGCTGCACACGGAAGTTTCTAGCATGAATAGTCTTATGATCTCTTTGAGCTTGGGTGGTGGACCGTATGATGATCACACGGGTACTCCGGGATATCCTAGGACAACACTGGATTCTCCAGGTGCCCACAAGCAATCCACCCAGATGTGTATTAAAGTTGCCACGTTAAGTTGAACCATTAATTAACAACTCACATCTGTTATGGATACACTCAAACCCAATCCACGTCTACGGGCATAGCATGGCAATATAAGCATAACGTAGAAGTAACTCCCAAGGGTTTGATAATAAAACATGTAATAGGTTCTACCTCATTATCTACTTCCCAGACCCACATGTTAAGAGATCCTACTCATGCAATGTGTGAAGGTTGAAACTAATGCATAAAAACTGGGTGATAAAGGGGTATGATCAAAGTGTTTCTTGCTTTGCTGACGATCTGCAAATCCTAAAGACTCGTAGTAGCACGCTTCGCACTCCCGGTGTTCTATCACAAACAAACAATAGCATACATAAGCAATCAAGCAAAGATGCATGGGTAAATCTCGAATAAGAAGATCTAACCGGAAAGTTCAACTGAAGAACTCCGGTTTGCAAAAATAATCAAACCAAACGGAGCAACGAAACTCAAACTACGAAAGAAACAAGATCCAATTACTATTCTGGACTAAAGTCAAATTTTATAGTACCAAAATCTTGTTCAAGTTGATTAAACAGAAAGAGGGCTTCAAGACGAAGATCTAGGCGCTTGAATCGCCTGATTCCGATAAACGAGCGAAAAGATAAACTAAAACAAAAAACAGGGCAGAAATCACGATCGAAAATAATCGTGGGAAAGCCCTGGAAATAGAAAACTAACGAACAGGCAAACGAATGAACGTTCGCTGTCTGCGATTAACGGGTGAAGACCATTCGTTAAAACGAACGTACGAACGGGCATTCGCTAAATAACTAAACCGGAGAAAAAATTAAACCGATCTAAAAGAAAATAACCGCGGGTTCTAAAAAAACAACATTACGGTTTTCCGGCAAAAACTGGCGGCGGCGGCGGCTACCTCGGGACGGGACGACGGCGGCTCCGGCGGAAGTTCGGCGGCGGTGGCGAGCAACTCCGGTGGGCGGCGGAATCGGTGGCGAGGCGACGGGCGGCGACGACGGCGTTCGGCGGCGGGGCGGTGGGCGGCGCGGGCGGCGGCAGCGTCCGGCGGCGCTGGTGGCGGCGGCGGGTTAGGGTTAGGGTTTCGGCGGCGGGACAGGCTGGTTGGCTGCGGGGGTCGGGGGCGCTGGTTATAAAGGCCGGCCGGGCGAGTCTTAGTCGGGCACAGCCCGACTAGGTCGGTTGACTTTTTTTTAAATAATACCGCGTAGAAAAACAAAGAAAAGAAATACTAAACAGACTCCAAAAATCCTCAAATAAATTTTCCCTATCCTCTAAAAATCTACCGGACAAGGTGAACATTTATTTAGGACTCTAGTGCAATTTTGGAAAATGCATATTTTCCTAATTCAAATAAAATAGCGATAAAACCCCAAATAAAAATACAAATTGATTTTAATATTTTTCCTCCAACATTTCATTTATTTTGGAGAAGTCATATTATCTCCTCTCATATATTTTGATGTGAAATATTTTCGGAGAGAAAAATAATTAAAACCCAAAGTGATCCTTGTTTCAATATTTGATAAAACTCAAATATGAGAACGAGGGAAAATCCCAACTCTCTCCGAGGGTCCTTGAGTTCCTTAGGATTTTGAGGATCACAAAACAAAATGCAATTAAAATATGATATGCATGAATGACCTATGTATAACATTCCAAATTGAAAATTTGGGATGTTACAAACCTACCCCCCTTAAGATGAATCTCGCCCTCGAGATTCGGGTTGACTAGAAAATAGGTGTGGGTGGTCGTTGCGTAGATCATCCTCTCTTTCCCAGGTGGCTTCGTCGTCGGTATGGTGGCTCCACTGAACTTTGCAAAACTTGATAACCTTGTTGCGGGTAACTCGACTGGCAAACTCAAGAATCTTGATCGGTTTCTCCTCATACGTCAAATCACTTCCAACTGTATTGCTTCCAGGGGCACTGTATCTCTCAGAGGAATATCAGCCATCTCAGCATGGCACTTTTTCAACTGGGAAACATGAAACACATCATGAACTCCTGACAGTCCTTCAGGTAACTCCAACTTGTAGACAACCTCTCCCATACGCTCCAGAACACGGTACGGTCCTACAAATCTCGGGGCTAACTTTCCCTTAACTCCAAAACGCTTAACTCCTCGTAGAGGTGACACTCGCAGATATGCTCTGTCTCCGATTTCATAGACTACCTCCTAGCATTTCGATTCTGCATAACTCTTTTTGTCTGGACTGAGCTACCTTCAGTCTATCTCGAATCAGCTTAACCTTCTCCTCAGACTCCTTAATCAAATCCGGTCCAAACAACTGGCGGTCTCCAACTTCATCCCACATCAACAGGGTTCGGCATCTTCTTCCGTTCAGTGCTTCGAAAGGCGCCATCTTCAAACTGGCCTGGTAGCTATTGTTGTACGAGAACTCTGCGTAGGGTAAATTTATCATCCCTACTAGACGCGTAGTCTAGTGCACAAGCTCTCAACATGTCCTCCAGAATCTGATTGACTCTCTTAGTCTGTCTATCTGTCTGCGGGTGAAAAGTTGTACTAAACCCTAGCCTCATTGCCAAAGTCCGGTGCAGTTGATGCCAAAACTTTGAAGTAAACTGTGTTCCTCTGTCTGATATGATGGTCCTTGGAACTCCATGCAGACATACGATCTTGGTCATATATATCTTGGCCAACTTTGCACTTGTATATGTGGTTTTCACTGGGATAAAGTGAGCTATTTTGGTAAAGCTGTCCACTACTACCCAGATAGAATCATATCCCGATCGGGTCCTGGGTAATCTGGTGATAAAATCCATGCCAAGTTTATACCACTTCCATTCGGGTATCGACATAGGCTGTAGTAATCCTGCTGGCTTCTGATGTTCTGCCTTCACTCTCTGACATACATCACATACGGCTACATACTCGGCAATATCCTTCTTCATTCCAGTCCACCAGAAACGCTCCTTCAAATCCAAATACATCTTGGTGTTTCCGGGGTGTATCAAGTATGGTGAGTCGTGAGCTTCCTGTAATATCAACTTCCTGATCTCGGCATTATTGGGCACAAAAATATGGTCTTCAAACCACAAGGTGTCGTGCTCATCCTCACGAATACCTTTGGCTTTGCCTTCACTCATCTTCTCCTTTATCTCGACAATTTCTTTGTCATCCTCCTGGGCTTCTCGAATCTTTCCCAACAAGGTCGACTGAACTTCCATGGTTGTAACAAAACCTTTGGGAACAATCTCTAAACGTAGCTCCCTAAAATCTTCTGCTAACTCCTTTGGCAATCCTCCTGTTACTAAGGTATTGGCATAACTCTTTCGGCTCAAAGCGTCTGCTACGACATTGGCCTTTCCCTGATGATAGTGCAACTTCATATCATAATCCTTTATAAGCTCCAACCATCTCCTTTGCCCGAGATTCAACTCCTTCTGTGTAAAGATGTACTTCAAACTCTTATGATCCATGTACACATCACAATGGTTTCCAATAAGAAAGTGTCTCCAGGTCTTGAGTGCATGTACAATGGCTGCCAACTCTAAGTCATGTGTGGCATAATTCCACTCATGCGGTCGAAGTTGTCGTGAGGCATATGAAACAACTCTTCTGTATTGCATAAGTACTCCTCCAAGTCCTAGGCAAGAGGCGTCGCAATACACTTGGAAATATTTGCGTATATCCGGCAGAACCAGCACTGGGGCTGTAGTCAAACGTTTCTTCAACTCCTGGAAACTTGCTTCACATTCCTCAGTCCAATGGAACTTGGTGTCCTTCTTCAACAACGTCGTCATAGGCTTCGCAATCTTAGAGAAATTTTCAACGAATCCCGATAGTATCCCGCGAGTCCAAGGAAACTGCAGATCTCTCCAACTGAGGTGGGTGCCAACCACTCAGTGACTGACTAAACTTTGGTGGGGTCTACTGCTATACCTTCCCCCGATATAACATGTCCAAGAAATCCAACTTCCTTCAACCAAAACTCACATTTGCTGAACTTGGCATACAACTGGTGCTCCCTAAGTTTCTCGAGAACTAAGCGCAAATGCACCTTGTGTTCCTCTTCATTCTTTGAGTATACTAAAATATCATCAATGAACATGATAACCCACAAGTATAGGGGATCGCAACAGTTTTCGAGGGTAAAGTATTCAACCCAAATTTATTGATTCGACACAAGGGGAGCCAAAGAATATTCTCAAGTATTAGCAGTTGAGTTGTCAATTTAACCACACCTGGAAACTTAATATCCGCAGCAAAGTATTTAGTAGCAAAGTAATATGATAGTAGTGGTAACGGTAGCAAAAGGTAATGATAGCAAAAGTAATGTTTTTGGTATTTTGTAGTGGTTGTAACAATAGCAACGGAAAAGTAAATAAGCGAAGAACAATATATGGAAAGCTCGTAGGCAATGGATCGGTGATAAAGAATTATGCCGGACGCAGTTCATCATGTAATAGTCATAACCTAGGGTGACACAGAACTAGCTCCAATTCATCAATGTAATGTAGGCATGTATTCCGAATATGGTCATACATGCTTATGGAAAAGAACTTGCATGACATCTTTTGTCCTACCCTCCCGTGGCAGCGGGGTCCTAATGGAAACTGAGGGATATTAAGGCCTCCTTTTAATAGAGTACCGGAACAAAGCATTAGCACATAGTGAATACATGAACTCCTCAAAATATGGTCATCGCCGGTAAGTATCCCGATTATTGTCACTTCGGGGTTAACGGATCATAACACATAATAGGTGACTATAGACTTGCAAGCTAGGATCAAGAACTCTCATATATTGATGAAAACATAATAGGTTCAGATCTGAAATCATGGCACTCGGGCCCTAGTGACAAGCATTAAGCATAGCAACATCAATCTCAGAACATAGTGGATACTAGGGATCAAACCCTAACAAAACTAACTTGATTACATGATAGATCTCATCCAACCCATCACCGTCCAGCAAGCCTACGATGGAATTACTCACGCACGGTGGTGAGCATCATGAAATAAATTGGTGATGGAGGATGGTTGATGATGACGATGGCGACAGATTCCCCTCTCCGAAGCCCTGAACAGACTCCAGATCAGCCCTCCCGAGAGGTTTTAGGGCTTGGCGGCGGCTCCGTATCGTAAAACGCGATGAATCCTTCTCTCTGATTTTTTTCTCCCCGAAACCAAATATATAGAGTTGGAGTTGAGGTCGGAGGAGCTCCAGGGGGCCCACAAGGTAGGGGGCGCGCCCTAGGGGGGCAGGCGCGCCCCCACCCTCGTGGACAGGTGGTGGCCCCCCTGGTCTTCATCTTTTGCAAGGTTTTTATTATTATTTCCGAATAGATGTTCCGTGAAGTTTCAGGTCATTCCGAGAACTTTTGTTTCTGCACATAAATAACACCATAGCAATTCTGCTGAAAACAGCGTCAGTCCGGGTTAGTTCCATTCAAATCATGCAAGTTAGAGTCCAAAACATGGGCAAAAGTGTTTGGAAAAGTAGATACGACGGAGACGTATCAACTCCCCCAAGCTTAAACCTTTGCTTGTCCTCAAGCAATTCAGTTGATAAACTGAAAGTGATAAAAAAAACTTTTACAAACTCTGTTTGCTCTTGTTGTTGTAAATATGTAAATCCAGCATTCAAGTTTTCAGCAAAGATTATGACTAACCACATTCACAATAATGCTTAGGTCTCAGGTTTACTCATATCAATGGCATAAGCAACTAGCGAGCAATAATAATAAATCTCAGATGACAACACTTTCTCAAAACAATCATAATATGATATAACAAGATGGTATCTCGCTAGCCCTTTCTGGGACCGCAAAACATAAATGCAGAGCACCTTTAAAGATCAAGGACTGACTAAACATTGTAATTCATGGTAAAAGAGATCCAGTTAAGTCATACTCAATGTAAACTAACAGTAATGAATGCAAATGACAGCGGTGCTCTCCAACTGGTGCTTTTTAATAAGAAGATGATGACTCAACATGAAAGTAAATAGATAGGCCCTTCGCAGAGGGAAGCAGGGATTTGTAGAGGTGCCAGAGCTCGGTTTTGAAATAGAGATGAATAATATTTTGAGCGGTATACTTTCATTGTCAACATAACAACCAAGAGATGGAAATATCTTCCATGCTACACACATTATAGGCGGTTCCCAAACAGAATGGTAAAGTTTATACTCCCCCTCCACCAACAAGCATCAATCCATGGCTTGCTCGAAACAACGAGTGCCTCCAACTAACAACAGTCCCAGGGGGAGTTTTGTTTGCAATTATTTTGATTTAGTTTGCATAAAGCATGGGACTAGGCATCCCGGTGACCAGCCACTTTCTCGTGAGCGAGGAGCGGAGTCCACTCCTCTTGAGAATAACCTGCCTAACATGGAAAATACGGACAACCCTAGTTGATACATGAGCTATTCGAGCATACAAAACAGGATATTTATTTGAAGGTTTAGAGTTTGGCACATACAAATTTACTTGGAATGGCAGGTAGATACCGTATATAGGTAGGTATGGTGGACTCATATGGAACAACTTTGGGGTTTATGGAGTTGGATGCACAAGCAGTATTCCCGCTTAGTACAGGTGAAGGCTAGAAAAAGACTGGGAAGGGACCAGCTAGAGAGCAACAACAGTCATGAACATGCATTAAAATTAATCAACACCGAATGCAAGCATGAGTAGGATATAATCCACCATGAACATAAATATCGTGAAGGCTATGTTGATTTTGTTTCAACTACATGCGTGAACATGCGCCAAGTCAAGTCACTTAAATCATTCAGAAGAGGATACCACCCTATCATACCACATCACAACCATTTTAATAGCATGTTGGCATGCAAGGTAAACCATTATAAGCTCCTAGCTAATCAAGCATGGCACAAGAAACTATGATCTCTAGTTGTCATTGAAAGCATGTTTATTCATAATAGGCTGAATCAGGAACGATGAACTAATCATATTTACAAAAACAAAAGAGGTCGAGTTCATACCAGCTTTTCTCATCTCAATCAGTACATCATATATCGTCATAATTGCCTTTCACTTGCACGACCGAACAATGTGGATAATAATAATAATAGTACACGTGCATTGGACTAAGCTGGAATCTGCAAGCATTCAATAAACATGAGAAGACAAGGCAATATGGGCTCTTTTGTCCGATCAACAATAATGCATATAATAGCCACTTCAACAATTTAATCATGGTCTTCTCCTATCGACCCCAAAGAAAAGAAAAGAAATAAAAGTATTTACACGGGAAAGCTCCCAACAAGCAAAAGAAGAACATGGAATCTTTTTGGGCCTTCTTTTTAATTACTACTACAAGCATGGAAATTAAAATTAGCTAAAAGCTACAACTATTTTTTTTTGGTTTTTCTTAAGGTTTATTAAACACACAAGAAGAAAGCATAACAAGGAAAATAAACTAGCATGGATGATACAATGAAAAAGTATGAGCACCGACATCTAGCAATGAGTGTGTGAACATAAATGTAATGTTAGTGAGAAATACGTACTCCCCCAAGCTTAGGCTTTTGGCCTAAGTTAGTCTATGGCCACGGTTGGCCTGACGGATATCCATAATAATAGTTGGGGTCGTACTGCGATGAAGAAGACTCTGATTGCCACTGGTTGGCAATCATCTTCGGATCCCAATGGTAATTAGACGGTCGTGGAGGATCAACTTGTGGTTCCGACTCTGGCTCTGTGGCTGATATAGGGTTCCGGTAGGCGTGAATAGCCTCTAATGGAACAAGGTACTGGCCTGAAGATAAATCAAACAAGGAAGGAGCAGGCATGGTAATAGTCTCAGGATGATGTTTATGAAAGAACAATTTGTATTTAAGCTCCCCTTCCCTATTCTTAACAATAAAATCGTGTGCCACCATAATCTTATAATCTAAATAAACACGAGGCATCAATTTTTCTTCCTTCTCATAATGCCTAATAGGTATGTTAAAATGTGCAGCTAGGCGTGAATCATAGATGCCTCCAAAGATGGGGCCCTTTGTACGGTTCAGACATAACCATTTAGCAATAATACCGCCCATACTAATAGAGTTATCACTGAATAAACCGTGGAACAAAATAATAATATCAGGAACACTAAGGTTTCCATAGTTTCCGCGACCAATTAAGCAACGACTAGCAAATATTGCAAAGTAGCGTAAAACAGGAAAAATGTATGCTAGTGATTCGTGCATCGGAAACCTTCCTCGTTTCCCCTACAGTGATGGTATCAATAAACCCATCCACATCGCTGCGATGTGGTTCCTCTGTCGTGCCATCGAAAGGGACCAAACAAACCCGACAAAAATCATAAAGTGACATCTCCTTATGCTCATCATATAAATAAAACTCCACCGTAGGTGGTGAGCTCCTAGAATGGAAATGAAAGTTTTGCACAAAGATATTTGTGAGTCAGAGATACTAGTCACGTTGGTCGTGGAGGAAAGCGGTGAGGCCTGCATTCTTAGCCAATTCATAAAAATCTTCTTAAATCCTGTCTGCTCTCAAGAAATCATCGGAAGGCCATTCACACGACCGAACCTCCGCGGTGCGAGGTGATTATATTTGGGCTTCTGTGCCTTTTTCTTCGAGCTTCGGCTCGATGAGCCCCTTAAAAATCTCTTCATTATTTTCTGAAAAATTCTGAAATTTTTAGTAACTTTAAAATAAAAGTGAACAAAACTCAATAATATTGATAACAACTACTCCTACAAGTGCCTAGAGCCTATATCATGCATCAGAACTACTTTTGACCATATAAATTTGACATGCAAGCTCAAGAACAGGGTCACCTAAGATGCAAAAATTTGCAATGAATAAAGCACTAGAACAAAAACTAATTGGACCAATGGAGGAGTCACATACCAAGGAACAATCTCCCCAAGCAGTTTTGTGAGAGGTGCTTTGAGCAAGGAGATCAAAAATCGCAGCAAAATGAGCTAGAACTCGTGCTTGGGCTGGATATTCGTGTTTGTGGGAGGAAGAAGAAGTGTGTGGGTGCAGGAATAAGTGGAGGAGGGCTACCGTGGGCCCACGAGGCAGGGGGCGCGCCCAGGGGGGTAGGGCGCGCCCCTGACCCTCGTGGCCAGGTGCCGGCTCCTCCTGCTGTGTTCTCTGTGCCAAATATTCTCAAATATTTCAGAAAAATCATATTTAAGTTTCAGGGCATTTGGAGAACTTTTATTTTTGGGGTATTTTTATATTGCACGGATAATTCAGATAACAGACAACACATACTATTCTTATTTTATTTAAAATAAATAACAGAAAGTAAAAGTAGGGTACAGAAGGTTGTGCCTTCTAGTTTCATCCATCTCATGCTCATCAAAAGGAATCCACTAACAAGGTTGATCAAGTCTTGTTAACGAACTCATTCTGAATAACATGGAACCGGAGAAATTTCGAATAACACTATGTTACCTCAACGGGGATATGCACGTCCCCAATAATAAGAATATCATATTTCTTTTTGACAGTAGGAAGAGGAAATTCAAAACCTCCAAATATAATTGATGGAATTTTTCCAATAGAGTTGATACTATGAACTTGAGGTTGTTTCCTCGGAAAGTGTACCGTATGCTCATTACCATTAACATGAAAAGTGACATTGCCTTTAGTGCAATCAATAACAGCCCCTACAGTATTCAAAAAGGGTCTTCCAAGAATAATAGACATACTATCGTCCTCGGGAATATCAAGAATAACAAAGTCCGTTAAAATAGTAACGTTTGCAACCACAACAGGCACATCCTCACAAATACCGACATGTATAGCAGTTGATTTATCAACCATTTGCAAAGATATTTCAGTAGGTGTCAACTTATTAAAATCAAGTCTACGATATAAAGAGAGAGGCATAACACTAACACCGGCTCCAAGATCACATAAAGCAGTTTTAACATAGTTTCTTTTAATGGAGCATGGTATAGTTGGTACACCGGGATCTCCAAGTTTCTTTGGTATTCCACCCTTAAAAGTATAATTAGCAAGCATGGTGGAAATTTCAGCTTCCGGTATCTTTCTTTTATTTGTAACAATATCTTTCATGTACTTAGCATAAGGATTCATTTTAAGCATATCAGTTAATCGCATACGCAAAAAGATAGGTCTAATCATTTCAGCAAAGCGCTCAAAATCCTGATCATCCTTTTTCTTGGATGGTTTGGGAGGAAAAGGCATGGGTTTCTGAACCCATGGTTCTCTTTCTTTACCATGTTTCCTAGCAACAAAGTCTTTCTTATCATAACGTTGATTCTTTGATTGTGGGTTATCAAGATCAACAGCAGGTTCAATTTCTATATCATTATCATTACTAGGTTGAGCATCATCATGAACATTATCATTAACATTATCACTAGTTTCAGGTTCATTACCAGATTGTGTTTCAGCATCAGAGATAGAAATATCATTTGGATTCTCAGGTGGTTGAGCAATAGGTTTACTAGAAGCATGCAAAGTCCTATCATTTTTCTTTTTCTTCCTTTTATAAGGACTAGGTGCATCTATATTATTTCCGTGAGAATCTTGCTCAATTCTCTTAGGATGGCCTTCATGATACAAAGGTTCCTGAGTCATTTTACCACCTCTAGTCATAACTCTAACAACGTTATCATTATTCTTACTATTCAATTCATTGAGCAAATCATTTTGAGCTTTAAGTACTTGTTCTACTTGAGTGGTAACCATAGAAGCATGTTTACTAATAAGTTTAAGTTCACCTTTGACATTAGCCATATAATCACCCAAGTGTTCAAGCATATTTGAATTGTATTTCAATTGTCTACCAAAGTAAGCATTGAAGTCTTCTTGCTTAACCATAAATTTATCAAACTCATCTAAGCATGGGCTAGCAAACTTAGTAAATGGAATTTCAGCTTTATCATATCTATAGAGAGAATTTACCTTTACTACCTGTATCGGGTTATCAAGACCATGAGTTTCTTCAATAGGCGAAGGATTAAGATCATACGTTTCTTCAACAGGCGGTAAATTAAGACCGTGTATTTCTTCAATAGGAGGTAAATTCTTGACATCTTCAGCTTTAATACCTTTTTCTTTCATAGATTTCTTTGCCTCTTGCATATCTTCAGGACTGAGAAATAGAATACCCCTCTTCTTCGGAGTTGGTTTAGGAATAGGCTCAGGAGCTGGCTCAGGAAGTGTCCAATTATTTTCATTTGTCAACATATTATTCAATAGAATTTCAGCTTCATCCGGTGTTCTTTCCCTGAAAACAGAACCAGCACAACTATCCAGGCAATCTCTGGAAGCATCAATTAGTCCATTATAAAAGATATCAAGTATTTCATTTTTCTTAAGAGGATGATCAGGCAAAGCATTAAGTAATTGGAGAAGCCTCCCCCAAGCTTGTGGGAGACTCTCTTCTTCAATTTGCACAAAATTATATATATCCCTTAAAGCAGCTTGTTTCTTATGAGCAGGGAAATATTTAGCAGAGAAATAATAAATCATATCCTAGGGACTACGCACACAACCAGGATCAAGAGAATTAAACCATATCTTAGCATCACCCTTTAATGAGAATGGAAATATTTTAAGGATATAAAAGTAACAAGTTCTCTCATCATTAGTGAACAGGGTGGCTATATCATTTAATTTAGTAAGATGTGCCACAATAGTTCCAGATTCGTAGCCATGAAAAGGATCAGATTCAACCAAAGTAATTATATCAGGATCAACAGAGAATTCATAATCCTTATCAGTAACAAAGATAGGTGAAGTAGCAAAAGCAGGGTCAGGTTTCATCCTAGCATTTAGAGATTGCTTATTCCATTTAGCTAATAACCTCTTAAGTTCATAACTATCTTTGCAAGCTAAAATAGCTAACGAAGCTTCTTTATCAAAAACATAACCCTTAGGAATAACGGGTAAATCTTCATCATCACTTTCATCAATATTATCAGATTCAATATTTTCACTCTCTCTAACCCTAGCAAGTTGTTCGTCAAGAAATTCACCAAGTGGCACAGTAGTATCAGGCATAGAAGTAGTTTCATCATAAGTATCATGCATATCAGAAGTGACATCATCAATAACATGTGACATATCAGAACGAATAGCAGAAGCATATTTAGGTGTCGCAAGCTTACTCAAAACAGAAGGTGAATCAAGTGCAAAGCTAGATGGCAGTTCCTTACCCCCCCTCGTAGTTGAGGGATAAATCTTGGTTTTTGGATCTCTCAAGTTCTTCATAATGATAAGCAGATATAAATCCCAAGTGACTCAAAGAATAGAGCTATGCTCCCCCACAACGGTGCCAGAGAATAGTCTTGATAACCCACAAGTATAGGGGATCGCAACCGTTTTCGAGGGTAAAGTATTCAACCCAAATTTATTGATTTGACACAAGGGGAGCCAAAGAATATTCTCAAGTATTAGCAGCTGAGTTGTCAATTCAACCACACCTGGAAACTTAATATCTGCAACAAAGTATTTAGTAGCAAAGTAATATGATAGTAGTGGTAACGGTAGCAAAAGGTAACGATAGCAAAAGTAATGTTTTTGGTATTTTGTAGTGGTTGTAACAATAGCAACGGAAAAGTAAATAAGCGAAGAACAATATATGGAAAGCTCGTAGGCAATGGATCGGTGATAGAGAATTATGCCGGATGCGGTTCATCATGTAACAGTCATAACCTAGGGTGACATAGAACTAGCTCCAATTCATCAATGTAATGTAGGCATGTATTCCGAATATAGTCATACGTGCTTATGGAAAAGAACTTGCATGACATCTTTTGTCCTACCCTCCCGTGGCAGCGGGGTCCTAATGGAAACTAAGGGATATTAAGGCCTCCTTTTAATAGAGTACCGGAACAAAGCATTATCACATAGTGAATACATGAACTCCTCAAACTATGGTCATCGCCAGTAAGTATCCCGATTATTGTCACTTTGGGGTTAACGGATCATAACACATAATAGGTGACTATAGACTTGCAAGCTAGGATCAAGAACTCTCATATATTGATGAAAACATAATAGGTTCAGATCTGAAATCATGGCACTCGGGCCCTGCTACCTCTTGAGCACTGCGTTGGTTTTCCCCAAAGAGGAAGGGATGATGCAGCAAAGTAGCGTAAGTATTTCCCTCAGTTTTTGAGAACCAAGGTATCAATCCAGTAGGAGGCTACGCGCGAGTCCCTCGAACCTGCACAAAACAAATAAATCCTTGCAACCAATGCAAATAGGGGTTGTCAATCCCTATAGGGCCACTTACGAGAGTGAGATCTGATAGATATGATAAGATAATTTTTTTGGTATTTTTATGATAAAGATGCAAAGTAAAATAAAGGCAAAGTAAATAGCAAAGGAAATAACTAAGTAGTAGGAGATCAATATGATAAAGATAGACCCGGGGGCCATAGCTTTCACTAGTGGCTTCTCTCGAGAGCATAAGTATTCTACGGTGGGTGAACAAATTACTGTTGAGCAATTGACAGAATTGAGCATAGTTATGAGAATATCTAGGTATGATCATGTATATAGGCATCACGTCCGAGACAAGTAGACCGACTCTTGCCTGCATCTACTACTATTACTCCACTCATCAACCGCTATCCAGCATGCATCTAGAGTATTAAGTTAAAAACAGAGTAACGCATTAAGCAAGATGACATGATGTAGAGGGATAGACTCATGCAATATGAAGAAAAACCCATCTTGTTATCCTCGATGGCAACAATACAATACGTGCCTTGCTGCCCTTACTATCATCGGGAAAGGACACCGCAAGATTGAACCCAAAGCTAAGCACTTCTCCCATTGAAAGAAAGATCAATCTAGTAGGCCAAACCAAACTGATAATTTGAAGAGACTTGCAAAGATAACCAATCATACATAAAAGAATTCAGAGAATATTCAAATATTATTCATAGATAGACTTGATCATAAACCCACAATTCATCGTTCTCAACAAACACACCGCAAAAAGAAGATTACATCGAATAGATCTCCACAAGAGAGGGGGAGAACATTGTATTGAGATCCAAAAAGAGAGAAGAAGCCAACTAGCTACTAGCTATGGACCCGTAGGTCTGAGGTGAACTACTCACACTTCATCGGAGAGGCTATGGTGTTGATGTAGAAGCCCCCCGTGATCGATGCCCCCTCTGGCGAAGCTCCAAAACAGGCCCCAAGATGGGATCTCGTGGATACAGAAAGTTACGGCGGTGGAATTAGGGTTTTGGCTCCTGTTCTGATCGTTTGGGGGTACGTGGATATATATATATATAGGAGGAAGAAGTACGTCGGTGGAGCAACAGGGGGCCCACGAGGGTGGGGGCGCGCCTGGTAGGGTAGGGCGCGCCCCCTACCTCATGGCCTCCTGTTACGTGCCTTGACGTAGGGTCCAAGCCTCTCGGGTCTTATCTGTTGAGAAAATCACGTTCCCAAAGGTTTCATTCCGTTTGGACTCCGTTTGATATTCCTTTTCTCCGGAACCCTAAAACAGGCAAAAAACAACAATTCTGGGCTGGGCCTCCGGTTAATAGGTTAGTCCCGAAAATAATATAAAAGTGGATAATAAAGCCCAATAATGTCCAAAACAGTTGATAATATAGCATGGAGTAATCAAAAATTATAGATACGTTGGAGACGTATCAAGCATCCCTGTAACATCCCAAAATTCTAAATTTTGGAATGTTATATTAAATAAATTATTATGATTGTTTGTTTGATTGTTGTGTGATTGATTGTGTGAAATTGAGTGCAAATTGAAACTTTTGAAAGTTGAATGAGAGGGAATAAAAGGACTTTCCCAAAACTTTCCATCTTGCATTTTGATCTCCCTGAGTTCAAAATTCATTTCATTACAAAACCCTAGAGTGAAGATAATATGACTTCTTCCATTTAAAGAAATGAAAAGGGGTTCGAAAATAATTTGAATTTACATTTGAGATATTTTTAAATCTAGAAACTTTAAGTAGCTCAATGAGTTCATGAGGGAAGATAAAATGACTTCTTCATATTTGAAGAAAGAGAGTTGGAAGTTTCAAAGAAATAAATTTGGAAGTCACTTTGAAGTTATTTGGAACTCATTTTCCTTTTGAAGTTGTTTGAAATTTCAAATTCAAAACCCTCTTGGAAGTTATCTAGTTTTAATTCAAATTATTTTTCTCCTAAAAATAAATGAATGGAAATAAGGGTAAAATGATTCCCTTCAATGGAAAATTAGGAGAAAATAAATTTGAAATCATTTTGCTATTTTAAAAATGATTTTTATTGATTTTAAAAGCAATAGTAGCACTGTTTGAATTTTATGAATTTTTTTGGAATTTAGTTGAACTTGAGAAATAGTTCATCTTATTCTTGGTAATTTTCTCAACATTTTGGTATATAATATGCCTATGTTATTTATTTTATTTTATTCTGCTACAGTTTCCTTTGTGTTTTTTTAACAAAACACACACACACACACACCACCTGGATCGTGGCCAACTCGGCCCAGGAGCACCCCGTGGCCCAGCCAGCCGCTGGCCAACTTCGTCCCAGGAGCCAGCCGCGCTCGACTGGCCGACCGGCCCAGCCCCCCGCCCGAGAGCCAGCGCTCGCTTGCCTGCACGTCTCCATCCCTCGCTCATCTCCTCTCTGTCCCGCTGACCCGTGGGCCCCGCGCCCATCGTCCCCAACCTCCGCTCGTTCCGCTCAGATAGAACAGACGCTCATGCTCCCACCACCACCGGCGCCATTACCCAGGATAAGGCCTATCCGTCGCGACCTAGAGCCCCTGACCTCGCCTATTTAAACCCCGGAGTCCCCCTCTGTTCATCCAGCCCCTTCGCTAGCCCTGTCACCACTCGTGGCCGCTGCCCTGTCGTTTCGCATCTCGCCGGAGCCGGAGGTTCTCGTCGTCATTTACGTCGCTGGTGGCGCACCCGAACCCTCTTATTCTTTGTCAATCAACTTGCCTCGCCGTCCCGCATCTCGTTGACATGTTGCTTTGCCCCTAGGTTCACCGAAGACACCGCCCCGACGACCTGCGTCCTCGCCGGAGCACGGAGACGCTGCCCTTCGCTCCGCCCGTCCGGGTCACCCCGATGCGCGCCGTCGCCACCAACGAACCGCCCACGTCGTGCC
Organism: Triticum urartu; assembly: GCF_056163025.1. NCBI lineage: Eukaryota > Viridiplantae > Streptophyta > Magnoliopsida > Poales > Poaceae > Triticum > Triticum urartu. The sequence continues at coordinate 94,608,910 of NC_141877.1, forward strand.
CGCCCCGTTCGTCTCCTCCCCCGCTGCCGAGGACCACCGCCGGCCGCCGCCCCGTCCGCCGCCTGACGCCAGCGCCGCGGCCCCTGTCGCCGTCCTCGCTCGCTGTAAGCCGCCCGCTTCTCCCCGTTCATTTAGTTTTTTAGTATTAGATCGGTTTTGTTTTAGTTCGGTTAACCGCGGTTTTAGTTAAACCGGTCTCCGGTTTTCTTTTTATTTAGCCACAGTAGCTGTTTTTCCTATTTAATGGCTGTTCGCCGTATAGCCACCGCAGCGAACGCTGCTTGGCCAGCCACGAGCCGCCATGTGGCCAGGGACCTAGTTGCTGTATCTTTTTAACTGTAGGTCCAAATTCGATGAAACCAGCGGCAAAATGTTCGTCTTGAATAGCTTTATCCAGAGAACCAACTTTGAAAACTTTTGTACAATTTCAAATTTGAATTTATTCAGGTTTGAATTCAAACTTCAAATGGCCATATCTCCTAAACCGTAGCTCCGATTGATGTGATTCTTTTTGCACCGTGTCACCGTTGCCAAATCCTATCGCTTGGACCTATCTCACGATAGTTTTCACACATTAGGATCTGTCCATAGTATTTTTACTCGTATGCCTAGTATGCACTGTGGTCCACGTCACAAATTTTGGCACCCATGCCCTATGTTGTTTTGTACTTAGTATTTTCTTTTGATAGTTAAGTTTGTTGTGTGTTCATTTGGATTTTCCGAGTCTTTTCATGTTGCATGTTATTTGGTTCTCTGAAATGATTTCTTATGTGAGTGCAATGTTTGACTTTATAGATTTTCATCGGAGAGTGACGAATAGTTCTATTAAGTAAATTTCTGAGAGCGATATAATCTTCATCAACTATTACCAGGCAAGTTCACATTTGACAATTCTTACATTTACCTATGTTTTTATTATGCACTTAGTCCTTTGAGGTAGGATTGCATGGTAGGATTTATTGTTGCCAGATGGCTATGCCGTTACCTAGTAGTTCATTTGAGGTAGGTCTGACCTATACAGCCTTGTCACCAACGTGTAAGTTTATTTTTGCCTCGCTAAATGTAGACGTGGTTTGGGAAGCGAACATGGTGAGATATGAGTGACAAAGTAGTAATCAAGACCAAGACTTGTAAATGAACTACCTGGGCGGTATTTGGTTTAAATGGTGGCGAAGTACAGTGGGAGCATGCATGGTTAATCCATGGTGGTGCACCACTAGTGGTCGGCCGCCCAGGCTCAAAGAGATCAATCGTATTCTCGTGTCTAGAAGCTTACGTGTGCAGCCACAAGCCAATATGGGCTCTGGCTTAGTTGAGTAGTTAGTGTGACCCCTTCCGGGATGGGCTAGCAGATGTAGAATGATGTACGTGTACCGGCCTATCCGTGGGTTAAGGGGGGACATTTTCGAAAGACTATGTCTCGGTCATCCTGTTCTCAAACGCCAGGAAGTGCGAGAACTTCAAGGGAGGCGATCGGGTCTTGTGGGGAAAAGTGCGCAAACCTCTGCAGAGTGTTAAAACCTAATCGATTAGCCGTGTCCTCGGTTATAGACAACTTGAGCATCTAGTAGTGGAAATGCTGGGAGATCTCATCACTCTTAATTAAAGAGTTGGGTTTTAAATGAAACTTTGGGAATGGATTGAGTTGGGTTTACCAACTCATCCTATGCTGTAAAGTATTGGTAGAATAATATCTTTTATTCTAGGGAAAACTAGCTTTATGCAAAAAACTAAACTTAGAGCTTTCCACCAGCCAAATTGGATGTACAAATAGGTTCATTATTCTTATGATGTGACGTGCCATTACATTCAATGTACTGACCTATATGGCTGCAATGTCTCATGTTGCAGGAATTTCTACGACGAATAAGAGTTACATTGTAGGGTTACGGTCTACACTCAACTTGCCGTTGGTGTTGATGGGACTCCACACCCTTATGTTTGTTTCCGCTGAGACTTATGAGGTATATATATCAGTTTTATGTTATTTATACATGTGATTGCACTTTGATATATACATTGATGTACTGTGGGTGTCAGCATACCGATCCAGGGATGGCACGGATACACAGAGGCTTGACCGTTTGAGGTCGGGTCGCTACAATCCCCAAGCTTAATTCCTGCTCGTCCTCGAGTAGGTAAATGATAAAAGCAGAAATTTTGATGCAGAGTGCTACTTGGCATAATTTTAATGTAATTCTTCTTAATTGTGGTATGAATATTCAGATCCGAAAGATTCAAGACAAAAGTTCATATTGACATAAAAATAATAATACTTCAAGCATACTAACAAAGCAATTATGTCTTCTCAAAATAACATGGCTAAAGAAAGTTATCCCTACAAAATCATATAGTCTGGCTATGCTCCATCTTCACCATACAAAATATTTAAATCATGCACAACCCCGATGACAAGCCAAGCAATTGTTTCATACTTTTGACATTCTCAAAACTTTTTCAATCTTCACGCAATACATGAGCGTGAGCCATGGATATAGCACAGGTGGAATAGAGTGGTGGTTGTGGAGAAGAAAAAAAAGGGAGAAGATAGTCTCACATCAACTAGGCGTATCAACGGGCTATGGAGATGCTGTAGGATCTAGAAGTAGATGTGTCTAGAGGGGGGTGATTAGACACTTAATGCTAAAGTTGCAAGTTTTAAGCTTTTTCAGTTTAAGTGGAGTTTAGGCACAATTTCAACACACACAATACATATCAAGCAAGCATGCAAAGAGTATATGAGCAGCGGAATGTAAAGCATGCAACTTGCAAGAATGTAAAGGGAAGGGTTTGGAGAGATCAAACGCAATTTGAGACACGGATGTTTTTCCCGTGGTTCGGATAGGTGGTGCTATCCTACATCCACGTTGATGGAGACTTCAACCCACAAAGGGTAACGGTTGCGCGAGTCCACACAGGGCTCCACCCACAAAGGGTAACGGTTGCGAGAGTCCACACAGGGCTCCACCCACGAAGGGTCCACAAAGAAGCAACCACCCACAAAGGGTCCACGAAGAAGCAACCTTGTCTATCCCACCATGGCCATCGCCCACACAGGACTTGCCTCACTAGCGGTAGATCTTCACGAAGTAGGCGATCTCCTTGCCCTTACAAACTCCTTGGTTCAACTCCACAATCTTGTCGGAGGCTCCCAAGTGACACCTAGCCAATCTAGGAGACACCACTCTCCAAGAAGTAACAAATGGTGTGTAGGTAATGAACTCCTTGCTCTTGTGCTTCAAATGATAGTCTCCCCAACACTCAACTCTCTCTCATAGGATTTGGATTTGGTGGAAAGAAGATTTGAGTGGAAAGCAACTTGGGAAGGCTAGAGATCAAGATTCATATGGTAGGAATGGAATATCTTGGTCTCAACACATGAGTAGGTGGTTCTCTCTCAGAACATATGAGTTGGAATGGTGTATGTGTTCTGATAGCTCTCTCATCGAATGAAGAGGAGGTGGAGGGGTATATATAGCCTCCACACAAAATCCAACCGTTACACACAGTTTTCCAATCTCGGTGGGACCGAATCAACAAACTCGGTCAGACCGAAAAGGTAAACCTAGTGACCGTTAGAGATTTCGGTGGGACCGACTGGATCAAGTCGGTGGGACCGATGTGCTAGGGTTAGGGTAAATCCAAAACACGGTTTGACCGATTACTCAAACTCGGTGAGACCAATTTGGGCAATAAGTGAGACTGAGATTTGGCCAAGCAAAACTCGGTGGAACCGATTGCATATCTCGGTGGGACCGAGAATATTGCAATGGGTAACAGAGAGTTTGCAAGCCCATCTCGGTGAGACCGAGATCCCATCGGTGAGACCGAACTGATTAGGGTTTGGCAGTGGCTTATGACAAGTGAAACTCGGTGGCGCCAGATAGGAAGAATCGGTAGGACCGAGTTTGGCTTAGGGTTTAGGTCATATGTGGAAGTGGGAAAGTGCCTGAGGGTTTTGGAGCATATCACTAAGCACATGAAGCAAGAGGCTCATTAAGCAACACCTCATCCCTCCTTGATAGTATTGGCTTTTCCTAAAGACTCAATGTGATCTTGGATCACTAAAATGTAAAATGAGGAGTCTTGAGCTTGAAGCTTTAGCCAATCCTTTGTCCTTAGCATCTTGAAGGAGTTCCCACAACCTTTAGTCCATGCCACTCCATTGTTGAACTTATCTGAAACATGCTAGATCGAAATGTTAGTCCAACAAGAGATATGTTGTCATCAATTATCAAAACCACCTAGGGAGCACTTGTGCTTTCAATCTCCCCCTTTTTGGTAATTGATGGCAACATACATCAAAGCTTTAGATAAAGTTATAAAGAACAGCAAGTAAAGCTTTGGAAGGACATGTAACAAGCATAGGCTCCCCCTACATGTATGCACTCATGTAAATATGAAATATAGAGGCATGTGAGAGCATAACCATGACAGAGTAGGCAATGTGTTACATGCATCTTGGCCATATGCATCAGAGCAAAAGATTATCAAGGAAAATACCTTCATGCTCATGAGTCCTTCTTGCAAACAGTATGTACATAAGCAAGAACTCCTCATACTCATGATTTTGACGCATATACTTACCTTGTGGTCTTGAGTTGGCTTAGGATGGAATGAACCTGCACAAACAAGGTTAGATACCACAGGTACATCCACTAGCCAGAGCAAACAAAAGAAACCACAAGAATACCAAGACTGGGATGACATGTAGAGAGTGAGTACAAGGTACCACATTGGATTCAACATGTCCCCAAGAATAAATATATGCAATGAATTTGACTGATTTCTTCCCCTTAGGTGTCTTGCTCCCCCTGAATCTTACATGGGATATTGGGAGAAGATAGGAAATAGAAAATCAGAGCTGAAAGATATGAATAGAACTTAATTCAAATGAGTTCATATGAACATGTCTTTCCCCCAAAAAGACATGTGGCATCTCTCCTATTGAACATCAAGCATCTAGGATCCTTGAGTATTCTCTCCCCCTTGGAGATTTCTTTCTCCCCCTTAATATATGGGATCCTTGAGTATTCTCTCCCCCTTAGTACTTTCTCTCCTTTGTAGGTGATAAGCTTTTGATGTGATCTCTCTCTCCCTGATGATAAGCTTGAGTATTCTCTCCCCCTTAGTACTTTCTCTCCTTTGTAGGTGATAAGTTTTTGATGTGATCTCTCTCTCCCTGATGATAAGCTTTGATGTGATCTCTCTCTCCCCCTTTGACATCAATTTCCAAGAAGGTTTTTCCTGGAATCCGTCGAATAGGTTTGGTCCTTGAGATTCAGTACAAAGCAGGGAATAAAACTGTGATGCTTGTAGAGGACAAGATTCATTGAGTGGAGCTGGATCAGAAGAAATATAGAATATGTGGCAAACTGTTTTTCCTGTTGCGAAATCGGTGGCACCGAGTGGCATGTTTCGGTAGTACCGAAGGGATTCGGTTGGACCGAAAATGGCAATCCAGTGAAATGGAGTTCATCACAGAGAAAAACACTTGTCACCTCAGCTCACTAGTCAAGTAAGATCTCACAAAGATTTGCAATGAATTAGCTGAAAGATTTGCAAGGAATTTGATGCAGAAATATGCAGAACAAAAATCAAAAATAAAAAAGTGAAAGTTTCTAGATGAAGTTTTTTTTTGTTTGAAAAAGAAAGAAACAAATATGCAAGGGACAAATGCAATAAATCAGAAAAGAACACAAGAGAACTTCATCTAGAATTGGGCGGTGACATAGTCACCTATGTTAGAGTATATTGACTTAGGAGTCAAGTGAGGACACTTGATCGTAGGTCATACTCATCGTTTTAAGCTCAAAATGGGGTTACCATTTTTCGTTTAAGCATCTTGATGTATTCTCACCTTGTTAAGTTGCTTTGACTCATGTCTTGGAGTAAAGCTTCTCTAAGATGGAATAACATACCTTGGGTGGTGGTGTGGTTCTTGCTCATGTAGTTGAACTTGTGTTGGTGCTCAAGGTTGATGTAGCTCATCAAGAGTTGGGAGCACCACTTGGAGTTTGAGTTCATCTACCTACATGGGTTAGTTCTTGCAAGGAAGAGCACTTGTGTATCCAAAAATGACAATCATGAAGCTTAACATAGAATTTGTCAAAGGATATGTTTGAATGGTTTTGTGCTTCCTTGTCTTCAACCACTATTGTGTAGAGTCTTGGTCTTGTAGAGATTGCTCAAGATGTGAGTGAGTCGCAGTCTCATGGAATTAGATTCAACCAAGCACCTACATGGGTTAGGCAACATGCAAGGTGCAAATATATCCAAGACATAAGATAGTTATCATAAGAGATATATCATGGATTAGTCATAAGCTCATGTCTTGCATGTATCCAATGGAGTTTCTACTCCAAGTTCGAAGCATCAATGATGTTCAATTCTCCTCTCAACCTGAAAAACACTTTCTCATCAAGTGGTTTAGTGAATATATCCGCTAATTGCTTGTCGGTGCGAACATGCTTAAGATTGATGTCACCCTTAGCAACATGATCTCGAATGAAATGATGACGAACTTCAATATGCTTAGTTCGAGAATGTTGTACAGGATTATGACCAATTTTGATAGCAATTTCATTGTCACAAAGCAGTGGAACATGTTTCACATAAATCCCATAATCTTTAAGAGTTTGGGTCATCCAAAGTAATTGAGCACAACATGAACCAGCGGCAATGTATTCCGCTTCGGCGGTGGATAAGGATACCGAGTTTTGTTTCTTGGAAGACCAAGACACAAGAGATCTACCAAGAAATTGACAAGTACCCGAAGTGGACTTTCTATCAACCTTGTCTCCGGCATAATCCGAGTCAGAATAGCCAACAAGATCAAAAGAAGACCTCTTAGGATACCAAATGCCAAAATTTGGTGTATGGATTAAATATCTCACTATCCTTTTCACAGCCTTAAGATGACAATCTTTAGGAGCAGCTTGATATCGTGCACACATGCACACACTTAGCATAATATCGGGACGTGAAGCACATAGGTATAACAATGAACCAATCATAGAGCGATAAAACTTCTGATCAACCGGTTCACCATCTTTGGTTAAATCATTATGTCCACTAGTAGGCATGGGTGTAGACATACCTTTGCATTCTTGCATATTGAACTTCTTGAATAAGTCCTTGGTGTACTTTGTTTGAGAGACAAATGTACCTTCCTTAGTTTGCTTGATTTGCAACCCGAGAAAGAATTTGAGTTCACTCATCATAGACATCTCAAACTTCTCTGACATTAGCTTTCCAAACTTTTCACTAAAGAGAGGGTTAGTTGAACCAAATATGATAACATCAACATAAATTTGGCATACAAATAGTTCTCCATTAACCCTTTTAGTAAAAAGAGTAGAATCAATTTTACCAATTTCAAAACCACTTGTAGTAAGGAACTTGGTCAAGCATTTATACCATGCTCTAGGAGCTTGTTTAAGACCATAAAGAGCTTTGTGAAGTTTGTAAACATGATTTGGTTTCTTAGGATTGATAAAGCCGGGAGGTTGTTTGACATAAACTTCCTCCTCTATTTCACCATTTAGAAAAGCACTTTTAATGTCCATTTGGTACAAGGTGATATTATGGTGATTAGCATAGGCAAGTAAGATGCGAATGGACTCAAGTCTAGCAACGGGAGCATACGTCTCACCATAGTCCATACCTTCGACTTGTGTGTACCCTTGGGCGACGAGACGTGCTTTGTTGCGAACCACTTGTCCATCTTCATCTTGCTTGTTGCGGAACACCCATTTGGTACCAATGATGTTGTGGTTGTTGTCGGGCTTCTCGACCAATGTCCAAACTTGGTTTCTCTCAAAATTATGTAGCTCTTCATGCATAGCGTTTATCCAATCCGGATCTTCCAATGCTTCTTCAACCTTCATAGGTTCAATGCTAGAGATGAATGAATAGTTTTCACAAAAGTTAGCTAAACGAGTTTTTGAGCGAGTGATTCTCCCGGTTTGTATATCATTGAGGATTTGCTCGACAGGATGATCTTTGGCAATTCTTGCTCGAACTCGTGAGAGCTTTTGCTTGGGTCTTCGTTGAACATCTTCTTCATCTTGTTCTTCTTCTTGGCCTTCTTCATTGTTGACGTCGTCGTTCTATTGTCGTGGTGGAGAAGGAGGTTGTTGATGTTCGTCTTGACGTATTTCCTCATTTTCTTCATCTTGGTGTGTCCCACTTGTGGATGCTTCCGTGTCGATTCTTGGTTCACCTTGTCGTGAAGTAGAAGCTTCCACTTAGACGGATGAAGTACTCTCCTTCACCTCCGTTGGACGAATTTTGCCAATGGACAAGTCTTGAATTGCTTCTGAAGGGTCTTTGTCTCCTACATCAATTGGCAATTGCTCTACTTGCGAGCCATTAGATTCATCAAACTTCACATCTACCGTCTCTTCAACCTTTCGGGTGAAATTGTTGTAGACACGGTAAGTGTGAGAGTTTGAGCCATAACCAAGTAGAAAACCTTCATGAGATTTAGGAGCAAACTTTGAACGACGATGCTTATCAAGAATGTAGCACTTTGAGCTGAATACTCGAAAGTATCCAACTTGGGGTTTGTTACCGGTGAGAAGCTCGTATGCCGTCTTGCCGAGTAGCTTGTGAAGATATAAGCGATTTGTTGCGTGACAAGCTGTCTCAACCGCTTCTGCCCAAAAGTGCTTTGGCGTCTTGTATTCATCAAGCATCATTCTTGCCATTTCGATGAGCGTCCGGTTCTTCCTCTCAACAACTCCATTTTGTTGAGGTGTGTATGTAGCCGAGAACTCGTGTGAAATCCCTTCTTCGTCAAGAAAGGTGTCCACATTTGCGTTCTTGAACTCCGTTCCGTTGTCACTCCGAACCTTCTTGATCTTCACATCAAACTGATTTTGGGCCTTCCTAGCGAAGTTTCTGAAGATCTTCTGGACCTGCGACTTGTCATTAAGAAAGAACACCCACGTAAATCTTGAAAAATCATCAACTATAACTAGACCAAAAGAATTTCCACCGAGACTCTTGTAGGCGTTGGGACCAAAAAGATCCATGTGAAGTAGCTCGAGTGGCCTCCTTGTGGTCATGATGTTCTTCACGGGATGTCTTCCTCCAACCTGTTTACCTGCTTGACAAGCACTGCAAAGTCTATCCTTATCAAATATGACATTGTTGACTCCAAGGATATGATTTCCTTTAATAAGCTTGTCAAGGTTTCTCATGCCAACGTGGCCTAGTCGTCTATGCCACAACCAACCTTTTGAGGATTTAGCAACAAAGAAAGTTTTAGGTTGTGCCTTTTTAGAGAAATCGACAATGTAAAGATCACCTCTACGCATACCCGTAAAGACCATTTTATGATTGTCTCGACGAAATACTTGGCAATCTACCTCAGTAAATAGGACATTCAAACCGAAATCAGCAAGTCTAGATACTGAAAGTAAGTTGTAGCCAAGAGATTCAACGAGCATGACATTTTGAATGGAACTATCATGTGAGATGGCCACCTTACCAAGGCCAACCACTTTACCCTTTGAATTATCACCAAAGGTGACATATTTTCGAGGGCCGTCATTTTCAGCAAGCCCACGAAACATCTCTTCATCTCCGGTCATATGATCAGTACATCCACTATCAAGAACCCATTCCTTTCCTCCTGATTCATATCCTCGAAGATTTGCCATAAGACCAAAATGTCTCATTGCATCATCAAGATCGAAGTCACTATCATCATCATCATAATATTCATGTTCATCATGATCTTGTGACTCATCATTTCCTAGAGAGGGTAATTCATTAGATAAATGATCATCAAAGTGGTCACTTTTATGAATTCTTATAGCTTTGAATATGATATCATTAATGATTCCAACATCTCCTTTAACATGCTTAAGATTGGTAAGTTCAAATAGTCATTTACCAAAACTAGGATCACTAGAGTTCATCTTACTCAAGGCAATAGATTTATGGATAATTTCATCCAAAGTTTTCAAGGAATGATCGGGAAATCGTTCCTCAAGAAATTTCCATATAGTATAGGCACAATTTTGAGTAGGCAAACTAGCAATCAAGTTTTTGGGCAATCCTCTAATGATGAGCTCAATAGTTCTAAGATTGCAAATCATGTCAATATCTTCATCTAGGGTAGGATGCAAAGGATCAATATGAGATGCACAAGGGCTAGCAATATACTTGTACAAATGATATTGATTGAAGATTACAAGCATCTCATTTTTCCACTCATGAAAATACTCTCCATCAAGAATAGGCACTCTATGTCTAAGACTCCCTAATGTAGACACATCCATCTTCCTCCAATGGTGATTAAACCAAGGCAATGGAGACCAAAGCTCTGATACCACTTGTAGGATCTAGAAGTAGATGTGTCTAGAGGGGGGGTGATTAGACACTTAATGCTAAAGTTGCAAGTTTTAAGCTTTTTCGGTTTAAGTGGAGTTTAGGCACAATTTCAACACACACAATACATATCAAGCAAGCATGCAAAGAGTATATGAGCAGCGGAATGTAAAGCATGCAACTTGTAAGAATGTAAAGGGAAGGGTTTGGAGAGATCAAACGCAATTTGAGACACGGATGTTTTTCCCGTGGTTCGGATAGGTGGTGCTATCCTACATCCACGTTGATGGAGACTTCAACCCACAAAGGGTAACGGTTGCGCGAGTCCACACAGGGCTCCACCCACAAAGGGTAACGGTTGCGAGAGTCCACACAGGGCTCCACCCACGAAGGGTCCACGAAGAAGCAACCACCCACAAAGGGTCCACGAAGAAGCAACCTTGTCTATCCCACCATGGCCATCGCCCACACAGGACTTGCCTCACTAGCGGTAGATCTTCATGAAGTAGGCGATCTCCTTGCCCTTACAAACTCCTTGGTTCAACTCCACAATCTTGTCGGAGGCTGCCAAGTGACACCTGGCCAATCTAGGAGACACCACTCTCCAAGAAGTAACAAATGGTGTGTAGGTAATGAACTCTTTGCTCTTGTGCTTCAAATGATAGTCTCCCCAACACTCAACTCTCTCTCATAGGATTTGGATTTGGTGGAAAGAATATTTGAGTGGAAAGCAACTTGGGAAGGCTAGAGATCAAGATTCATATGGTAGGAATGGAATATCTTGGTCTCAACACATGAGTAGGTGGTTCTCTCTCAGAACATATGAGTTGGAATGGTGTATGTGTTCTGATAGCTCTCTCATCGAATGAAGAGGAGGTGGAGGGGTATATATAGCCTCCACACAAAATCCAACCGTTACACACAGTTTTCCAATCTCGGTGGGACCAAATCAACAAACTCGGTCGGACCGAAAAGGTAAACCTAGTGACCGTTAGAGATTTCGGTGGGACCGACTGGATCAACTCGGTGGGACCGATGTGCTAGGGTTAGGGTAAATCCAAAACTCGGTTTGACCGATTACTCAAACTCGGTGGGACCGATTTGGGTAATAAGTGAGACTAAGATTTGGCCAAGAAAAACTCGATGGAACCGATTGCATATCTCGGTGGGACCGAGAATATTGCAATGGGTAACAGAGAGTTTGCAAGCCCATCTCGGTGAGACCGAGATCCCATCGGTGAGACCGAATTGATTAGGGTTTGGCAGTGGCTTATGACAAGTGAAACTCGGTGGCGCCAGATAAGAAGAATCGGTAGGACCGAGTTTGGCTTAGGGTTTAGGTCATATGTGGAAGTGGGAAAGTGCCTAAGGGTTTTGGAGCATATCACTAAGCACATGAAGCAAGAGGCTCATTAAGCAACACCTCATCCCTCCTTGATAGTATTGGCTTTTCCTAAAGACTCAATGTGATCTTGGATCACTAAAATGTAAAATGAGGAGTCTTGAGCTTGAAGCTTTAGCCAATCCTTTGTCCTTAGCATCTTGAAGGAGTTCCCACAACCTTTAGTCCATGCCACTCCATTGTTGAACTTATCTGAAACATGCTAGATCGAAATGTTAGTCCAACAAGAGATATGTTGTCATCAATTATCAAAACCACCTAGGGAGCACTTGTGCTTTCAGATGCCCATCAATAGATATCAATGTGAGTGAGTAGGGATTGCCATGCAACGGATGCACTAGAGCTATAAGTATATGCAAGCTCAAAAAGAAACTAAGTGGGTGTGCATCCAACTTGCTTGCTCATGAAGACCTAGGGCATTTTGAGGAAGCCCATCATTGGAATATACAAGCCAAGTTCTATAATGAAAGATTCCCACTAGTATATGAAAGTGATAACATGAGCGACTCTCTACTATGAAGATCATGGTGCTACTTTGAAGCACAAGTGTGGTAAAAGGATAGTAACATTGTCTGTTCTCTCTTTTTCTCTCATTTTTTTATTTGGGCCTTTTCTCTTTTTTCTTTTTTTCTCTTTTTTATGGCCTCTTTTCTTTCTCCTTTTTTTCGTCCGGAGTCTCATCCCGACTTGTGGGGGAATCATAGTCTCCATCATCCTTTCCTCACTGGGACAATGCTCTAATAATGATGATCATCACACTTTTATTTTTCTTACAACTCAAGAATTACAACTCGATACTTAGAAAAAAATATGACTATATGAATGCCTCCGGCGGTGTACCGGGATATGCAATGATACATGAGTGACATGTATGAAAGAATTATGAATGGTGGCTTTTCCACAAATACTATGTCAACTACATGATCATGCTAAGCAATATAACAATGATGGGGTGTGTCATAATGAACGGAATGGTGGAAAGTTGCATGGCAATATATCTCGGAATGGCTATGGAAATGCCATAATAGGTAGGTATGGTGGCTGTTTTGAGGAAGGTATATGGTGGGTGTATGATACTGGCGAAAGGTGCGCGGTATTAGAGAGGCTAGCAAAGGTGGAAGGGTGAGAGTGCGTATAATCCATGGACTCAACATTAGTCATAAAGAACTCATATACTTATTGCAAACATCTACAAGTTTTCAAAGCAAAGTATTACACGCATGCTCCTAGGGGGATAGATTGGTAGGAAAATACCATCGCTCATCCCCGACCGCCACTCATAAGGAAGGCAATCAAAAAATAAATCATGCCCCGACTTCATCACATAACGGTTCACCATACGTGCATGATACGGGAATCACAAGCTTCAACACAAGTATTTCTCAAATTCACAACTACTCAACTTGCATGACTTTAATATCACCATCTTCATATCTCAAAACAATTATCAAGTATCAAACTTATCATAGTATTCAACACACTCATAAGAGAATTTCTTTATTCTTGAAAACCTAGCATATTAGGATTTAAAGCAAATTACCATGCTATTAAGGCTCTCAAAATAATCTAAATGAAGCATGAGAGATCAATAGTTTCTATAAAATAAATCCACCATCGTGCTCTAAAAGATATAAGTGAAGTACTAGAGCAAAATTATATAACTCAAAAGATATAAGCGAAGCACATAGAGTATTCTAACAAATTCCAAATCATGTATGGCTCTCTCAAAAGGTGTGTAAAGCAAGGATGATTGTGTTAAACTAAAAAGCAAAGACTCAAATAATACAAGACGCTCCAAGCAAAACACATATCATGTGGTAAATAAAAATATAGCTCCAAGTAATGTTACCGATAGAAGTAGACGAAAGAGGGGATGCCTTCCGGGGCATCCCCAAGCTTTGGATTTTAGGTGTCCTTAGATTATCTTGGGGGTGCCATGGGCATCCCCAAGCTTAGGATCTTGTCACTCCTTGTTCCATAATCCATCAAATCTGTACCCAAAACTTGAAAACTTCACAACACAAAACTTAAAGTAGAAAATCTCGTGAGCTCCGTTAGCGAATGAAAATAAAAGATCACTTCAAGGTACTGTAATGAACTCATTCTTTATTTATATTTGTGTTATACCTACTGTATTCCAACTTCTCTATGGTTTATAAACTATTTTACTAGCCATAGATTCATCAAAATAAGTAAACAACACACGAAAAACAGAATCTGTCAAAAACAGAACAGTCTGTAGTAATCTGTAGCTAGCACAAGATCTGGAACCCCAAAAATTCTAAAATAAATTTCTGGACGTTAGGAATTTATCTATTAATCATCTGAAAAAAGAATTAACTAAATAGCACTTACCAAATAAAAATTACATCAGTTCTCGTGAGCGCTAAAGTTTCTGTTTCTTACAGCAAGTTCAACAAGACTTTCCCCAAGTCTTCCCAACGGTTCTACTCGGCATAAACACTAACTAAAAACAAAAAACACAACCAAAACAGAGGCTAGATAAATTATGTATTACTAAACATGAGCAAAAATCAAGGAATAAAAATAAAATTGGGTTGCCTCCCAACAAGCACTATCGTTTAACGCCCCTAGCTAGGCATAACAAGCAAGAATAGATCTAGGTATTGTCATCTTTGGTAGGCAATCCATAAGTGGATCTCATAATAGATTCATAAGGTAATTTAATTTTGTTTCTAGGAAAGTGTTCCATGCCTTTCCTTAATGGAAATTGGAATCTAATATTTCCTTCCTTCATATCAATAATCGCACCAATTGTTCTAAGGAAAGGTCTACCAAGAATAATAGGACATGAAGGATTGCAATCTATGTCAAGAACAATAAAATCTACGGGCACATAATTCCTATTTGCAACAATAAGAACATCATTAATTCTTCCCATAGGTTTCTTAATAGTGGAATCCGTAAGGTGCAAGTTTAGAGAGCAATCATCAAAATCACGGAAACCTAACAAATCACACAAAGTCTTTGGAATCGTGGAAACACTAGCACCCAAATCACATAAAGCATAGATTTCATGATCTTTAATTTTAATTCTAATAGTTGGTTCCCACTGATCATAAAGTTTTCTAGGGATAGAAACTTCCAATTCAAGTTTTTCTTCATAAGATTGCATCAAGGCTTCAATGATATGTTTAGTAAACGCTTTATTTTGACTATAAGCAAGAGGAGAATTTAGCACGGATTGCAACAAGGAAATACAATCAATCAAAGAGCAATTTCCATAGTTAAATTCCTTGAAATCCATAATAGTGGGTTTAGCAACATCTAGGGTTTCAATTTCTTCAATCCCACTTTTATCAAATTTAGCATCAAGATCAACAAATTCTGAATTCTGGGAACGCCTTCTAGGTAAAGGTGGATCATATTCAGTCCCATCATTATCAAGATTCATACTGCAAAACAAAGATTTAATAGGGGACACATCAATAACTTTTAGATCTTCATCTTTATTTTCATAGCAACTAGAAGAACACACTCTTATTAAGGCATCTTTCTTAGCACGCATCCTAGCGGTTCTTTCTTTGCACTCATCAATGGAAATTCTCATGGCTTTGAGAGACTCATTGATATCATGCTTAGGTGGAATAGATCTAAGTTTCAAAAATCAACATCAAGAGCAATTCTATCAACGTTCCTAGCCAAATCATCAATCTTAAGCAATTTTTCTTCAATCATAGCATTAAAATTCTTTTGCAAAGTAATAAATTCTTTAATATTAGATTCAAAATCAGAGGGCATCTTATTATAATTTCCATACGAATTGTTGTATGAATTACCATAATTATTAGAGGGATTACTAGGATAAGGCCTAGGATTGAAATTTCCTCTATACGCATTGTTACCAAAATTGTTCCTACCAACAAAATTCACATCCATAGATTCATTATTATTCTCAATCAAAGTAGACAAGGGCATATCATTAGGATCAGAAGAAGCACTCTTATTAGCAAATAATTTCATAAGTTCATCCATCTTTCCACTCAAAACATTAATTTCTTCTATCGCATGCACCTTTTTATTAGTAGATCTTTGAGTATGCCATTGAGAATAATTAACCATAATATTATCTAGGAGTTTAGTAGCTTCTCCTAAAGTGATTTCCATAAAAGTTCCTCCGGCGGCCGAATCTAAAAGATTTCTAGAAGCAAAATTCTATCTGGCATAAATTTTTTGTATAATCATACACAAATTTAAACCATGAGTAGGGCAATTACATATCATTAATTTCACTCTCTCCCAAGCTTGTGCAACATGTTCATGATCAAGTTGCTTAAAATTCATAATATCGTTTCTAAGAGAGATGATCTTAGCGGGAGGAAAATACTTAGAGATAAAAGCATCTTTGCACTTATTCCATGAAGCAATACTATTTTTAGGCAAAGACGAAAACCAAGCTTTAGCACGATCTCTAAGCGAAAAAGGAAATAGCTTCAATTTAACAATATCATTATCCACATCTTTCTTCTTTTGCATGTCACACAAATCAACGAAGCTATTTAGATGGGTAGTGGCATCTTCACTAGGAAGGCCGGAGAACGGATCTTTCATGACAAGATTCATCAAAGCAGCATTAATTTCAGAAGATTCAGCATCGGTAAGAGGAGCAATTGGAGTGCTAATAAAATCATTGTTGTTGGTATTGGTGAAGTCACACAATTTAGTATTATCTTGAGCCATCGTGACAAGCAAGCAAACTAACACACAAGCAAACAAAAAGCAAGCAGACAAAAAGAGGCAAATAGAGAGGGAGGATAGAGAGAGAGAGGGCGAATAAAACCACAAGGGTGAAGTGGGGGAGAGGAAAACGAGAGGCAAATGGCAAATAATGTAATGCGGGAGATAAGGGTATGTGATGGGTACTTGGTATGTTGACTTTTGCGTAGACCTCCCCGGCAACGGCGCCAGAAATCCTTCTTGCTACCTCTTGAGCACTGCGTTGATTTCCTCGAAGAGGAAGGGATGATGCAGCAAAGTAGCGTAAGTATTTCCCTTAGTTTTTGAGAACCAAGGTATCAATCCAGTAGGAGGCTACGCGCGAGTCCCTCGCACCTGCACAAAACCAATAAATCCTCGCAACCAACGCAAATAGGGGTTGTCAATCCCTATAGGGCCACTTACGAGAGTGAGATCTGATAGATATGATAAGATAACATTTTTGGTGTTTTTATGATAAAGATGCAAAGTAAAATAAAGGCAAAGTAAATAGCAAAGGAAATAACTAAGTAGTAGGAGATCAATATGATAAAGATAGACCTGGGGGCCATAGGTTTCACTAGTGGCTTCTCTCAAGAGCATAAATATTCTACGGTGGGTGAACAAATTACTGTTGAGCAATTGACAGAATTGAGCATAGTTATGAGAATATCTAGGTATGATCATGTATATAGGCATCATGTCCGAGACAAGTAGACCAACTCCTGCCTGCATCTACTACTATTACTCCACTCATCGACCGCTATCCAGCATGCGTCTAGAGTATTAAGTTAAAAACAGAGTAATGCCTTAAGCAAGATGACATGATGTAGAGGGATAGACTCATGCAATATGAAGAAAACCCCATCTTGTTATCCTCGATGGCAACAATACAATACATGCCTTGCTGCCCTTACTGTCACCAGGAAAGGACACCGCAAGATTGAACCCAAAGCTAAGCACTTCTCCCATTGCAAGAAAGATCAATCTAGTAGGCCAAACCAAACTGATAATTCGAAGAGACTTGCAAAGATAACCAATCATACATAAAAGAATTCAAAGAAGATTCAAATATTATTCATAGATAGACTTGATCATAAACCCACAATTCATCGGTCTCAACAAACACACCGCAAAAAGAAGATTGCATCGAATAGATCTCCACAAGAGAGGGGGAGAACATTGTATTGAGATCCAAAAAGAGAGAAGAAGCCAACTAGCTACTAGCTATGGACCCGTAGGTCTGAGGTGAACTACTCACACTTCATCGGAGAGGCTATGTTGTTGATGTAGAAGCCCTCCGTGATCGATGCCCCCTTCGGCGGAGCTCCGGAACAGGCCCCAAGATGGGATCTCATGGATACAGAAAGTTACGGCGGTGGAATTAGGGTTTTGGCTCCTGTTCTGAATGTTTGGGGGTACGTGGATATATATAGGAGGAAGAAGTACGTCGGTGGAGCAACAGGGGCCCACGAGGGTGGGGGGCACACCTGGTAGGGTAGGGCGCGCCCCCTACCTCGTGTCCTCTTGTTACGTGCCTTGACGTAGGGTCCAAGTCTCCCAGGTCTTATATGTTGAGAAAATCACGTCCCCGAAGGTTTCATTCCATTTGGACTCCGTTTGATATTCCTTTTCTTCGAAACCCTAAAACAGGCAAAAAACAGCAATTCTGGGCTGGGCCTCCGGTTAATAGGTTAGTCCCAAAAATAATATAGAAGTGGATAATAAAGCCCAATAATGTCCAAAACAGTAGATAATATAGCATGGAGCAATCAAAAATTATAGATACGTTGGAGACGTATTAGGCCCTAGTGACAAGTATTAAGCATAGCAAAGTCATAGCAACATCAATCTCAGAACACAGTGGATACTAGGGATCAAACCCTAACAAAACTAACTTGATTACATGATAGATCTCATCCAACCCATCACCGTCCAGCAAGCCTACGATGGAATTACTCACGCACGGCGGTGAGCATCATGAAATTGGTGATGGAGGATGGTTGATGATGACGATGGCGACGGATTCCCCTCTCCGGAGCCCCGAACGGACTCCTGATCAGCCCTCCCGAGAGGTTTTAGGGCTTGGCGGCGGCTCCGTATCGTAAAACGCGATGAATCCTTCTCTCTAATTTTTTTCTCCCCGAAACCAAATATATAGAGTTGGAGTTGAGGTCGGAGGAGCTCCAGGGGGCCCACGAGGTAGGGGTGCGCCCTAGGGGGGCAGGCGCGCCCCCACCCTCATGGACATGTGGTGGGCCCCCTGGTCTTCATCTTTTGCAAGGATTTTTTATTATTTCCGAATAGATGTTCCGTGAGTTTCAGGTCATTCTGAGAACTTTTGTTTCTGCACATAAATAACACCATAGCAATTCTGCTAAAAACAGCGTCAGTCCGGGTTAGTTCCATTCAAATCATGCAAGTTAGAGTCCAAAACAAGGGCAAAAGTGTTTGGAAAAGTAGATACGACGGAGACGTATCAGAACACCACGACAAACTTATCCAAGAACTCCATGAACACCTTATTCATCATACTCATGAAATAGGCAGGGGCGTTAGTCAATCCAAATGACATAACCATATACTCATAAAGCCCATACCTTATGGTAAAAGCTGTCTTAGGTATATCCTTTTCTCGAATCTTCAGCTGGTGATAACCTGATCGCAGGTCGATCTTCGAAAACACTTTAGCTCCTTGTAGCTGGTCAAACAGATCTGTCGGAGTAATGGGCCACGGGTAGGCCAACCCAAGCCCCATGACCTTTCAAGACCTCAGGGCAGGCTGCGCCCCTCAAGACCACAGGGCGAAGAGCCGCCTCCTGGGGAGTCTACGGCAAGGCGGCCGACTGCCCGCTCACGGCCGAGTCCCAGGGACGACTTCCAGAGAAGCCGGCTTTGGGAGTCGGCCGGCGACTCCAGCAAACCGTGACCTCATCAAGGGGGACGGGGCAGGGGTGTGGCTACAATGAAGCCCACTCCCCGCCCCTTACCAAGGGCAGGCATGGCTACAGCGCGCCGTACTTGGGAAGATCTCCCCACGGCGTGGCACTGTTGCCCAGCCGGCCCTGACATCAACACCACTGTACTTGGTCCTGCGCCCACGACGGCTTGTCTGTACGGCCCGGAGGCAGCAGGGCCCACTAGCCAGCGAGACCTCGGGAGACGGCGGGGGCACCGCCAGTCGTACCCAACGGGAGTCGGCCCGGGGGAGTCGGCCGAGCCCTCCCCGGGCCCACGCGCCATTAATCAAGAAGAGACGGGGAGTGGCCACAGTGATCGCCCGCCAGGCAGCGGGGCTGTTGCCACGACCCCATGACCAAGCTTGCATCATCAGGAGCACGACTACAGTAATCAGCAGCCGGCAAGACCCGCCCGCGGCGGACGCGGCCTGTCGGCTCCGTACCAGACCAGTCAGCGAGGCCCACCAGTCGGCGGGCCCCAGCAGCCGGTGGAGAAGTCGGAGGTCGGAGACACTGACGGCTTGGCCCGCGCCCAGTCACATTACCATTGTACCCCTGGGGGGTAGGCCTATATAAACCCCCCAGGGCACCCATGCAAAGGGTTGGATCCCAGTAGTTCTATACCTCACCAGATATAGGGAGAGAGCTAGCCTTGCCCTCTTCTACCACCATACACAGCTCAAGGAGCAACCGTGTAAACCCTTGACGATAGTGATCATGCGGAGACCCCGCAGAGCAGCAGTAGGGGTATTATCTCCCCGGAGAGCCCCAAAGCTGGGTAAGATTCGCCGGCGTGCATGTCTTCGCCTCATCCCGTTTCCAGGCACCGGCGATGTTCTACTCGCCCCCACCATGATAAGCCATCCGTTGGCATATGTCGCACCAAACCCCCGACATTTGGCGCCCATCGTGGGGCATGGTGCACCGCTGTCCGGAGATCTGTTCTGGACGGGAACCCTTTTCCTCCCTGGCGAGCGCAGCCAGCCAGGCACGCCAGATGAAGTTTGCGTCGACGCATTGCGCGGCGTGGAGATCGCCTGCGCAGCCAGCTCCTTGGCCGAACTTGTCGGCGAGGTCCGCCTCTCCGACGAACCTGCGTCTGACGCAGGCGTAGGCGGCCCCGAAAACCTCCTCACGGGCCTCCTTGATCAACTCCACATTTCCGGCGAGCCTGCCGTAGACTTGGAGTCCGTAGGCTCCACCGACCCGATGCTGGTCGACTCCGACATCGCGTCGGTCGACGCCTTCCCCTCCAACGTGGTGGTCTACGATGAACCTCTCCCCCACGCGGAGAGCGATGGGAGCACCGTCACTGAGGTGCTGGTCATCAGTCATGACGAGTTCCCTGGTGGAAGGGCGCCCGACTCACTCGGCGCGGCGCTGCAAGACCTAGGTGCGCCCATTCCAGAAGATGCTGACGCAGAGACGTTAGAAGCGCGCCACCTTCAGCTTGTTAAAGGCGCGAAGAAGCTAGCCAGCATGAGACGCTTGTCAGAAGCTTACCGGCGGGAGATGGATCGCGCTGTTGGCGGCTTGCCGGCTCCGGCAGGCCCAGCCGCCTTGGCGCGGTTCAGCAGCGCGGCGTAGCCATCGCCAGCCTATTAGGGGCTAGCCGCCCCGTGTATGCCACGCCAGCGGAGAACATCCGAGCCACCCAGGCAGCGGCGGATGAGCTGGACAATTTTGAGGGTGAAGAGCGCCGCCTCATGATGGAGCGAGTCCAGCGGCTCCTCGACACGGCCGCCACGCAGAACGAGGCCGGCTGCCGCACGGAGGCGCCGCAGCGGCCAAACGACGACCCGCACCGAGATCAAGGCGCGACGTCTCGGACGCCGACTGGCGGAGCCCGAGGGAGAAAGGACAAGGAGCCGGTTGTCAGCCACAATCGGACTCGGATTACCATAGAGCGCAACCGAGATGACCGCCCAAGAGCAGTGGAACGACGGGACGACTGTCCGCCTCCCCCTTCCCGCAAGGAGAGGCGAGTCTCCCCACCGCCTGTTGACCATCCGACTCTCGGTGACCGCCTTGGCCGCCGAGAGGGGGTCGGAGAGAATGACGCCCGCCACTGGATCGACCGACTTCACCGGTCCCTGGCGCTGGAAGAAGAAGACGAGCTGGGTCCGCGTTGTTTCGGGCCCCACATTCGGGACGAGCCCTTTCCCAGAGGGTTCACGCTCCCAAGAGACACCCCCAAGTATACCGGCTCCGTGAAGCCGGAAGACTGGCTAGTCGACTACTCCACGGCTGTCAGCATAGCAAACGGCAACAAGCATGTCGCCGTAAAGTACGTTCCGCTCATGCTCCAGGGCACGGCCCGGACATGGCTGAACAGCCTAAAGCCCCGCAGCATCAACAGCTGGGTTGACTTCACCGAAGCATTCGTTCGCAACTTCACCAGCACGTACAAGCGTCCTCCCAAGCCTCGCCAGCTCTCCCTATGCGTGCAAGGTCCTGACGAGTTGACTCGCGACTGCCTCACGCGTTGGGCCGAGCTCCGGAACTCCTGCGAGGGCGTGCACGAGGTGCAGGCCATCGAGTACTTCACAGCCGGGTGCCGAGAAGGCACCCTCCTCAAGCACAAGCTCCTCTGCTACGGCCGACTCCTCCATGAAGACGGAGATTCAAATCAGCACGACTGGCAAGGTAGCTCCTCAGGCTCCAAGAACTCCGGCAGCAGACGCCGGCCGGCGACAACAGTAGGGCGACCACAAGTGCAAGGCCCCGCAGCCGGCTTCCAGCAGCCGGCAGGTCACGACCGTCGAAGCCCAGCAGTCAGAAGAGCAGCCTCCGCCCAAACGACAGAAAGGCGGCAAGCTGAACTGGTTGCCGGCCTTCTCCTACGAGCAGACCTTGGATGGACCTTGAAAGTTCCACAGCAGCGCAAAGCCGTCGAATCACACCACCCAGAAGTGCCACTGGCTCACCAGGATCGCCAAGGGAGATGGCCTCCTGCCACCCCCGCCTGCTGGGCAGCCGCCTCCGCCTCCGCCCCAGCAGCCGGCAGTCAGGCCAGTCGGCGTAGTACAAGACGAGTACCCTGAAGAGCACAGAGCCTACGTGGTGTTCACCAGTGTGGCTGATGATCGACGCAGCAGGCGGCTGCAGCGGCAAGAGGTGAACACAGTAGCCTCAGAGACGCCAGAGTTCATGCACTGGTCAGAGAGGCCCATCAGCTGGAGCAGGGCTGACCACCCAGAAGTGATGCCGAGTCCGGGCTCCTACGCCTTGGTCCTGGACGCCACCTTTTCCACGGACAAACGGGCCGCGCGTTTCTCGCGAGTCCTGATAGATGGGGGCAGCAGCATCAACATCCTGTACAAGGACACCATGGAGAAGTTAGGAATCAAGCAGAGACAGCTTCAGAACAGCCGGACTGTGTTCCACGGCATTGTTCCTGGGCTTTCCTATTCACCAATCGGCAAGATCCTGATTGACGTCCTCCTTGGGGACAAAGATCACTTCCGAAGAGAGTTTGTTTGGTTTGAGGTGGTGGACCTTGAGAGCCCGTACCATGCGCTGCTTGGCTGGCCCGCCTTGGCCAAGTTCATGGCGGTCCCCCACTACGCCTACCTCAAGATGAAGATGCCCATTTCTAGGGGAATTCTGACTGTGGCCGGCGACTACCGGAAGTCGTCCGCCTGCGCGGCCGAGAGCAGTCGGCTGGCTGAGTCCCTGGTGATTGCGGCCGAGAAGTGACTCCTTGAGCGAGCTGTGGCGATGGCCGGCAAGGAGCCGGAGATATCGCCCGTCCCGAAGGAGTCGGAAGCCGAAGGTTCGTTCAAGCCGGCCAAAGAGACAAAGAAGATACCCTTGGATCCGGAGCACCTAGAGAGGTACGCTGTCATAGGTGCAAACCTCGACAGCAAATAGGAAGGCGAGCTCGTCTATTTCCTCCGTGAAAATCGCGACATCTTCGCATGGTCTCCCAAAGACATGCCAGGTGTGCCGACGGAATTTGCCGAGCACAAGTTACACGTCCGATCTGATGCAAAGCCGGTCAGGCAGCCCCTGCACCGCTTATCAGAAGAGAAGAGAAGAGTTGTCGGAGAAGAGATAGCCCGACTCCTAGCAGCCGGCTTCATTATGGAAGTTTTCTTCCCGGAGTGGCTGGCGAATCCGGTCCTGGTGCTAAAGAAGAACAAGCAATGGCGAATGTGTATTGACTACACGAGCCTCAACAAGGCCTGCCCCAAGGACCCATTTGCTCTGCCAAGAATTGATCAGGTGATAGACTCCACCGCCGGATTCGAGCTGTTGAGTTTCTTGGATGCGTACTCAGGATATCACCAGATCAAGCTGAACCCGGCTGACAGATTGAAGACCGCCTTCATCACGCCGTTTGGAGCATTCTGCTACCTCACCATGACGTTCGGCTTGAGAAATGCCGGCGCCACCTTTCAGCGTTGCATGCAGAAGTGCCTCCTTAGGCAGCTCGGCAGGAACGCCCACGTTTACGTGGATGACGTGGTGGTGAAGACAGAAAAGCAAGGAACATTGCTGGAAGATCTCAAGGAGACCTTTGAGAACCTACGACGGTTCCAGATCAAGCTCAACCTCGAGAAGTGTGTCTTCGGAGTACCAGCCGGCCAGCTGCTAGGTTTCCTGGTCTCTGAACGCGGCATAGAATGCAACCCAGTAAAAATCAAGGCCATCGACAGAATGGAGGTACCTAGCCGACAGCTGGATGTGCAGAAGTTCACCGGCTGCTTGGCGTCCATCAGCTGATTCATCAGTCGGTTGGGCGAGAAAGCTCTCCCCTTATACCAGCTCATGAAGAAGACCACTTTTTTCGAGTGGAACCATAAGGCGGACGAAGCTTTTCACCAGTTGAAGAAGATGCTGACTACTCCACCCGTCCTGGCGGCTCCAACTCCCAAGGAACCTATGCTCCTGTACATCGCCGCCACCAGCCGAGTAGTCAGCACAGTCATTGTAGTAGAGCACAAGGAGGAAGGCAAGGCGCTACCGGTCCAAAGACCAGTATATTACCTGAGCGAGGTACTGTCGACCTCCAAGCAGAACTACCCCCACTACCAGAAGATGTGCTATGGCGTGCACTTTGCCGCCAAGAAATTGAAGCCTTACTTTCAAGAACATCCAATCACGGTGGTCTGCACGGCTCCACTTGCCGAGATCATCGGTAGCCGAGATGCCTCTGGTCGAGTGGCCAAGTGGGCCATAGAGCTGGCTCCTTACACCATCTACTACCAGCCCCGCACCGCTATCAAGTCACAAGCACTGGCCAACTTCCTCGTCAACTGGGCCGAGACCCAGTACCTGCCTCCAGCACCTGACTCCACCCATTGGCGGATGCACTTCGACGGCTCCAAGATGCGCACCGGCTTGGGAGCCGGCGTCGTCCTCACCTCTCCCAAAGGCGACAAGCTCAAATATGCACTGCAAATCCATTTTGCCACCTCCAACAACGTGGCCGAGTACGAGGCGCTCATTCACGGGCTCCAGCTTGCCAAAGAACTTGGCATCCGCCGGATCTTGTGTTATGGCGACTCAGACTTAGTGGTCCAGCAGTCGTCTGGCGATTGGGACGCAAAAGATGCAAACATGGCGAGCTACCGTTTCCTCGTGCAGCAACTCAGCGGGTATTTCGAAGGGTGCGAGTTCCTCCATGTGCCAAGAAACGACAACGACCAAGCAGACGCCTTGGCACGAATCGGCTATACCCGCCAAGCAATACCATCTGGCGTCGCCCTTCAACGCCTCCTCAAGCCGTCTGTCAAGCCTCCACCAGAATCAGACTCCATCTTTGTGCCGGCTCCTCCCGAAGACGGCGGATCCGACTCCAGAGCCCCGGCAGTCAGAACGGGGACTTTGGCGGGCGACTCCAAAGCTGCCACAGTCGAGCCCAGCCCGGGGACTGCGGTGACGAACTTGAAGATTCCAGAACTCGACCCAAGGACCGAGCCAGTCGGCCTGGGGACTTCATCAGCCCAACATGCGGTTGTTGACTCCAGCCCGCCGCCTTCCAGCCCAGCCGCCCTCATCCAAGTCGCCGTTCTAATAGTCGACGGAATAGCAGCACCCTCATGGGCCCAGCCCATCCTCAAATTTCTGGTGAGCAAAGAGCTACCAACTGATGAGACCTCAGCTCGGCAAGTACAACACCGGGCAGCAGCCTATACCATAATCAACAGAGAGCTGGTCAGGCGCAGCGTCACTGGTGTCTACCAGCATTGCGTAGAGCCAGAGCAAGGCCATGAAATCCTCAAAGACATCCATCAAGGCGAATGTGGCCACCATGCGGATTCAAGAGCACTCGTCGCCAAAGCCTTTCGGCACAGTTTCTTTTGGCCGACTGCCTTGGAAGAGGCCAAGGAGTTGGTCCAAAAATGCAAAGGGTGCCAGAAGTTCAGCTCCAAGCCGCACCAGCCGGCTTCCGCGCTCAAGACCATCCCGATTGCTTGGCCTTTCGCAGTTTGGGGTCTAGACATGGTGGGACCATTCAAAACAGCACGAGGTGGTCTGACTCACCTACTTGTCGCAGTGGACAAGTTCACCAAGTGGGTGGAAGTAAAGCCAATTAAGAAACTGAATGGTCCGACTGCCGTGACCTTCATCACCGATATCACAATTCGGTACGGCATACCACACAGCATCATCACCGACAATGGCACAAATTTTGCCAAAGGCGCCTTGGCCCGTTTCTGCGCAACACAGGGCATCCGACTGGACCTAGCGTCTGTCGCCCACCCGCAGTCAAACGGCCAAGTGGAGCGAGCAAACGACCTCATCTTGTCCGGCATCAAGCCTCAGTTAATCGAGCCTCTGGAGCGCTCGGCTGGCTGCTAGCTCGATGAGCTGCCAGCCGTCCTCTGGAGTCTGCGCATGACTCCAAACAAGTCAACCTGCTTCACGCCCTTCTTCCTCGTCTACGGTGCTGAAGCCGTCATCCCAACGGACATAGAGTTCGACTCCCCACGAGTCACCATGTACACCGAGGAGGAAGCAGAAGAAGCACGACAAGACGGCGTTGATCTGCTGGAAGAGGGCCGGCTACTGGCACTCAGCCGGTCCGGCATCTACCAGCAGAGCCTGCGCCGATACCATAACAGGAAGGTCAGGCCAAGATCTTTCCAAGAAGGCGACCTTGTGCTCCGGCTGATCCAGCAAATAGCCGGCCAGCACAAGCTGTCGCCGCCTTGGGAGGGCCCTTTCATCACCAGCAAAGTACTAGGCAACGACTCCTACTACCTGATCGATGCTCAAAAGCCCCGAGCACGCAAGAAGGACGACTCCGGCACGGAGACAGAGCGGCCATGGAATGCAAATCTTCTCCGAAGATTTTGCAGTTGATGCAGTATGTACCACACTACCTTTTGTATTAAAGTTCCAAGACTTTGGGCCCCCCGAGACGAGCTCGGGTACTGCCCTCTTTTGTCTGTATGATAAAAATTATGCCTACAAGTATGATTACTCTTTGTCATACCGCGTGGCACCGGGCTCGACAAGTCGGCCCGGGGACTTGCCGCCTTGCACTATGAAATGCTTCCTGCAGCCGGACAAGTAGTGTGTAGCATCTAAGCCGTCTTCTGTCAGAAGCCGCAGCTCACAGAGCAACTGTACGGTGGGCAGAGGTAAGTTAGAATGGGTGCTCGCACGAAAAATGGCTAAGGACTCAAAGCATAAAACATAGCTCAAGACGGCTTCCAGCCTTTCTCGCAAACCGATTCTCGGATAGTCAGATTATCGTTTTCTATCCAACTTGCTCAAAGAATCTTGAAATCGGCTAAGTACTTGCTTTCCCAAAGTAGCCTAGCACTTGATCTAGCAACAGTCTGCAGAGCGGCTGTCCGATTGGCAAGGCAGGCAACTAGGGGAAAGTGGCAAAGGAAAACAGCCAAAAGAACAATGAGCAAGAAAGGATAGATATATAAATTTACATAACATAGGCCCTTGGCCGAATTGTCAAGCAGAGGTTCAAAATACACCCCGTGGGTGGAATTGTGCGAATTAACAAGTTCTTCAAAAGACTACCGAAGCAGATAAAACAAAAGGCACAACGGCAGCTTAGGAGGCGGCAGACGGAGTCGGGGGGTCGGAGGAGGCGCCGGCGTCAGTCGTCGGGGCGGTCGGCCGGCTAGTCTCGGCTTGATCGCCTCCGGCAGCAGTCGGATCGGTCGCACGCGGCTCGTTGCTGGAGGCGCGGTCGGGCTGAGGCTGGCCGTCTGCTCCGTCTTCTGGTGCCTCCACCTCGCCCTCATCCTCCGCCTCGTCCTCCTCCTCGACGCTGGAGCCGATCACCTCCGCCGAGTCTTCGCCGTAGTCTGGGTTCATCCCAAACCACTCCGGCAGGACCTCCTCGCCATCTTCAGACCGCTCGGGTACGAAGATGCTCGTATCGGTGTACTCGGCGATTGCCGCAGCACGCTTGACGAGGGCGTCTGCCGCAGCCGCCAGCTCCGGCTGGGCCTCCGACCGAAGCGTGGCCAACCGGTCTAGATCCAGCCCCGGGTACCACGCCTTGACGAACTCCAAGGCCCGACGCGCTCCAGCCCGGGCCGAAGAGCCCTTCCAGGCCTCGAGGCGACCAGCCGCGACCTCCAACCAGTTGGCCGTCAGGCTGGGGGTGTGCGGAGCCTGCATATCCGTCCAAAGGGCGGACATCACCTGGGCGCTGACACGCTGAAGCCGGCACAGCATCCGGTGAGCCGGTCGGAGGCGAGCCTCGATACTCAAGATGTGCTCATCAAGAGTTCGGGGGGCATCGGCGGCGATCTCTGCGCCCTCCGCCCTCCGACTTGCGCGATCGGCCTTGATGGCTTGGATAGCGGCCTGAGACTGCCCAGGGAAGAAGTCTGCAAAAGACACGAAGAAACAAAAAAGCGAGTCAAAAACCAGGAGTCGGCCCGACCTAGGTCGGAGGCTCAAAGAAAGAAAATAAAGAGACTCAGCATCAACGATGTC
This sequence comes from Triticum urartu, assembly GCF_056163025.1. NCBI lineage: Eukaryota > Viridiplantae > Streptophyta > Magnoliopsida > Poales > Poaceae > Triticum > Triticum urartu. The sequence continues at coordinate 94,637,254 of NC_141877.1, forward strand.
TTCGATCTCGTGGAAGCCGAAGGACAGCATCGCTTCCTTGTCAGACCAGGAAGAGCGCTCGCTCGCGAACTCGGCCAGGAGGGTGGCCTCCGTCTCCTCCGCCTCCCTCTGCGACTTCGCGAGCAGCCCCTTCTGCTCTGCCAACTGAGTGGTCAGCAGATCGCGCTCCGTGGCGATCTTGCCGCACTCCTCCCCTTTGGCGAGCAGGGCGGAGTTGGCTTCGCTCAGCTGCTGTTGAAGAGCAGCGTTGGCCCTTGAAGGAAAGAAAGAAAGACAGCAGTCGTCAATAAAGTAGGTCACCGGGGAGATCCGACCCGACTGCTTAGCAGTCGGCCCGAATCTCGGGGACTACAGCCCGCGGGTGCGCTAGCGCGCCCCCGCAGAGAAGAGAAAAAGGAGAAGGACTTACTCCGGCTCTCCGCCAAGTCGGCAGCCCGCTTGCCCAACTCTTCAACGTTACGGTTGAAGGTGGTGACGCGGAGGTTGTGGTAGTCCTGCAACAAGCATTTCAGACAAAGTTAGTACCCAGAAGCACATCAAATTGGAGTTCCGAACCGCCTGCTCAGCAGCCGGCCCGAAACTCGAGGACTACACCCAGTGGGTGCACTGGCGCGCCCCCACAGAGAGGAACAAGAAAAATAAAGGCCCAAAGAAAAGACATACCCGGACGGCTGCCCGTGACGCCAGGAACGCCTTGGTGCAGCTCTGGAGGGCGTCGCCCTCAGCGCGGAGCTTCGCCTGGACGTCCAGGAGCGCCCGGTTCAGCGGCCCTGTGCCGCCTCCCCGCACCCACCCAACGGGTGCGGCGCTCGTCGCCTCGGCGTCTGGAGCCGCGGAGCTGGCGGTGCCGGCCTCCAGGGGGTGGGGTGCTGAAGTCGCCTTCTCTAGACGATGGCGCGCTGGCAAGCCGACCTGGAGAAGCAACCTCGCCACGGCCTCTTCTTTGGTCGACGGCACTGGAGGGTCCGCTGGCTGCTCGCCTCGCACGCCTTCAGACGGCGGCGGAGGCGGCGGCGGAGCGTTCATGCTCGGAGTTGAGGGCTCGCCGCCTTCCCTCTCCTCGACGAGGTTCTCCCCGCTGGCTCCTCCAGTATGCCCCGTGAACTCCGACGGCGGCGGCGCAGAGTTCAGCGGGGTAACAAGCAAGGCCGCCTGGCAGCGTGCGGCTTCCTCAGCCTGCTGCTTCGCCGCGGCGGCGGCTTCGGCCTCCGCTAGTTTTTTCTTGGCGGAGGCCTCCGCCCTGTCGGCCTCCGCCTTCTCCAGGCAGAGGGCTTCTTCTTGATTGCGCTTCTCCTGCGCATTCCGCTCCGTCGGCTCTCGGAGGTCGGCAGCAGGGTCTATCCGCCGAGTGGTGGCGGGCGTCTTCGCTGACCCCATGACGGAGGCGGCGGCGACCCGCTCAAGAGAGAGGGGAGCCCTGAAGAAAGAAGGACGAGTAGAGACTCAGACAAAACACGAAGAAAGAATAAACTTTGAAGTCAGAATACTTACGCAGAGACCAACGGTGGCTTCTTGACTTCCTTACGGAAGCAAATGGCCTTCGCGGCCGCCTCGTCCCGCCGGGTCGCCGCAGCCGAGCCCTTGGGCTTCTTCGGCCGGCTGCCGAACAAAGTCGGCGCAGCCCGGCGCTTCTTCCCGCCGCCTGGAGCGCCCGGCGCGGCAAAAGAGCCCGCGCCCGGCTGGCAAGCCCCTGGCCGATGGCGAGGGGCGACTACTTCCTCGGAGTCGTCTTCAGGCCAATCGGCAAAGGTGGCCGAGGGCCTGAAGTCGCCTGTCGTCCCTCCTCCTCCCTCGGCGTCGTCTTCCAGAGCAGCCGCCCCCAGATCGGGGTCGTCGACGTCGCTCTCCGCCCGGTCGGCGGCAAACTCACGGGCCGGCCCCGAGGTGCCGGCTGGTGGTGAAGAAGGGGATTCTAACCAAAAAGCAGACTGATTAGAACAAGATTCGGCAAGAAGAAGACAATCTAAAGAAAAGAAAGGCAACTGACCACGGGCAGGGGGTTGGCGCGGGAGTATGGCTCCTTGCCGAATCGCCAGTCCTTCGGGAGCCTACTGTCCGAGAGGTAGTTCACCATCAGGGCCACCTCTTCGTGAGGCATGTCCTTGGTGCACATCCGACTCGGGTCGCGGCCCCCGCTCATCTGGCACATCAGGTGAGGGCGGCCTTGGAGTGGGAGAACTCGGCGCGAGACGAAGGCGGCCAGCAGGTCCGGGCCAGTCAGACCCTCCGACTGCGTCAGCACTCGGAGTCGCGCGATGGCGCCGGCTCCCGCAGGCGTCAGCGACCTGGCCCGGTATGACCAGTTGGGCAGTCTGCCAGCCGGCGGGCCGGCTTCGAAAGACGGCAGATTGACCCAGTCGCCCCGCGTGGCGACGTTCCTGACATAGAAGTAGGACCGCTGCCACATCTTCACCGACTTCAGCAGCGCGATGGAGGGGAAGTGGTTGTCGGCTCCTGTCCTTCGCACGGTGATGAAGGCGCCGCACTGAGCCGGCACGCCCGCGGCCTGGGTGCCGAGCTTGGAGAAGAAGAACTCCCCCCAGAGCTCGAGGGTGGGGAGGACTCCCAGGAAGCCCTCGCACAGAGCCACGAAGGCGGACAGGAGAACCACTGTGTTGGGGGTGAGGTGGTGCCGCTGAAGTCCGTAGAACTCCATGAAAGACCGGAAGAAGCTGCTCGCCGGCAGCCCCAGCCCGCGCAGGCAGTGCGAGCGGAAGATGACCCGCTCGCCCTCCTGCGGGGCAGGGGAAATATCCCCCTCTGGCGCAAGGCGCACCTGCATGCGATCCTCGCCGGGAAGACGACGGGTCCGGCGAAGGAACTCGATATGGTCTTCGTGGACCTCGGAGCCGTCCCAGGTACCGGAGCGTACCGGGGGAGGCGCGGCAGCAGAGGAAGAGCTCATCGTCGCGAGCTGTCACCGCGGCACGCGCCGGAGCTTGGGCGTGCGGCGGAGCGAGCGAGAGAGAGAGAAGAAAGAGGAAGCAGGAGCTGCGAGAAGGAAGAAAGCAAGGGGCAGTAGGAAGGAGGGGCGCGCGTGCTCCCCTCTTCCCCCTACTTATAGCCCTCGGGGCTGCGAAGCCGAGGGGGCGGGCATGGGGATTTACTGCGCCCACGACCCCACGCCCCCCACAATCCCTGCAAAGTTATTGCGCGCAGTAACTCCACAGGAATCCTAACCGTCCACCGGGGCCACAGCGGATCCGCTCGGGCGCCGAGGCGCGGTAGTGGCGGGCCCCGCCTACGGGCCTGTCCCGTCGCGCGCGTGGGCTGGCAGGACGGCCTAGCCACGTGCCCCCACGTGGCAGGCCAAGAACGGGCGGCGGCCTGGAAGCTTAGCTACCGCGCCACTTGAAATCCCGCCGCGACGTTTGAACTACTGAGCAAGTCAGAATAGAGTGAGCCCGAGTCAGGCGAGTCCGACTTCGTCTAGTCGGCCCAGCGGAAGTCAATCAAGACCGTGTGACGAGCATCCGGAGAAAGAAACTGCTAAGGCTTCTCGGCCGATCATCCGTGGCGCCTCACCAGCTTCGGGGACTACTGTCGAAGTAATGGGCCACGGGTAGGCCAACCCGAGCCCCATGACCTTTCAAGACATCGGGGCAGGCTGCGCCCCTCAAGACCACAGGGCGAAGAGCCGCCTCCTGGGGAGTCTACGGCAAGGCGGCCGACTGCCCGCTCACGGCCGAGTCCCATGGACGACTTCCAGAGAAGCCGGCTTTGGGAGTCGGCCGGTGACTCCAGCAAACCGTGACCTCATCAAGGGGGACGGGGCAGGGGCGTGGCTACAATGAAGCCCACTCCCCGTCCCTTACCAAGGGCAGGCATGGCTATAGCGCGCCGTACTTGGGAAGATCTCCCCGCGGCGTGGCACTGTTGCCCAGCCGGCCCTGACATCAGCACCACTGTACCTGGTCCTGCACCCACGACGGCTTCTCTGTACGGCCCAGAGGCAACAGGGCCCACTAGCCAGTGAGACCTCGGGAGACGGCGGGGGCACCGCCAGTCGGACCCAACGGGAGTCGGCCCGGGGGAGTCGGCCGAGCCCTCCCCCGGGCCCATGCGCCATTAATCAAGAAGAGACGGGGAGTGGCCACAGTGATCGCCCGCCAGGCAGCGGGGCTGTTGCCACGACCCCATGACCAAGCTTGCATCATCAGGAGCACGGGTACAGTAATCAGTAGCCGGCAAGACCCGCCCGCGGCGGACGGGGCCTGTCGGCTCTATACCAGACCAGTCGGCAGGCCCCAGCATTCGGCGGAGAAGTCGGAGGTCGGAGAGACTGACGGCTGGGCCCGCGCCCAGTCACATTACCATTGTACCCCTGGGGGGTAGGCCTATATAAACCCCCCAGGGCACCCATGCAAAGGGTTGGATCCCAGTAGTTCTATACCTCACCAGATAGAGGGAGAGAGCTAGCCTTGCCCTCTCCTACCACCATACACAGCTCAAGAACATCGCCGGTGCCTGGAAACGGGATGAGGCGAAGACATGCACGCCGGCGAATCTTACCCTCGTCATTCAGCCCTTCCATAAACTTCTCCTGCTTCGTGGCATCTTTGGCCACATCATCTGGATCATAGCGGGATAACTTACTAAACTCCTCCACGTACTGGCCTACAGTATGGTTCCCTTGGCGTAAGTTGCGAAACTCACGCTTCTTCATGCTCATAGCTCCAGTGGATACATGGGCTGTGCGGAATGCTTGTTGAAACTGCTCCCAGGTGACATTGGCTATAGGAAAAGTGGCTGTGTAATTCTCCCACCATGCGGCTGCTGGTCCATCCAATTGGTGTGCGGCAAAACGCACCTTCTCAACATCTGTGCAACCTGCGGTGGTCAACCCCAATCATCAGCAACTATTGGCTCGGTGCTACTAGAAAACACCGACGGCTGCAGCCTGAGAAAACGAGCTAATTTGTCAACTGGTGGTGGTGGTGGGTTGTTGTTGTTGTTGTTGTTGTTGCCCTGGTTCTGAACTAACAACTGCATCAAGGCATTCTGCTACTGGATCAACTGAGTGAGCTCCGGTGGGAAAGTAAAACCGGGGTCACGTCTCAGAGGCATCTGATGGGTCTAAAGGGAAGAGATTAGAAGAGAATGAGGTCTAATGAGAAAGCACTACCCATATGCACATGAAACAAACACAATCATATCATATCACTCAATCAATCAAGCAAGGGCATACAATCGGTCTAACTATCATTATAGTGCTCGGACTACTAATATTTACTTGGGGGTACTACTAATAGTATGGTGGTCTACTAGAAATTTTGATCGGTGGAAGACTCCATCATATCTGCTCCAGCTTCGTCTTCATAGTCATCATCACTACTATCCGGGTCGGAGTCGGTGTCGTCTATGCTGATGTAGTCTTCAGAACGAATCTCCTTGGGTTCATCGTCTTCTCTCCTGGCGCGGGGTCTCCCATAAAAACTCCTAGCTTCCTTGTCATGTCATCATTCCTCTCCACAAGTATCATCATTTCCTCCTCATATCCATCGCGTGTAGACTTAAGCTCCTCTTCTAGCTCCGTGATCCAGATCATCGCCTTCTTCAAATCTATCATGCTTGCGCACATCTGGTTCTCCTGGCGACGAATGTGGTGGTTTAATTCCTGGATGAATGCTGCAATGGACCTGTCCTTCCTGGTGTTGATCATCTCCCATTGCTCATCTCAGCACTCACATATCTGGTAGATAGTGTCCTTCAACTCCTGTTTGTAGACTTCTCCAATACGTCCTATAGCAATGTGGGATGCCATACTCTTGCCTAGACTCCAGGTGGGTGCATCAAAGGAAAACTCTATGGGTTTAGTGACTGGCGTGAACGTCCTTCCTGGAACTTGAACTCGAATCATCCATCGCTCCTCTTCTGGTAAAGTGGCGGTATAGGTCCCGGTGAAGCTTGGTATTCCAATGTTCAGGTACTTAGTGACCTCCTTCAAGTGTCGTCCAAAAGGTGTGTCTTCATCCGGTTGTGCAAACTTGTTCCTCGTATCCGCCATCCTAAAGAGTAGAAAATGGAGAGGAATCATAAATAAGTAGAGAAGAGTGGCCTATGGCTTTTCTTAGTGGTCGTGTCCTACATTCAGCGTGTGCTCTGATACCATCTTGTAGCGACCCGACCTCAAACGGTCAAGTCTTTGTGCTTCAATGTCATCCCTGGATCGGTAATGCTGACACACATAGTTCTCGAAGGATTTATAACAGAGTGGCAATCACACACTTATTACATCGAATGTCTCAAGATAGAACTTATTACAATAAATATGGCTTAAGGCCATCTAATACGATAACAGCGGAAGGCTTGGAAGATAAAGTGAGTCCATCAACTCCAACGGCATAGCTGAGTGCATGATAAACGACCTATCACACCTTAATCCTCGTCTGAAAAGTCTGCAACATGATATGTTGCAGCCTGAAAACGGGTCAGCACATGGATTATGCTGGCAATGTAACACATGAGAGTAATGAACAGATAAAGCTATCACTATATGCATATATGGCTGGTGGAGGCTGTATGGTTAATATGTTTTGCGAAAAAGCCAATTTTTTTCCCTATAACAAAGGAATATATTTTATTTAATTATCATGGTAGTTGAACAATATTGAGAAGGTTCCTCCAACTCAATCCCAATTAAAAGTAATTATCAACCCAACAAATTAATTTTAGAGTGATGAGATCCATATGATAATCCAAGAGCCAGATACTCAAGATGTCCATAACCGGGGACAGGGCTAACCATGGTTAGTTTATACACTCTGCAGAGGTTTGCGCACTTTTCCCCACAAGACTCGATCTCCTCCGTTGTATTTCTCGCACTGCATTGTGTTTGAGAAACAGATGACCGAGACACAGTATTTCAGAAGCATTTTCTCTCTACTCCGGGCGGAACGGTACACCTACAATTCCCTACATCTTCTAGTCCACCTCTTCAAGAGCTCACGCAACCTACTCAACTATGCCAGATCCCATAATGGCTTGTGGCTGCACACGGAAGTTTATAGCATGAATAGTCTTATGTTCCCTTTGAGCCTGGGTGGCGGACCATAGGATGATCACACGGGTACTCCGGGATATCCTAGGACAACACTGGATTCTCTAGGTGCCCACAAGCAATCCACCAAGATGTGTATTAAAGTTGCCACATTAAGTTGAACCATTAATTAACAACTCACTGAAGGAAATATGCCCTAGAGGCAATAATAAAGTTATTATTTATTTCCTTATTTCATGAAAAATGTTTATTATTCATGCTAGAATTGTATTAACCAGAAACATAATACATGTGTGAATACATAGACAAACAGAGTGTCACTAGTATGCCTCTACTTGACTAGCTTGTTAATCAAAGATGGTTATATTTCCTAACCATAGACAAAGGAGTTGTTATTTGATTAACGGGATCACATCATTAGTTGAATGATCTGATTGACATGACCCATTCCATTAGCTTAGCACCCGATCGTTTAGTATGTTGCTATTGCTTTCTTCATGACTTATACATGTTCCTATAACTATGAGATTATGCAACTCCCGTTTGCCGGAGGAACACTTTGGGTGCTACCAAACGTCACAACGTAACTGGGTGATTATAAAGGAGCATTACAGGTGTCTCCAAAGGTAGATGTTGGGTTGGCGTATTTCGAGATTAGGATTTGTCACTCCGATTGTCGGAGAGGTATCTCTGGGCCCTCTCGGTAATGCACATCACATAAGCCTTGCAAGCATTGTAACTAATATGTTAGTTGCGAGATGATGTATTACGGAACGAGTAAAGAGACTTGCCGGTAACGAGATTGAACTAGGTATTGGATACCGACGATCGAATCTCGGGCAAGTAACATACCAATGACAAAGGGAACAACGTATGTTGTTATGCGGTCTGACCGATAAAGATCTTCGTAGAATATGTAGGAGCCAATATGGGCATCCAGGTCCCGCTATTGGTTATTGACCGGAGACGTGTCTCGGTCATGTCTACATTGTTCTCGAACCCGTAGGGTCTGCACGCTTAAGGTTACGATGACAGTTATATTATGAGTTTATGCACTTTGATGTACCGAAGGTTGTTCGGAGTCCCGGATGTGATCACGGACATGACGAGGAGTCTCTAAATGGTCGAGACGTAAAGATTGATATATTGGAAGCCTATGTTTAGATATCGGAAGTGTTCCGGGTGAAATCGGGATTTTACCGGAGTACCGGGAGGTTACCGGAACCCCCCGGGAGCCATATGGGCCTTAATGGGCTTTAGTGGAAAGGAGAAAGGGGCAGCCCAAGGTGGCTGTGCGCCTCCCCCCTCCCCTAGTCCTATTAGGACTAGGAGAGGTGGCCGGCCCCCCTCTCCCTCTTTCCCCCTCGGGGAATCCTAGTCCAACTAGGATTGGGGGGAGAGTCCTACTCCCGGAAGGAGTAGGACTCCTCCTGCGCCCTCCTCCTGGCTGGCGCCCCCCTCCCCCTTGGCTCCTTTATATACTGAGGCAGAGGCACCCCAGAAACACACAAGTTGATCCACGTGATCTATTCCTTAGCCGTGTGCGGTGCCCCCAGCCACCATAGTCCTCGATAATACTGTAGCAGAGTTTAGGCGAAGCCCTGCTGCTGTAGTACATCAAGATTATCACCACGCCGTCGTGCTGACGGAACTCTTCCCCGACACTTTGCTGGATCGGAGTCCGGGGATCGTCATCGAGCTGAACGTGTGCTCGAACTCGGAGGTGCCGTAGTTTCGGTGCTTGATCGGTTGGATCGTGAAGACGTACGACTACTTCCTCTACGTTGTGTCAGCGCTTCCGCAGTCGGTCTGCGTTGGGTACGTAGACAACACTCTTCCCTCTCGTTGCTATGCATCACATGATCTTGCGTGTGCGTAGGAAATTTTTTGAAATTACTACGAAACCCAACAGTGGCATCCGAGCCAGGTTATTTATGTTGATGTTATATGCACGAGTAGAACACAAGTGAGTTGTGGGCGATATAAGTCATACTGCCTACCAGCATGTCATACTTTGGTTCGGCGGCATTGTTGGACGAGACGACCCGGACCAACATTACGCGTACGCTTACGCGAGACCGGTTCCCCCGACGTGCTTTGCACATAGGTGGCTTGTGGGTGACTGTCTCTCCAACTTTAGTTGAACCAAGTATGGCTACGCCCGGTCCTTGCGAAGGTTAAAACGGAGTCTATTTGACAAACTATCGTTGTGGTCTTGATGCGTAGGTGAGATTGGTTCTTGCTTAAGCCCGTAGCAGCCACGTAAAACTTGCAACAACAAAGTAGAGGACGTCTAACTTGTTTTTGCAGGGCATGTTGTGATGTGATATGGTCAAGACATGATGCTGTATTTTATTGTATGAGATGATCATGTTTTGTAACCGAGTTATCGGCAACTGGCAGGAGCCATATGGTTGTCGCTTTATTGTATGCAATGCAATAGCGATGTAATGCTTTACTTTATTACTAAGCGGTAGTGATAGTCGTAGAAGCATAAGCTTGGCGAGACGACAACGATGCTACGATGGAGATCAAGGTGTCACGCCGGTGACGATGGTGATCACGGCGGTGCTTCCGAGATGGAGATCACAAGCACAAGATGATGATGGCCATATCATATCACTTATATTGATTGCATGTGATGTTTATCCTTTTATGCATCTTATCTTGCTTTGATTGACGGTAGCATTATAAGATGATCTCTCACTAAATTATCAAGAAGTGTTCCCCCTGAATATGCACCATTGCGAAAGTTCTTCGTGCTGAGACACCACGTGATGATCGGGTGTGATAGGTTCTACGTTCAAATACAACGGGTGCAAAACAGTTGCACAAGCGGAATACTCAGGTTAAACTTGACGAGCCTAGCATATGCAGATATGGCCTCGGAACACGGAGACCGAAAGGTCGAGCGTGAATCATATAGTAGATATGATCAACATAACGATGTTCACCATTGAAAACTACTCCATCTCACGTGATGATCGGTTATGGTTTAGTTGATTTGGATCACGTGATCACTTAGAAGATTAGAGGGATGTCTTTCTAAGTGGGAGTTCTTAAGTAATATGATTAATTGAACTTTAATTTATCATGAACTTAGTCCTGGTAGTATTAGCATATCTATGTTGTAGATCAATAGCTCGCGTTGTTGCTTTCATATGTTTATTTTGATATGTTCCTAGAGAAAATTGTGTTGAAATATGTTAGTAGCAATAATGCGGATTGGATCCGTGATCTGAGGTTTATCCTCATTGCTGCACAGAAGAATTATGTCCTTGATGCACCGCTAGGTGACAGACCTATTGCAGGAGCAGATGCAGACGTTATGAACGTTTGGCTAGCTCAATATGATGACTAATTGATAGTTTAAGTGCACCATGCTTAACGGCTTAGAATTGGGACTTCAAAGACGTTTTGAACGTCATGGAGCATATGAGATGTTCCAGGAGTTGAAGTTAATATTTCAAGCAAATACCCGAGTTGAGAGATATGAAGTCTCCAACAAGTTCTATAGCTAAAAGATGGAGGAGAATCGCTCAACTAGTGAGCATGTGCTCAGATTGTCTGGGTACTACAATCGCTTGAATCAAGTGGGAGTTAATCTTCCAGATAAGATAGTGATTGACAGAATTCTCTAGTCACCATCACCAAGTTAGTAGAACTTCGTGATGAACTATAATATGCAAGGGATAACAGTAACAACTCCCAAGCTCTTCGTGATGCTGAAATCAACGAAGGTAGAAATCAAGAAAAACATCAAGTGTTGATGGTTGACAAGATCACTAGTTTCAAGAAAAGGGCAGAGGGAAGAAGGGGAACTTCAAGAAGAACAACAAGCAAGTTGCTGCTCAAGTGAAGAATCCCAAGTCTGGTCCTAAGCCTGAGACTAAGTGCTTCTACTGCAAAGGGACTGGTCACTGGAAGCGGAACTACCCCAAGTGATTGGCGGATAAGAAGGATGGCAAAATGAACATAAGTATATTTGATATACATGTTATTGATGTGTACTTTACTAGTGTTTATAGCAAACCCTCAGTATTTGATACTAGTTCAGTTGCTAAGATTAGTAACTCGAAACGGGAGTTGCAGAATAAACAGAGACTAGTTAAGGGTGAAGTGACGATGTGTGTTGGAAGTGGTTCCAAGATTGATATGATCATCATCGCACACTCCCTATAATTTCGAGATTAGTGTTGAACCTAAATAAGTGTTATTTAGTGTTTGCGTTGAGCATGAATATGATTTGATCATGTTTATTGTAATACGGTTATTCATTTAAGTAAGAGAATAAATTGTTGTTCTGTTTATATGAATAAAACCTTATATGGTTACACACCCAATGAAAATAGTTCGTTGGATCTCGATCATAGTGATACACATAATCATAATATTGAAACCAAAAGATGCAAAGTTAATAATGATAGTGCAACTTATTTGTAGCACTACCGTTTAGGTCATATTGGTGTAAAGCGCATGAAGAAACTCCATGCTGATGGGCTTTTGGAATCACTTGATTATGAATCAGTTGATGCTTGCGAACCATGCCTCATGGGCAAGATGACTAAGACTCTGTTCTTCGGAACAATGGAGCAAGCAACAGATTTGATGGAAATCATACATACTGATGTATGTGGTCCGATGAATATTGAGGCTCGCGACAAGTATCATTATTTTCTGATCTTCACAGATGATTTGAGCAGATATGAGTATATCTACTTGATGAAACATAAGTCTGAAACATTTGAAAAGTTCAAAGAATTTCAGAGTGAAGTGAAAAATCATCGTAACAAGAAAATAAAGTTTCTATGATCTGATCGTAGAGAAGAGTATTTGAGTTACGATTTTGGCCTTCAGTTAAAAACAATGTGAAATAGTTTCACTACTCATGCCACCTGGAACACCACAATGTAATGGTGTGTCCGAACGTCATAACCGTACTTTATTGGATATAGTGCAATCTATGATGTATCTTACCGATCTACCACTATCGTTTTGGGGTTATGCATTAGAGACAGCTGCATTCACGTTAAATAGGGCACCATCAAAATCCGTTGAGACGACGCCTTATGAACTATGGTTTGGCAAGAAACCAAAGTTGTTGTTTCTTAAAGTTTGGGGTTGTGATGCTTATGTGAAAAAGTTTCAACCTGATAAGCTCAAACCCAAATCGGAGAAATGTGTCTTCATAGGATATCCAAAGGAAACTATTGGATACACCTTCTATCACAGATCCAAAGGCAAGACTTTTGTTGCTAAATTCGGAAACTTTCTAGAGAAGGAGTTTCTCTCGAAAGAAGTGAATGGGAGGAAAGTAGAAAACTTGATAAGGTAATTGTACCTTCTCCCTTATTGGAAAGTAGTTCATCACATAAATTCTGTTCTTGTGACTACTACACCAATTAGTGAGGAAGCTAATGATGATGATCATGTAACTTCAGATCAAGTTACTACTGAATCTCGTAGGTAAACCAGAGTGAAATCCGCACCAGAGTGGTACGGTAATCCTATTCTGGAAGTCATGTTACTAGACCATGACGAACTTCCGAACTATGAGGAAGCGATGATGAGCCCAGATTCCGCGAAATGGTTTGAGGCCATAAAATCTGAGATGGGATCCATGTATGAGAACAAAGTATGGACTTTGGTTGACTTGCCCAATGATCGGCAAGCCATAGAAAGGAAATGGATCTTCAAGAGGAAGATGGACGCTGATAGTAGTGTTACCATCTAACAAAGCTAGAATTGTCGCAAAAAGGTTTTCTACAAGTTCAAGATGTTGACTACGATGATTGTTTCTCACTCGTATCTATGCTTGAGTCTGTCCGAATCATGTTAGTAATTGCCGCATTTTATGAAAACTGGCAAATAGATAAACAAAACTGCATTCCTAAATGGATTTATTAAAGAAAAGTTGTATATGATGCAACCAAAAGGTTTTGTCAATCCGAAAGGTGCTAACAAATTGTGCAAGCTCCAGCGATCCATCTGTGGACTGGTGCAGGCATCTCAGAGTTGGAATATACGCTTTAATGGGTTGATCAAAGCATATAGTTTTATACAGACTTGCGGTGAAGCCTGTATTTACAAGAAAGTGAGTGGGAGCACTACAGCATTTCTGATAAGTATATGTGAATGACATATTGTTGATCGGAAATAATGTAGAATTATTCTGTAAAGCATAAAGGAGTGTTTGAAAGGAGTTTTTCAAAGAAAGAGTTCGGTGAAGCTGCTTACATATTGAGCTTCAAGATCTATAGAGATAGATCAAGACGCTTGATAAGTTTTTTCAATGAGTACATACATTGACAAGATTTTGAAGTAGTTCAAAATGGAGCAGTCAAAGAAAGAGTTCTTGCCTGTATTACAAGGTGTGAAGTTGAGTAAGACTCAAAGCCCGACCACGGCAGAAGATAGAAAGAGAATGAAAGTCATTCCCTATGCCTTGGCCATAGGTTCTATAAAGTATGTCATGCTGTATACCAGATCTATTGTGTACCCTGCACTGATTTGGCAAGGGAGTACAATAGTGATCTAGGAGTAGATCACTGGACAGTGGTCAGAATTATCCTTAGTGAAATAAGGATATGTTTCTCGATTATGGACGTGACAAAAAGGTTCGCCGTAAAGGGTTACGTCGATGCAAGTTTTGACACTGATCTGGATGACTCTAAGTCTCGATCTAGATACATATTGAAAGTGGGAGCAATTAGCTAGAGTAGCTCCGTGCAGAGCATTGTAGACATACAAAAATTGCAAAATACATAACGGATCTGAATGTGAAAGACCGTTGACTAAGATTCTCTACAAGCAAAACATGATCACACCTTAGTACTCTTTGGGTGTTAATCGCATAGCGATGTGAACTAGATTACCGAATCTAGTAAACCCTTTGGGTATTGGTCGCATGGCGATGTGAACTATCGATGTTAATCACATAGTGATGTGATCTAGATTATTGACTCTAGTGCAAGTGGGAGACTGAAGGAAATATGCCCTAGAGGAAATAATAAAGTTATTATTTATTTCCTTATTTCATGATAAATGTTTATTATTCATGCTAGAATTGTATTAACCGGAAACATAATACATGTGTGAATACATAGACAAATAGAGTGTCACTAGTATGCCTCTACTTGACTAGCTCGTTAATCAAAGATGGTTATATTTCCTAACCATAGACAAAGGAGTTGTTATTTGATTAACGGGATCACATCATTAGTTGAATGATCTGATTGACATGACCCATTCCATTAGCTTAGCACCCGATCGTTTAGTATGTTCCTATTGCTTTCTTCATGACTTATACATGTTCCTATGACTATGAGATTATGCAACACCCGTTTGCCGGAGGAACACTTTGGGTGCTACCAAATGTCACAACGTAACTGGGTGATTATAAAGGAGCATTACAGGTGTCTCCAAAGGTAGATGTTGGGTTGGCGTATTTCGAGATTAGGATTTGTCACTCCGATTGTCGGAGAGGTATCTCTGGGCCCTCTCAGTAATGCACATCACATAAGCCTTGCAAGCATTGTAACTAATATGTTAGTTGCGTGATGATGTATTAAGGAACGAGTAAAGAGACTTGCCGATAACGAGATTGAACTAGGTATTGGATACGGACGATCGAATCTCGGGCAAGTAACATACCGATGACAAAGGGAACAACGTATGTTGTTATGCGGTCTGACCGGTAAAGTTCTTCGTAGAATATGTAGGAGCCAATATGGGCATCCAGGTCCCGCTATTGGTTATTGACCGGAGACGTGTCTCGGTCATGTCTACATTGTTCTCAAACCCGTAGGGTCCGCACGCTTAAGGTTACGATGACAGTTATATTATGAGTTTATGCATTTTGATGTATCGAAGGTTGTTCGGAGTCCCGGATGTGATCACGGACATGACGAGGAGTCTCGAAATGGTCGAGATGTAAAGATTGATATATTGGAAGCCTATGTTTAGATATCGGAAGTGCTCCGGGTGAAATCGGGATTTTACCGAAGTACCGGGAGGTTACCGGAACCCCCCGGGAGCCATATGGGCCTTAATGGGCTTTAGTGGAAAGCAGAAAGGGGCAGCCCAAGGTGGCTGTGCGCCTCCCCCCTCCCCTAGACCTATTAGGACTAGGAGAGGTGGCCGGCCCCCCTCTCCCTCTTTCCCCCTCGGGGAATCCTAGTCCAACTAGGATTGGGGGGAGAGTCCTATTCCCGGAAGGAGTAGGACTCCTCCTGCGCCCTCCTCCTGGCCGGTGCCCCCCTCTCCCTTGGCTCCTTTATATACTGAGGCAGAGGCACCCCAGAAACACACAAGTTGATCCACGTGATCTATTCCTTAGCCGTGTGCGGTGCCCCCAGCCACCATAGTCCTCGATAATACTGTAGCGGAGTTTAGGCGAAGCCCTGCTGCTGTAGTACATCAAGATCGTCACCACACCGTCGTGCTGACGGAACTCTTCCCCGACACTTTGCTGGATCGGAGTCCGGGGATCGTCATCGAGCTGAACGTGTGCTCGAACTCGGAGGTGCCGTAGTTTCGGTGCTTGATCGGTTGGATCGTGAAGACGTACGACTACTTCCTCTACGTTGTGTCAGCGCTTCCGCAATCGGTCTGCGTTGGGTACGTAGACAACACTCTTCCCTCTCGTTGCTATGCATCACATGATCTTGCGTGTGCGTAGGAATTTTTTTGAAATTACTACGAAACCCAACACTCACATCTGTTATGGATACACTCAAACCCAATCCACGTCTATGGGCATAGAATGGCAATATAAGCATAACATAGAAGTAACTCCCAAGGGTTTGATAATAAAACAGGTAATAGGTTCTACCTCATTATCTACTTCCCAGGCCCACATGTTAAGAGATCCTACTCATGCAATGCGTGAAGGTTGAAACTAATGCATAAAAACTTGGTGATAAAGGGGTATGATCAAAGTGTTACTTACCTTGCTGATGATCTGCAAATCCTAAAGACTCGTAGTAGCACGCTTCGCACTCTGGGTGTTCTATCGCAAACAATAGCATACATAAGCAATCAAGCAAAGATGCACGGGTAAATCTCGAATAAGAAGATCTAACCAGAAAGTTCAACTGAAGAACTCTGGTTTGCAAAAAGAACCAAACCAAATGGAGGAACAAAACTCAAACTACGAAAGAAACAAGATCCGATTACTATTCTGGACTAAAGTCAAATTTTACAGTACCAAAATCTTGTTCAAGTTTATTAAACAGAAATAGGGCTTACGAAGATCTAGGCGCTTGAATTGCCTGATTCCGATAAACGAACGAAAAGATAAACTAAAATGAAAAACAGGGCAGAAATCACGATCGAAAATAATCACGGGAAAGCCCTGGAAAAAGAAAACTGACGAACAGGCTAACAAACAAACGTTCACTGTTTGCGATTAACGGGTGAAAACCGTTCGTTAAAACGAACGTACGAATGGGCGGTCGCTAAATAACTAAACCGGAGAAAAAATTAAACCGATCTAAAAGAAAATAACCACGGGTTCTAAAAAAACAACCGTACGGTTTTCCGGCAAAAACCGGCGGCGGCGGCTACCTCGAGACGGGACGGCGGCGGCTCCGGCGGAAGTCCGGCGGCGGCGACGAGCAACTCCGATGGGCGGCGGAATCGGCGGCGACAACGGGGCGGTGGGTGGCGCGGGCGGCAACGGTGTCCGGTGGCGCTGGCGGCGGCGGCGGGTTAGGGTTAGGGTTTCGGCGGCGGGATGGGCTGGTGGGCTGCGGGGGTCGGGGGCGCTGGTTATAAAGGCCGGCCGAGCGAGTCCTAAGCATGGCCCGACTAGGTCGGTTGACTATTTTTTTAAATAATACCACGCAGAAAAAGGAAGAAAAGAAATATTATACGGACTCCAAAAATCTTGAAATAAATTTCCCCCGTCCTCTAAAAATTTAGCGGACAAGGTGAAAATTTATTTAGGACTCTAATGCAATTTTGAAAAACGCATATTTTTCCTAATTCAAATAAAATAGCGATAAACCCCAAATAAAAATACGAATTGATTTTAATATTTTTCCTCCAACATTTCATTTATTTTGGAGAAGTCATATTATCTCCTCTCATATATTTTGATGTGAAATATTTTCGGAGAGAAAATAATTAAAACCCAAAGTGATCTTTGTTTCAATATTTGATAAAACTCAAATACGAGAACGAGGGAAAATCCCCAACTCTCTCTGAGGGTCCTTGAGTTGCTTAGTATTTCGAGGATCACAAAACGAAATGCAATTAAAATATGATATGCATGAATGACCTATGTATAACATTCCAAATTGAAAATTTGGGATGTTACATGACCCTACACAATAGATGTGTTTTATGGGCAGATTTGGAACATTAATGTGTAAAGTAAAATTGCAACTCAATTTTACTAAAAGGCACCAAAGGAGGAAAGGAATTGAGTTGGAAAAAGGAAATTTGAAGAACGGTGCATATGTGTTATGGGTGATTCCAAGCCAAAGGAATGATTTAATATAGCTCCCTAAATATTAGGAGGATATGTTATAAAGAGAATCACCATGTGAATTCCCTAGGTTTAAATGGACCGAAGACCCATGCAATTTATTTAGTTGAGTTTTAAGAAGAGGTGCAAGAAGACATGATGCAAAAATGAAAGCAACGAACCAAACAAATCACACGATGAATCACGGAGAACATGGAAGGCATCTGGAGCGCCGGTCTTGGGGCATCACATCACCCCCCTCTAGACACCTCTTTTTGATCCTTTCCATTGGTATCAGAGCTTTGGTCTCCATTGCTTTGGTTTAAACACCTTTGGAGGAAGATGGATGAGTCTACGTCGGGAAGTCTTAGACGTAGAGTGCCTATACTTGATGGAGAGTTCTTTCATGAGTGGAAAAATGAGATGCTTGAGATTTTCAATGAATATCACTTGAACAAGTACATTACTACCCCTTGTGCGCGTCTTGTTGACCCCATGCATCCTACCCTTGATGAGTCTATTGACATGATCCGTAATCTTAGAACCATCAATTTAATCACTAGAGGATTACCTAGAAACTTGCTTGCTAGCTTGCCTGCTCTTGATTGTGCTTACACTATATGGAGATTTCTTGAGGAACGATTTCCAAACTATTCCTTGCAAAACTTAGATGAAACTCTTCATAAGTCTATTGCTTTGAGCAAGATGAATTCCAATGATCCTAAGTTTGGTGATTGTCTATTTGAGCTTACTAATCTAATGCGTGCCAAAGGAGATGATGGAATCATTAGCAATATCATCTCCAAAGCTATTAGAATTCATAAAGATGACCATTGTGATGATCACTTATCTAATGAATCACTCTCTCTATGAATTGATCCATCACAAGATGATGTTGAACATGGATACTATGATGAGGATGATGATAGTGACTTTGATCTTGATGAGTCTATGAGACACTTTGGTCTTATGGCAAATCTTCGCGGCTAGATGGCTGGAGGAAAGGAATGGGTCCTTGATAGTGGATGTACCGATCACATGACCGGAGATAAGGATATGTTTCGTGAGCTTGCTGAAAACGGAGGCCCTCGAAAGTATGTCACCTTTGGTGATAACTCAAAGGGTAAGATGGCCATCTCACATGATAGCTCCATACAAAATTTCATGCTCGTTGAATCTCTTGGCTATAATTTACTTTCTGTATCTAGACTTGCGGACTTTGGTTTCAATGTCCTATCTACTAAAGTAGATTGCCAAGTGTTTCATAGAGATAATCATAAAATGGTATTTACCGGTATATGTAAAGGTGATCTATACATTGTTGATTTCACTGAAAAGGCTCAGCCTAGAACTTGCTTAATTGCTAAATCTTTTAAAGGTTGGTTGTGGCATAGAAGGTTAGGTCATGTGGGCATGCGAAATCTTGATAAGCTTATTAAAGGTGATCATATCCTTGGAGTAAAAGATGTTATATTTGACAAGGATAGATTGTGCAGTGCTTGTCAAGCTGGAAAACAAGTTGGAGGAAGTCACCCCGTGAAGAACATCATGACCACAAGAAGACCGCTCGAGCTACTTCATATGGATCTCTTTGGTCCCAACGCCTACAAAAGTCTCGGTGGAAACTCATTTGGTCTAGTCATAGTTGATGATTTTTCAAGATTTACGTGGGTGTTCTTTCTTGAGGATAAATCGCAGGTCCAAAAGATCTTCAAGAACTTCGCTAGGAAGGCCCAAAATCAATTTGAAGTGAAGATCAAGAAGCTTCAAATCGACAATGGAACGGAGTTCAAGAACGCAAATGTGGATATCTTTCTTGACGAAGAGGGGATTTCACACGAGTTTTCGGCTACGTACACACCTCAACAAAATGGAGTTGTTGAGAGGAAGAACCGGACTCTTATTGAAATGGCGAGAACGATGCTTGATGAGTACAAGACTCCAAAACACTTTTGGGCGGAAGCGGTTGAGATAGCTTGTCATACAACAAATCGCTTGTATCTTCACAAGCTACTCGACAAGACGGCATACGAGCTTCTCACCGGTAACAAACCCGAAGTTGGATACTTTCGGGTATTTGGCTCAAAGTGCTATATTCTTGATAAGCATCATTGTTCTAAATTTGCTCCTAAATCTCATGAAGGTTTCCTACTTGGTTATGGCTCAAACTCTCACACTTACCGTGTCTACACCAATTTCACCCGAAAGGTTGAAGAGACGGTAGATGTGAAGTTTGATGAATCTAACGTCTTGCAAGTATCGCAAGAAGCATTGGAAGATCCGTATTGGATAAATGCCATGCATGAAGAGCTAGACAACTTTGAGAGAAACTAAGTTTGCACATTGGTTGAGAAGCCCAACAACAACCACAACATCATCGGTACCAAATGGGTGTTTCGCAACAAGCAAGACGAAGATGGACAAGTCATTCGCAACAAAGCACGTCTCGTTGCTCAAGGCTACACTCAAGTCAAAGGTACAGACTATGGTGAGACATATGCCCCCATTTCTAGACTTGAGTCCATCCGCATCTTACTTGTATATGCTAATCACCATGATATCACCTTATACCAAATGGACATTAAAAGTGCTTTTCTAAATGGTGAAATTTAGGAGGAATTTTATGTTAAACAACCTCCCGGTTTTGTTAATCCTAAGAAACCTGATCATGTTTACAAACTTCACAAAGCTCTTTATGGTCTTAAACAAGATCCTAGAGCGTGGTATAAATGCTTGACCAAGTTCCTTATTGAAAAAGGCTTTGAGATTGGAAATATTGATTCTACTCTTTTTACTAAAAGGGTTAATGGTGAATTATTTGTGTGCCAAATTTATGTTGATGATATCATATTTGGTTCAACTAACCCCCATTTTAGTGAAAAGTTTGGAAAGCTAATGTCGGAGAAGTTTGAGATGTCTATGATGAGTGAACTCAAGTTCTTTCTTGGTTTTCAAATCAAGAAAACTAAGGAAGGCACCTTTGTTTCTCAAACAAAGTACACCAAGGACTTATTCAAGAAGTTTAACATGCAAGAATGCAAAGGTATGAATATACCCATGCCTACTAGTGGACATCTTGACTTGACCAAGGATGGCGAGCCGGTTGACCAAAAGGTTTATCGCTCTATGATTGGTTCATTGTTATATCTATGTGCCTCCCGTCCCGATATTATGCTAAGTGTGTGCATGTGTGCACGATATCAAGCGGTCCCCAAAGAATGTCATCTTAAGGCTGCGAAAAGGATAGTGAGATACTTAATCCATACACCAAATTTTGGCATTTGGTATCCTAAGAGGTCTTCTTTTGATCTTGTTGGCTACTCCGATTCGGACTATGCCGGTGACAAGGTTGATATAAAGTCCACTTCGGGTACTTGTCAATTTCTTGGTAGATCTCTTGTGTCTTTGTCCTCCAAGAAACAAAACTCGGTATCTTTATCCACCGCCGAAGCGGAATACATTGCCGCCGGTTCATGTTGTGCTCAATTACTTTGGATGACCCAAACTCTTAAAGATTATGGGATCTATGTGAAACATGTTCCATTGTTTTGTGACAATGAAAGTGCTATTAAGATTGCTCACAATCTCGTGCAACATTCTTCAACTAAGCATATTGAAGTTCATCATCATTTCATTCGAGATCATGTTGCTAAAGGGGACATTGATCTTAAGCATGTTCGTACCGATAAGCAATTGGCAGATATATTCACAAAACCTCTTGATGAGCAAGTATTTTTCCATTTGAGAGGTGAATTGAACATCATTGATGCTTCAAACTTGGAGTAGAAACTCCATTTGGATACATGCAAGGCATGAGCCTTTGACTAATCCTTGATATTTCTCTTATGATTATGATCACATGTCTTGGATATATACTTGTACCCTTGCATGCTATCTAACCCTTGTAGGTACTTGGATGAATCTAATTCTAGGAGACTGCAACTCACTCACATCTTGAGCAATCTCTACATCACCAAGTCTCTACAATATGGTGGTTGAAGACAAGGAAGCATGAGACCTTTCAACATATCCTTTGACAAAATCTTTATATCAAATTTCATGATTGTCATTTTGGATACACAAGTGTTTTCCCTTACAAGACTAACCCATGTAGGTAGATGAACTCAAACAAAAAGTGGTGCTCCCAATCATTGATGAGCTACATCAACCTTGAGCATCCTACACAAGTTCAACTACATGATCAAGTTCAACACAACCACCCAAGGTATGTCATTCCATCTTAGAGAAGCTTTATCCCAAGTCATGGGTCAAAGCAGCTCAACAAGATGTGAATACATCAAAATGCTTAAACAAAAAATGGTAACCACATTTTGAGCTTAAACGATGAGTATGACCTACGGTCAAGTGTTCTCACTTGACTCCTCGGTCAATATACTCTAACATAGGTGGCTCTGTCGCCGACCAATTCTAGATGAAGTTCTCTAGTGTTTTTCCGAGTTCTTGCATTTGTCTCTTGCATATTTGTTCCCCTTCTTAAATAAAAAAACTTCATCTACATTTCTTTAATTTTCTGTTCGTTTCTGCATTCCCTGCATCCAATTCATTGCAAATCTTTCAGTTAATTCCTTGCAAATCTTTGTGAGATCTTATTTGCCTAGTGAGCTAAGATGACAATTGTTCTTTTCTTTGCGATGAACTCAGACACACTAGTTTGTCTCTTTTGGTCAAACCGAACCATCTCGGTGCAACCAAAGAAAATGACTCGATGTTACCGATTTCAATGCTGAGAAGACACTTTGTCATTTGCATCCTGCATAATTGATCCAGTTCCACTCGATGATTCTTGTCCTCTACCTGCATCACATTCTATATGTTGCTTTTCTCTGTGACTCAAGGACCAAACCTATTTTGACTCACACTCCAGAAGATCCCTTCTTGGAAATTGATGTCAAAGGGGGGGGGGAGAGATCACATCAAAGCTTAATCACTTGAAAGGGGGAGAGTACTTCAAAGGGGGAGAATGCTTAATCACATCAAAGAGCCCCAGATGCTTGGTATTCAAGAGGAGAGAAGGCACATGTCTTTAAGAGGGGAAAGACATGTTAGTTTGTGTTATGATTATTGTTGCTCTGGTTTTCTTTTCCCTATATTCCCCCATTATCCAATAGAAGATTCAGAGGGGTAAAGACTTCTAAGGGAAGGAAATCTTTAAATTCATTGCATATCTTTACCTTTGGGGACATGTCTATATACAATAGAGTAACTAGTACTCACTCTCTACATGTCATCCCAATCTTGGTACTCTTATGGTTTGCTGTTCTTGCTCTGTTTAATAGGTGTTTCTGTGTTATCTAACCTTGTTTACTCAGGTTCATCTATTCCAAATCTAGCTCAAGACCACAAGGTAAGTATATGCATCACACTCATGTGCATGATGATCTCTTGCCGATGTACATATTGTTTGCAAGAAGGACTCATGAACATGAAGGTACAATTCCTATATTCACATCATTTGCTCTGATGCATATAGCCAAGATACATGTAACTCATTGCTTGCTCTATCATGCTTATGCATTCACATGCTCTTATATTCCATATTTACATGATTGCATACATGTAGGGGGAGCCTATGCATGTTACATCTCTTTCCAAAGCTTTACTTGCTATTCTTTATATCTCTATCTAAAGCTTTGATGTATGTTGTCATCAATTACCAAAAAGGGGGATATTAAAAGCACAAGTGCTCCTTGGGTGATTTTGGTAATTAATGTCAACATATCTCTTATTGGACTAATACTTGTATCTAGTATATTTCAAATGAGTTCAACAGTGGAGTGGCGTAGACAAGAGAATGTGGAACCCCTTCAAGATATTAAGGACAGAAGATTGGGAAAAGCTCAGAAGCTCAAGACTCTACATTTTCATTTTAGTGATCCAAGATCACATCGAGTCCATAGGAAAGCCAATACTATTAGAAGGGGATGAGGTGTTGCTTAACGGCTTGCTTGCTCAAAGTGCTTAGTGATATGCTCCAAGGCCCTCAACCACTTTCTCATTTCCACATATGTCCCAAACCAAAAGTCAAACTTGGCCCCATTGATTTGATCTCTATCCGGCGCCACCGAGTTCACTTGACATAGCCACTGCTAGAAACCCTAATCAGTTCAGTCTCACCGATGGGATCTCGGTCTCACCGAGATGGGCTTGCAAACTCTCTGTTACCTGTTGCAATTATTTTGGTCCCACCGAGATAAGCAATCGGTCCCATTGAGTTTGCCTGACCAACTCTCTATTAAGCTTATTACCAAAATAGGTCCCACCGAGTTTGTGTAATCTATCAAACCGAGTTGAGGTTTTAACCTAACCCTAGCACATCGGTCCCACCGAGTTGATCATATCGATCCCACCGAAAATCCTAACGTTCACATTTTGAACTAAATCGGTCTGACCGAGTTTCTCGATTCAGTCCCATCGAGTTTGGTGAATTGTGTGTAACAGTTAGATTTTGTGTGGAGGCTATTTATACCCCTCCACCCACTCTTCATTTGTTGAGAGAGCCATCAGAATGTGCCTACACTTCCAACATGCATTTTCTGAGAGAGAGCCACCTACTCATTTGTTGATACCAAGATATTCCATTCCAACCACAAGAATCTTTATCTCTAGCCTTCCCCAAGTTGCTTTCCACTCAAATCATCTTTCCACCAAATCCAAATCTGTGAGAGAGAGTTGAGTGTTGGGGAGACTATCATTTGAAGCACAAGATCAAGGAGTTCATCATCAATACACCATCTATTACCTTTTGGAGAGTGGTGTCTCCTAGATTGGTTAGGTGTCACTTGGGAGCCTCCGTCAAGATTGTGGAGTTGAACCAAGGAGTTTGTACGGGCAAGGAGATCGCCTACTTTGTGAAGATATACCCTAGTGAGGCAAGTCCTTCATGGGCGATGGCCATGGTGGGATAGACAAGGTTACTTCTTCATGGACCCCTCGTGGGTCGAGCCCTCCATGGACTCGCGTGTAGGGGAACGCGACAGAAAATAAAAATTTCCGGTATAGCGAGCATGCCTAGGACCACTATGGAGACTGCATACAAGGTTTGATCTGATCTGTACCGACTCGAAGCGCAGCGGAAGAATAGTCGGTCGAGATCGTCGGTGCAGATCTCCGCAGCTAGGATTTACAACCTCCCAACCGTGAGGATGTATTCTCTCTCCAAATAGCCCTTTGGGAGGCAGTCGGACAGTCCCCCGGACGATGTCACGGACAGCCCTTCGGGAGGACCCTCGAAACTCGAACGGTAACTCGGACAACACTTCGGGAGGATACTCAAACAGCCCCTCGGGAAAAAGATCGAAACTACAATCTCTCTACGGGGTTGCATACATAAGGTGTCAGCTATCCGACAGGGCTTCGTCGTCCAGAACTAGTTCCTGTCGGAACCCAGACAGCCTTTCGGCTCTACGAAACTATTTCAGTAGGAGGGAGAGAGAAGCCAGACAAGTCTTGGCATGTGTATGAGAGCAAGGGATGGATCCTTTAGGCAGCCCCCTCCACCCCTATTTATAGGCCAAGCCCAAGGGTGGCTTCTCCTAGAAGCCAAGGGGGAAATACCAAAAGGGCTGAGGGAGTCCTGGATTAGGGGTCTCCGGACAGCCGGACTATATCCTTTGGCCGGACTGTTGGACTATGAACATACAAGATTGAAGACTTCGTCCCGTGTCCGGATGGGACTCTCCTTGGCGTGGAAGGCAAGCTTGGCAATGCGGATATGCAGATCTCCTCCCTTGTAACCGACTCTGTGTAACCCTAGCCCCCTCCGGTGTCTATATAAACCGGAGGGTTTAGTCCGTAGGACAACATACAATCATACCATAGGATAGCTTCTAGGGTTTAACCTCTACGATCTCATGGTAGATCAACTCTTGTAATACTCATATCATCAAGATCAATCAAGCGGGACGTAGGGTATTACCTCCATCAAGAGGGACCGAACCTGGGTAAACATCGTGTCCCCCGCCTCCTGTTAGCATTTGCCTTAGACGCACAGTTCGGGACCCCCTACCCGAGATCCACCGATTTTGACACTGACAATGGTGCTTTCATTGAGAGTTCCACTGTGCCGTCACCATAAGGCTTGATGGCTCCTTCGATCATCAATAACGATGCGGTCCAGGGTGAGGTTTTTCTCCCTGGACAGATCTTCGTATTCGGCGGCTTCGCACTATGGGCCAACTCGCTTGGCCATCTGGAGAAGATCGAGAGCTACGCCCCTGGCCATCAGGTCAGGTTCGGAAACTTAAACTACACTGCCGACATTCGCGGAAATTGATCTTCGACGGATTCGAGCCCATGTTAGGCGCGCCGCACGATCACGACGAGCATGATTTAGCTCTGCCGTCGGACAGTGTTTGGGAGATCACACCTGCAACTACTCCGGCCTTCAATCCGGAGAAAATTGCACCATCTGAGGACGGGTGGATAGACCCCGCCATGGAGGCCACACTCTCAGTGGCGATAGAGCCACATACTGACTTCACCCCTTACGAGAGCCGTGTTGCCGAACCACTGGATTCGTATCTGGCCACGTACTCCGAGCCGCCTACGTCCATGCCTATCAAATCCGATTGGGCGCCGATCATGGAGTTCACCTCCGCGGATATATTTCAGCACATACCTTTTGGCGACGTGCTAAATTCATTAAGGTCTCTCTCCTTGTCAGGAGAACCTTGGCCGAACTATGTCCGGCTAGAATGGGATGCGGATGACGAAGAATTTCGCTCCCCACCCACCACCCACTTAGTAGCCACTGTCGATGATTTAACCGACATGCTCGACTTTGACTCCGAAGACATCGGCAGTATGGACGATGATGAAGGAGACGAACAGGAACCACCACCCATAGGGCGCTGGACCGCCACCTCATCTATGATATATACATGGTGGACACCCCAAAAGAAGGCAATGGCGACGAGACAACGAAGGATGACCCCTCCAAGAAGCAACCAAGCACCGACGTCAGCGGCGCCGCTCTAAGTCCTGCCATAGCAAAAGTAGTGATACCGGCACAAGAGACAATAACACTCCGGATAGTGCCAAAGACGATAACAGTCCCCTCCAGCATGATTTAGAGCGGGAGGGTGAACAAGCTAGCCCTCCAGAGCGGGCAGCAGATGGAGAATCGGAGGAGGACAATTACATGCCTCTCTCCGAAGACGAGGTGAGCCTCGGCGACGAAGAATTTATCGTGCCTGAGGATCCCGTCGAACAGGAGCGCTTCAAGCGCCGGCTTATGGCCACAACAAATAGCTTGAAGAAAAAGCAACAACAGCTTCAAGCTGATCAAGATTTGCTAGCAGACAGATGGACCGAAGTCCTTGCGGCCGAGGAATACGAAATCGAGCGCCCCTCCAAGAGTTACCCAAAGTGCAGGTTGCTACCTCACCTCGAGGAGGAAGCATTGAAACCTACATCACCAGAGGTCGCCGGCAGAACAGACACGCCCCCTCCAGCCGAAGGAGGCTGCCTTCTTGATTCTGGAGCTGTATAGGTCTCTAGAATCGCATCCAGTGGGGAGCCGAACTCAGGATTGCCCCCGCCGTCAGACCCCATGGGAATCTTTTCCCCCACGTGTCCGGCCCCTGCAGTTTGACCTCCAGGCGCTGCCTTCATGGTTTCTTCCTTTCCTCCTTGGCCGGAGTCCTTCTGGGACGAAGCCTCGGTGTTATGCACCTATTTGGAGGAAGGGGCCTTTGGGGACATCCCGCTCTCCATAGCATTTGAGCTCAACAGGTCCTCTGATGAGGATTGTTTGGTACGGGACCTTGCCGGACTACAAAAAAATATATATGCTCAGGCTAAAATACTAAGCCACGATGAGTCCGGACGCTTAAACATACTCGGATTTTATATACTTACGAGTTCACCAGGGGCTGGGCCCTGGGATCCCAGGCCGGGCCGCTGTCGGCGGCGGCAGTGGACTCCTCCGGAAGAGGTGACCTTCCCCTTTTGGGTCGTTCGGCCTCCAAGGGTACGGAGGCTGTCCTCTTCCTTCTTCCCCCGTAGGGGATTCATTTTCCTCCTCCTCTTCGTCCTCTTCGGAGGTGCAATGGGCACCAGAACCTTCGGATATTGTGTCTGAAGTGCCGCGGCAACGAAGGCCACCTCGGGTCTTCTTGGCCTCCTTCTCGGCCGTCTTCTTCGGCACCTTGTAAGGCGCCGGGACCAGCATCTTCGTCAGAAGTGGGATGGCCGGGTCTTCGGGCAGCCGGGCCGGACAATGGATCCGCTCCGCCTTCTTCGTCCAGCCCTGGGAGAGTTGAATAACACGCGTCAAGCACTTCCTTTGGGTCATGCAGATAGAAAAGTTGAATAAACTCACCGAACTTGTAGGGCAGGACAGTTGGTACCCGCGGTCCTCGGCGGAGTCCGGCCATGATTTGCTGGACTTGAAAAGCACCTTCCAAATGTCCTTGTGCGAGGAGCCGAAGAACCCTCACAAGGTTTGGTGCCTGGCCGGGTCGAATTCCCATAGATTGCAAGTCTGGTGTTGACAAGGCAGTACCCGGCGGACTAACATCACCTGGACTACGTTGACAAGTTCAATGTTCTTATCTCCCATATCTTTAACGCGTGTCCGGAGCACCGACAGTTCGTCGGACGAGGACCAGTCCAGGCCTTTCCTAACCCAGTATGTAAGCCGCAGAGGGGCGCCGGATCGAAACTCGGGAGAGGCGGCCCATTCCTTGCCGCACAGCTCAGTGATGTAAAACCACTGTTGTTGCCACTCCTTGACAGAATCATTAAAGGTCCCCGTTGGCCATGTGACGTTGGGCATCTCGCTCACCATAGCGCCCCCGCGCTCGGCGTGCTCGCCGCCCACCACCTTGGGCTTCACATTAAAAACCTTCAGCCATAAACTGAAATGCGGCGAAATGCGGAGAAAAGCCTCGCACATGACAATGAATGTCGAGATGTTGAGGAAGGAATTAGGGGACAGATCGTGAAGATCGATCCCGTAATAATACATGATGCCACGAACGAACGGGTGGAGGGGAAACCCTAGCCCGCGGACAAAGTGAGGGAGGAATACAACCCTCTCGTGGGGTTCCGGAGTGGGGACGATCTGTCCCGCTGTCGGGAGACGGTGGCTGATTTTCTTGGCCAGATACCCGGCCTCCCGAAGCTTTTTGATATCCTTCTCTTGGACGGTAGAGGCCATCCATTTTCCTCCTGCTCCGGATCCAGACATCTTTGGAAGACCTTTTTGTGGGCAGAGAAGGTGAACGCTTGGGCGCTGGAGCCTGAGCAGAAGGGAATGAATCGGGAAGAAGGCGTGGGTGAAAAGAGTGAATCCTTGTCCCTTTATAAGGGCGGAAGAGGCGATGCGCCTCCCCACTCACGTGGTAAAACCTCTCATTCCCCAAGCACTGTAATTGATGGCGCGGTTGGGTTACCCACATCCGTATTGATGAGAATCCCGTGATAAGGGGACATGATCTCTGCTTCGACAAGACGTGCCAAGGAAACCACCTCGCGATATGTGCAGTAGTTGGTTGAGAAGAACGGTTCGAATAATGACCGGGCCATGGTATGATGTCATGCTGTCGAATGTGTCAGCATATTAGATTTGTGGAAATATTATTCTCTCTACGGTGGTATGTGGAACTTGTTTTGCAGAGCCGGACACTGTCCTTGTGTTCAAAATCTTCTATAGAGTATTCGGAGGAAGAACCCGCCTTGCAATGCCGAAGACAAATCTGCGCGCCGGACTCATCGTCATTGAAGCCTGGTTCAGGGGCTACTGAGGGAGTCCTGGATTAGGGGTCTCCGGACAGCCGGACTATATCCTGTGGCCGGACTATTGGACTATGAAGATACAAGATTGAAGACTTCATCCCATGTCCGGATGGGACTCTCCTTGGCGTGGAAGGCAAGCTTGGCAATACGAATATGCAGATCTCCTCCCTAGTAACCGACTTTGTGTAACCCTAGCCCCCCCAGTGTCTATATAAACCGGAGGGTTTAGTTCGTAGTACAACATACAATCATACCATAGGCTAGCTTCTAGGGTTTAGCCTCTACGATCTCGTGGTAGATCAACTCTTGTAATACTCATATCATCAAGATCAATCAAGCAGGACGTAGGGTATTACCTCCATCGAGAGGGCCCGAACCTGGGTAAACATCGTGTCCCCCGCCTCCTGTTACCATCCGCCTTAGACGCACAGTTCGGGACCCCCTACCCGAGATCCGCCAGTTTTGACACCGACAAGGGCCCTCAAGGTGGCTTCTCCAAGAAGCCACCCAAAAAGCACTTTCACTATTCATGACAACATTTTTCAGCGTCCGTTCGAACTGAAAATATTTATGTGGGCCTAGAAAATTTCGAGTACCCACTAAAATAATTTTTGACGCATTCCGAAACAATTCCAAATTAGTGATTTTCATCTGCGAAAAGCAAACAAGAATGCGATTTCACTATTCATGATGACGTTTTTCAACGTCCGTTCGAACCGAAAATATTTATGTGGGCCTAGAACATTTCCAGTACCCAATAAAATAATTTTCAACATGTTCCAGAACAATTCCAGATTAGTGATTTTCATCTGCGAAAAGCAAACAAGAATGCGATTTCACTATTCATGACGACATTTTTCAGCGTTCGTTTGAACCAAAAATATTTATGTGGGCCTAGAACATTTCCAGTACCCACTAAAATAATTTTCGACGCATTCCTGAACAATTCGAGATTAGTCCATTTCTCTCAGACTCCCTGTATAGTATTCAGCAGATAGATGACCCTTAAGCGTGTGACCCTATAGGTTCGGTGAAGTATAGACATGACCGGAATACCTTCCGATCAATGATCAACATCGGAGCCGTGGATGATACGTATCCAACGTATTTATAATTTTTGATTGTTCCATGCTATTATATTATCTGTTTTGGATGATAACAGGCTTTGTTTTACACTTTTATATTATTTTCGGGACTAACCTATTAACCGGAGGCCCAACCCAAATTGTTGTTTTCTTGCCTATTTCAGTGTTTCGAAGAAAAGGAATATCAAACGGAGTCCAAACAGAATGAAACCTTCGGGAGAGTTATTTTTGGAACGGAAGCAATCCAGGAGACTTGGAGTAGACGTCAGGGAAGCTTCGAGGTGGCCACGAGGCAGGGAGGCGCGCGTGCCCCCCTGGACGCGCCCCCAACCTCGTGGGCCCCTCGTGGCTCCCCTGACTGACTTCTTTCGCCTATATATGTCCATATACCCTAAAAACATCCGAGAGCACCACAAAACCCTATTTCCACCGCCGCAACCTTCTGTACCCAAGAGATCTCATCTTGGGGCCTTTTTCGGAGCTCCGCCGAAGGGGGAATCGATCACGGAGGGCTTCTACATCAACACCATAGCCTCTCCGATGATGTGTGAGTAGTTTATCACAGACCTTCGGGTCCATAGTTATTAGCTAGATGGCTTCTTCTCTCTCTTTGGATCTCAATACAAAGTTCTCCTCAATCTTCTTGGAGATCTATTTGATGTAATTCTTTTGCGGTGTGTTTGTCGGGATCCGATGAATTGTGGGTTTATGATCAAGATTATCTATGAACAATATTTGGTTCTTCTCTGAATTCTTTTATGTATGATTTGTTATCTTTGCGAGTCTCTTCGAATTATCAGTTTGGTTTGGCCTACTAGATTGATCTTTCTTGCAATGGGAGAAGTGCTTAGCTTTGGGTTCAATCTTGTGGTGTCCTTTCCCAGTGACAGCAGGGGCAACAAGGCATGCATTGTATTGTTGCCATCGAGGATAAAAAGATGGGTTTTATATCATATTGCTTGAGTTTATCCCTCTACATCATGTCATCTTGCCTAATGCGTTACTCTGTTCTTATGAACTTAATACTCTAGATGCATGGTGGATAGCAGTCGATGTGTGGAGTAATAGTAGTAGATGCAGAATCGTTTCGGTCTACTTGTCGCGGACGTGATGCCTATATACATGATCATGCCTAGATATTCTCATAATTATGCACTTTTCTATCAATTGCTCGATAGTAATTTGTTCACCCATCGTAATACTTATGCTATTTTGAGAGAAGCCACTAGTGAAACCTATGGTCTCGGGTCTATTTTCCATGATATAAGTTTCCAATCTATTTTACTTTGCAATCTTTACTTTCAATCTATATCATAAAAATACCAAAAATATTTATCTTATTATGTCTATCAGATCTCACTTTTGCAAGTGGCCGTGAAGGGATTGACAACCCTTTTATCGCCTTGGTTGCAAGGTTCTTATTTGTTTGTGTAGGTGCGAGGTGACTTGCGTGTAGTCTCCTACTGGATTGATACCTTGGTTCTCAAAAACTGGGGGAAATACTTACGCTACTTTGCTGCATCACCCTTTCCTCTTCAAGGGAAAACCAACGTAGTGCTCAAGAGGTAGCAAGAATGATTTCTGGCGCCGTTGCCGGGGAGGTTGCAACAAGTCAAGACATACCAAGTACCCATCACAAACTCTTATCCCTCGCATTACATTATTTGCCATTTGCCTCTCGTTTTGCTCTCCCCCACTTCACCTTTGCCGTTTTATTCACCCTTTTCCGTCCGTCCTTCTGTTTGCTCGTGTTACCATGTGCCTTCTACTAGCATGCATCTTTGCTTGCTAAAAATCTATTGATATGGATCCACATAAATTGTTCTACTTGGATCATCTTCGGTCCTTATGCGCTCGTGCTGAAACCCCAACTAGCCTAGTTGATGGGAAATCTTTAGATGAGCATGCTCATTCTGTGCGTCATCATTTGTCTGAAAAAGGGAGATTCTTACGGGATCAAATAAGCAGATTGCTATGTTATGCTTGGAATCTTTGTGAAATTTATGATTTTACTTGTTGCTCTAATAACCCTAAAAAACACCTCCCCTACCTATGTGAGTTTAATGATAATGAAATCTTTGATTGGAAAGTATTGAAGAATTTGTTGCTTTTAAGGGTGCTTATGAAGTTGCTTCTTTGATTGGAAAGTATGATATTACTCTTTACGAATCTAAATTTTTTGACATACTTAAATATTGCTATGAAAACTATGCTCATAATGTCTATGTCAAAGAATTTATTGAAATAATGACCGTTGCTTTGGAAGAAAATAATGATATGAATGAATCTATAGATAATTATGATTCCAATGATTTGATTGAAATATCCCTTGATGAACATGATGCTTGCTATTCTTGTGGCCATGATGCCAATATTTATGAAGATGAGTTTGCTATAGTTCCTTATGTTAAACATGAGATCGTTGCTATTGCACCCATACTTGATAGTCCCTTCAATGAAAAGAATGATTGCAATGATGTTATCATAAATTATCTTAATATCAATTGTGTTAATGATATGCAAAGCCTCAAGCTTGGGGATGCTAGTTTTGCCATGACTACTATTTGTTGCAATGATCATGATTGGGGTGATTCTCCTTTTGATCTTGAAAATTTATTTAAGCCCCATGATGAATATGAGATTGATAATGGTGTTTGCAATATTATTGAATGTGGGTTATATCCCACATATTTGGAGAATGTTCAATCTTATGAAATTTTTGATAAAAGTGGGTTTGGAGAGGTCATGACTTTAGTTAATGTTAATCCCACTATTTTGGAAGAGTGTCAACTTTGCATGCATGTGGATCGTGTTGAAGATATTTTATGTGATAGCTATTTTTTTGAATTTGCTTATGATCCCACATGTAATTATTATGAGAGAGGAAAATATGATTGTAGAAATTTTCATGTTACTAAATTACCTCTTGTTATGTTGAGATTGCTATTGTTTCTTTCCGCTTCCTTGCATATGCTAGTTTTTGCTTGCCTTGATAATTTGTTTGCCTATAAGATGCCTATGCATAGGAAGTATGTTAGACTTAGATGTGTTTGTCACGTGTTTTATGATGCTCTCTTTTGTGCTTCAATTCTTGTCTTTCATATGAGCATCATTGAAATTATCTATGCCTAGCTAGGGGCGTTAAACGATAGCGCTTGTTGGGAGGCAACCCAATTTTATTTTTGTTTCTTGTTTTTTGTTCCTGTTTAGTAATGAATAATTCATCTAGCTTATGTTTATATGTGGTTTTATGCTTTTAATTAGTGTTTGTGCCAAGTAGAACCTTTGGGAAGACTTGGGGGGAGTTTTTGCGATCTTGCTGTAAAAAACAGAAACTTTAGCGCTCACGAGATTTGCTGCCATTTTTATCGGAGAGTGCGATTAGGTTGATTCTTTTTGAAGATTATTAATAGACAAATTCCTCACGTCCACCAATTTATTTCAGAATTGTTGGGGTTACAGAAGTATTCGAAACCAACATATTACTACATACTGTTCTGTTTTTGACAGATTCTATTTTTCGTGTGTTGTTTTACTTATTTTGATGAATCTATGGCTAGTATCGGGGGGTATGAACAATAGAGAAGTTGGAATACAGTAGGTTTAACACCAACATAAATAAATAATGAGTTCATTACAGTAACTTAAGTGGTGGTTTGTCTTCTTATACTAACGGAGCTCATGAGATTTTTCTGTTGAGTTTTGTGTTGTGAAGTTTTCAAGTTTTGGGTAAAGATTTAATGGACTATAGAATAAGGAGTGGCAAGAGCCTAAGCTTGGGGATTCCCAAGGCACCCCTAGGTAAAATTCAAGGACAACCAAAAGCCCAAGCTTGGGTATGCCCTGGAAGGCATCTCCTCTTTCGTCTTCGTCCATCGGTAACTTTACTTGATGCTATATTTTTATTCACCACATGATATGTGTTTTGCTTGGAGCGTCTTTTATGATTTGAGTCTTTGCTTTCTAGTTTACCACAATCATCCTTGCTGTACACACCTTTTGGAGAGACACACATGAATCGGAATTTATTAGAATGCTCTATGTGCTTCACTTATATCTTTTGAGCTAGATAATTTTGCTCTAGTGCCTCACTTATATCGTTTAGAGCATGGTGGTGGTTTTATTTTTTTAGAAATTATTGATCTCTCATGCTTCACTTATTATTTTGAGAATCCTTTAGAACAGCATGGTAGTTTGCTTTGGCTATAAAATTAGTCCTAATATGATAGGCATCCAATATTGGTATAATAAAAACTTTCAGAAAAGTGCATTGAATACTATGAGAAGTTTGATACTTGATGATTGTTTTGAGATATGAAGATGGTAATATTAGAGTCGTGCTAGTTGAGTAGTTGTGAATTTGAGAAATACTTGTGTTGAAGTTTGCAAGTCCCGTAGCATGCACGTATGGTAACTGTTGTGTAACAAATTTGATACATCAGGTGTTCTTTGATTGTCATCCTTATGAGTGGTGGTCGGGGACGAGCGATGGTCTTTTCCTACCAATCTACCCCCCTAGGAGCATGCGCGTAATGCTTGGTGTTTGATGACTTGTATATTTTTGCAATAGGTATGTGAGTTCTTTATGACTAATGTTGAGTCCATGGATTATACACACTCTCACCTTTCCATCATTGTTAGCCTCTTCGGTACCGTGCATTGCCCTTTCTCACCTTGAGAGTTCGTGCAAACTTCACCAGTGCATCCAAACCCCGTGATATGATACGCTCTATCACACATAAACCTCCTTATATCTTCCTCAAAACAGCCAGCATACCTACCTATTATGGCATTTCCATAGCCATTCCGAGATATATTGCCATGCAACTTTCCACGGTTTCATTTATTATGACACGCTTCATCATTGTCATACTGCCTTGCATGATCATGTAGTTGACATCGTATTTGTGGCAAAGACACCATGCATAATTTATCGTACATGTCACTCTTGATTCATTGCCCATCCCGGCACACATTCGAAGGCATTCATATAGAGTCATATCTTGTTCTAGTATCGAGTTGTAATCATTGAGTTGTAAATAAATAGAAGTGTGATGATCATCTGTAACATCCCAAATTTTCAATTTTGAATGTTATACATTAGATCATCATTGCATATCATATTTTATTTGCTTTTGGTTTCGATCCTAGAAATTCCACGCAACTCAAGGACCCACGGAGAGAGTTGGGGATTTTGTTATTTTCATATTTGAGTTTTCTCAATTTTTGCGAATAGGATCATTTGATTTTAATTATTTTATCATCAATTATTTCTATTACAAAAATATGAGAGAGGGGATAAAATGACTTTCCCAAAATAAAGAAATATTGAGGATTTAATAAAAAATCAAATAAGATTTTATTTCGGAGTTTTTTGGTATTTTATTTGAATTTAGGAAAAATGTGCGTTTTTCAAAATTGCATTTAGGCCCCAAGTAAATGTTCACCTTGTGCGTCTTGATTTTAGAAGCCCGGGAAATTTTATTTCGGGATTTTTGGAGTCAGTTTAGTATTTATTTTATTTGTTTTTCTGCGCGTAATTATTTAAAAGAAACGAACCGACCTAACGGGCCGTGTCCGACCCGGACTCCTGGCCCGGCCGGCTTTATAAGCCGGGGGA
The DNA here is from genome assembly GCF_056163025.1 of Triticum urartu. NCBI lineage: Eukaryota > Viridiplantae > Streptophyta > Magnoliopsida > Poales > Poaceae > Triticum > Triticum urartu. Next base: position 94,673,190 of record NC_141877.1, read on the forward strand.
AGGCCCAGCCGAAACCCCAGACCACGCGCGCCCCGAAACCCTAGCGTCGGCCGCCGTCGCCGCCGCCGTCGCCGGAGCCGCCGCCCGCCGCCTCGCCGATCCGTCGCCCGAGGTTGCCTCGATTTCCGCGCAGCCGGTTTTCTCGAAAAAAACTGTTCGGTTTTTCATTGGTTTTTTTAGTTTCCGTTTTTTTAAATAGATCGGCTTTTTTCCGATTTATTTAAGTAGCGAGCATTCGTCCGTTCGTTCGTTCTAGCGAACATTCGTCATTTTTCTTTTTCTCGGATTTAATCCGCGATTTTTCTGATCGTGATTCCTGATTCGATTTTCGTTTTAGTATAACTTTTCGCTCGATTATCGGAATCAGGCGATTCAAGCGCCTGGAGTTTCGTCTCGAAACACTCTAACTGTTTAACCAACTTAAACAAGTTTTTGCCACTGTAAAAATTGCCCTAGATCCAGAATAGTAAACGAAGCTTGTTTCTTTTGCCGTTTGACTTTCGTTGCTTCGTTTGATTTGATTCTTTTTGCAAACCGGAGTTCTTAAGTTGAACCTTCTGGTTAGATCTCTTATTCGAGTTTTACCCGTGCATTAGATGAATACTTATTGCATTCTTGTTTGTTTGTCCGTGATAGAATGCCCGGAGTGCGCCGCCTGTTACTTCGAATCGCTAGGTTTCGCGGATCATCAGCAAGACAAGTAACACTTTGATCATACCTCCTACTACCCAGTTTTATTGCATTAGATCAATCCTGAAACATTGCATGATTAGGATCTAATTAAATTGTGGGATGGGAAGTAGTTGAGGTAGTACCTATTACCTCTTTATTTTCAAACCTTTGGGAGTTACTTCTACGTTTGCTTACTATTGCTATGCTATGCTAGTAGACGTGGATTGGGTGGGTGATATCCATGACATATGTGAGTTTTTTAATTAATGGTTTATTAAGGTGGCAACTTAAATACACATCTGGGTGGATTGAGGTACCTGGGTATTCCAGGATTGCCTTTTTTTATGGACTGCCACCCAGGCCCAAAGGGATCATGAGATTTTTCATACTAGAAACTTCCGTGTGCAGCCACAAGCTATTATGGGCTCTAGCATAGTTGATTAAGTCGTGCGAACTCTTACAGGGTAGACTAGCAGATGTAGGGGAAAGTAGGTGTAACGGTCTATCCATCGTAAGGTGCTAGCGCTTCTGAAAGATTATGTCTCGGTCATCCGTCTTCTCAAACACCATGTAGTGTGAGAAACCAAACGGAGGCGATCGAGTCTTGTGGGGAAAAGTGCGCAAACCTCTGCAGAGTGTATAAACTAATCATGGTTAGCCGTGTCCCCGGTTATGGACATCTTGAGTATCTAGTACTTGGATTATCATGTGAATCTCAACATGTTACTCTAAAAATTAATTTTGTTGGGTTTTGTTTAATGATGATGCTTAATTGGGATTGAGGATGCTGTCAACCATTCTTAATGTTTAACAACTACCATGATAGTTAAATAAAATTTATTCCTTTGCAATAGTGAAAAATTGGCTTTATGCAAAACTGTAACCATAGAGCTTTCCACCAGCCAAATATGCATATAGTATAGCTGTTTCATTCCATTACTCTCTATGTGTTACTTTGCCAGCATATTCCATGTGCTGACCCGTTTCGGGCTGCAATGTTAATGTTGCAGACTTTTCAGACGATGATTAAGGAGTTTTTAGGTCGTGGTTCTATACTCAGTGATGCCGTTGGAGTTGATGGACTCACTTATCTTCCAAGCCTTCTGCTGTTATAGTTATCAGATGGCCTTAAGCCATATTTATTGTAATAAGTTCTCTATTGAGACACTCGATGTAATAAGTGTGTGATTGCTAATCTGTTATAAATCCTCCAAGTACTGTGTGGTGTCAGCATTACTGATCCAGGGATGACACCTGAGCACAGAGATCAGACTGTTTGAGGTCTGGTCGCTACAGAGATGGTATTAGAGCACACGCTGACTGTAGGACACGACCACTAAGCTAAAGACCTAGATCACTACTCACTCTCTTCTCTTCTGACCTCTCATCTTTTCTACTCTTTAGGATGGCGGATGCAAGGAACATGTTCACGCAACCGGATGAAGATACACCCTTTGGACGTCACATGAAGGAAGTCACTAGATACCTGAACATAGGAGTACCAAGCTTCACCGGAACCTACAACGCCACTTTACCTGAAGAAGAGCGCTAGATGATTCAAGTTCAAGTTCCAGGAAGGACGTTCATGCCAGTCACTGAGCCCATAGAGTTTTCTTTTGATGCACCAACTTGGAGTCTAGGAAAGAGCATGGCAGCTCACATCGCCATGGGACGCATTGGAGAAGTCTACCGCAATGATCTCAAGGATACTATCTACCAGATTTGTGGGCACCGAGATGAGCACTGGGAGATGATCAGCACCAGAAAGGATAGATCAATTGCAGCTTTTATCCAGGAGTTAAACCATCATATTCGGCGACAGGAAAACCAGATGTGCGCCGACATGATAGACCTGAAGAAGGCTAAGACAAGAATCAAGGAACTAGAGGAAGAACTCAAGGCTACACGAGAAGATTATGAAGAATAAATTGAAGTATTGGTGGAGAAGAATGACGATCTGATCAAGAAGATCGGGATATTTATGGGAGGTCCTACACCAGTAGATGAAGACAAAGAACCCAAGGAGATTCGCTCGGAAGACTACATCATCATCGACGACACCGACTCGGATCCAGATGATAGCGATGATGACTATGTTGATGAAGCCAGAGCAGATATCATGGAGTCTGCAATCGAAGAATATTTCTAGTAGACCACCTCATTAGTAGTAGTAGTCCACCATGTAAATACAGTAGTCCGAGCACTTTTGCGATATCTAGATCGATTGTATGCCCTTGTTTGATTGAATGAAGTGAATTGTTTGCTTTTGCCTCATGTGCATATGGGTAGTGTTTTCTCTTTAGACCCCTCTATTCTTAAACCTCATCTTTTCTAAACCCTCAGATGCCTTCGAGACGTGACCCCGGATTTACCTTTCCACCGGAGTTCACCCAGTTGATCCAGCAGCAGAACACATTGATGCAGTTGCTAGTCCAGAATCAGAATCAGGGGACAACAACAACAACCCAGCACCACCACCACCACCTGTTGATCACTTAGAACGTTTTCTTAGGCTGAATCCGCCGGTGTTCTCTAGTAGCACCGAGCCGATAGTAGCAGATGATTGGCTCCGCAAGACAGCTAGAGAGTTGACCACAGCAGGATGCACAGATGCGGAGAAGGTGAAGTTTGCCGCACATCAGCTTGAAGGACCCGCAGCATCATGGTGGGAGAATTTCACAGCCACTTTCCCTGTCGACACTGTCACATGGGACCAGTTTCAGCAGGCTTTTCGTATTGCCCATGTTTCAGCAGGAGCTATGGCCATGAAGAAGCGTGAGTTTCGTAACTTGCGCCAAGGAGGAAGGACAGTTGGCCAGTATGTGGAGGACTTTAGTAAATTAGCACGTTATGCCCAAGATGACGTTGCTACGGATGCAGCTAAGCAGGAGAAGTTTCTGGAAGGACTGAATGATGAGTTGAGCATGCAGTTGATGGTAGCAACCTTCCACAACTACCAGGAGTTGGTAGACCGTGCTCTTATGATTGAAGGCAAGCAGCAGCAAATTGAGAATCGCAGTTGAAGGGAAGTACAATTCTGGAGCTCAGCAGAAGCCATGTTTTACCCCTAGATCGGGAGGACATTTTTAGCATACCCATGGAGGAGGTAGCTCGCACAATCACAATGGCACCAAGAATAGTAATGGCAATGGAGGAAGCAACGGCCAGAACCGTACCAACCCATCAACCCCAGCCAAGAAGGACCTGAGCCAAGTCACTTGCTTGAAGTGCCAGAAGACCGGACATTATGCCAATGAATGTCCTGAAGGCCAGAATGGCAATGGAAGCTCTGGGAAGAAGCCAAACCCTTTTAACGGGGGACAGGTGAACCACGTTAACGTGGAGGAGGTTGAAGAGCAGCCGGATGCCGTAATCGGTAAGTTTTTGGTTAAGTCATTTACCGCACTCGTTCTTTTTGATACTGGTGCATCGCATTCATACATATCAAGGGGATTTGTAGATAAGTATAACCTGCCCACTAAGGTTCTTAGAACACCTATGCTAGTAAGCTCACCAGGAGCAGAGTATATGGCCAGTCAAGGATGTTTTCAAGTGCCATTGAGTATAGGTAGGCATGTGTTTCCCTCGGATTTAATCATTTTGGAATCACAAGGATTGGATGTAATTCTGGGTACGGATTGGCTATCGATGTATGGAGGAAAAATCGATTGCGCCAGTAAGACAATTTTGCTTACTACCCCAGAAGGGAGAAGGATCAAGTATGTATCCCAACATGTGCCAAAAGGGACTCACGTAAATTGTTTAACAGGAGTTGTGCAGGAGGAAGTACCAGTGGTAAGGGATTTCCCTGAAGTATTTCTAGAAGAGTTGCCAGGCATGCCACCAGATAGAGATATTGAGTTTTTGATTGAGCTATTGCCAGGCACAGAGCCAATATCAAAGAGACCATACAGGATGCCCGCAAAGGATTTGGTGGAGATTAAGAAGCAGATTAAGGAGTTACTATATAAAGGTTACATTCGCCCAAGTTCGTCGCCTTGGGGATCACCAGTACTTCTAGTGGAGAAAAAGGATGGATCGTTAAGGATGGTTGTTGATTATTGTGGGTTGAATGAAGTAACGATCAAGAACAAGTACCCACTACCAATGATCAATGATCTGTTTGATCGATTGCAAGGAGCTAAAGTGTTTTCCAAGATCGATCTGCGATCGAGATACCACCAGTTGAAGATTCGAGAATAGGATATACCTAAGACAGCTTTTACCACCAGGTATGGGCTGTACGAGTATACCATTATGTCATTTGGTCTGACTAATGCACCTGCCTATTTTATGAACATGATGAACAAAGTGTTTATGGAGTTCTTGGATAAGTTCGTCGTGGTGTTCATTGATGATATTCTGGTTTACTCGAAGAATGAAGAGGAGCATAAGGAACATTTGCAATTGGTACTTGAGAAGCTCAGAGAACATTAGTTGTATGCCAAGTTCAGCAAATGTGAGTTTTGGTTGAAGGAAGTAGGATTCCTCGAACATGTTATATCCGGAGAAGGTATATCAGTAGATCCCACTAAAGTTGATACCGTGACCAAGTGGGAAGCACCAACCACAGTTGGAGAGATCCGTAGTTTTCTTGGACTCGCAGGATACTACCGGAGATTTATTGAGAATTTCTCAAAGATTGCAAAACCTATGACGGAGTTATTAAAGAAGGATACCAAGTTCATATGGACCGAGGAGTGTGAGGCTAGTTTCCAGGAGTTGAAGAAACGCTTGGTTACTTCACCAGTGTTGATTTTGCCAGACCAGACCAAGGATTATGAGGTGTATTGCGACGCTTCACGTCGAGGACTTGGAGCAGTGCTTATGCAGGAAGGGAGAGTTGTTTCATATGCCTCAAGACAGCTTAAGCCTCATGAGTTGAATTATGCTACGCATGATTTGGAGTTAGCAGCCGTAGTGCATGCACTGAAGACTTGGAGACATTTTCTGATTGGAAACCATTGCGAGGTGTACACAGATCATAAGAGTTTGAAATACATTTTCACGTAGAAGGAGTTAAACCTCAGATAAAGGAGATGGTTGGAGCTCATCAAGGATTATGATATGGGATTGCATTATCACCCCGGAAAGGCTAATGTAGTAGCTGACGCATTGAGCCGTAAGAGCCATGTCAATACACTAATGACGGGACAATTACCAAGGGAGTTAGCCGAAAATCTTCGTGAGCTATGTTTGGAAATAGTTCCGAGAGGCTATGTAGCTGTCACGCCCTCGATGCGGCTATATCTCCCACGTGTCGAAGCACGACTTAGAGGCATAACCGCATTGAAAGCAATGTCGCAAGTGAGGTAATCTTCACACAACCCATGTAATACGTAAGGGAAAGAGATACATAGTTGGGTTACAATCACCACTTCACACAATTACATGAATAAAGCATTACAACATCCAAATACAATCAAGGTCCGACTATGGAACCAAAATAAAAGAAGAACCCCAAATGCGACAAGGTCCCCGATCGACCCCAACTGGGCTCCACTACTGATCAACTAGAACGAAACAACACAAAGGACAAGATCTTCATCGAGCTCCTCCTGAGCTTGGTTGCGTCATCTGCATAGGCTCATCGGCACCTGCAAGCTGGTTTTGGAAGTATCTGTGAGTCACGGGGACTCAGCAATCTCGCACCCTGGCGATCAAGACTATTTAAGCTTATGGGTAAGGTAAAGGTATGAGGTGGAGCTGCAGCAAGCGACTAGCATATATGGTGGCTAACCTGCTCGCAAAAGAGAGCGAGAAGAGAAGGCAAAGCATGAACGAAGAACTATAGAACAACCTACGGCAAGCATTACTCCAACACCGTGTTCACTTCCTGGACTCCGCCGAGAAGAGACCATCACGGTAACACACGCAGTTGATTCATTTTAATTAAGTTAAGGTTCATGTTATCTACAACCGGACATTAACAAATTCCCCTCTGCCCATAACCGCGGGCATGGCTTTCGAAAGTTCAAATCTCTGCAGGGGTGTCCCAACTTATCCCATCACAAGCTCTCATGGTCAACGAAGGATATTCCTTCTAGTGGGAAGACCCGATCAGACTCGGAATCCCGGTTACTAGACATTTCGACAATAGTAAAACAAGACCAGCAACACCGCCCGAATGTGCCGACAAATCCCGATAGGAGCTGCACATATCTCGTTCTCAGGGCACACTTAGATGAGCTCTCCATACAACTAAAACCAAACCTCGAGTTTCCCCGAGGGGGCGCTGCACAGGACTCTAGTTTGGACCAACACTCAGAGGAGCACTGGCCAGGGGGGGGGGGTAAAATAAGGGCCATTTGCATTTCTGTCCCTAACTCGAACCACCTAATCAGATATACCCCTAATTCGAAAGCCTGCTCAAATTTGCCCCTCCGCCGTTAGGTGCCCTTATAGAAATGCCCTTTTGCGCCGTTACTGTCCGGTCAAACAGCTTTGACCGTCATGAAAAAAATAGCAAAAAAAATCTAAAAAATCTAAAATTTTGTGAGATCGAAGATACTCATGTGCCCAAGGTGTGTGCAAATTTTCTTGCTATTTGGACATCCCAGGAGCTTGTGGCGAGGAAAAAAATTTAATCTGCACGCTTGTGAACAATAAATTTGAAATAAAATAGCAAAAAAATTAAAAAATATATGAATTCTTTTGGCATCAAAGTGGCTTGGGTGCACTAGGTGCTTGCAAGTTTTTGTGATCAAATGACATGCGAGGAGCTCTAGCAAGAAAAAACAAAATAGTCATTTTTCCCAAGCTTTTTCCTGAGCCAAATTTTGTTTTTTTCTCCACAAGCCCCTCCAATGTCCAAACACAACAAAAATTTGCACGCATCTTGCAGACCCGAGCCTCTTTGATGCCAAAAAATTTCATATTTTTTTGAATTTTCTTACTATTTTTTTGAATTTACTGTTCACATGCTTACATATTTATTGTTTTTCCTCTGACACGAGCTCTTGGAATGTACGAACAGCACAAAACTTTGCACGCACCTTGCGAACCTGAGTATCTTTGATCCCACAAATTTTCAGATTTTTTAGAATTTTTTTGCTATTTTTTTCAAGATGGTCAAAGCCCTTTGACCGGCTTTGACCTGCTTTGACCAGACGGTAACAGCACAGAAGGGTATTTCTATAAGTGCACCTAACGGCGGAGGGGCAAATTTGAGCAGGCTTTGAAATTAGGGGTACATCTGAGAGTGGGTGCAAATTAGGGGCATAGATGTAAATGTCCCTTAAAATAATGATGACCCTCAGGAGCGCGACTCCCAAGGGAGAAGAAAAGGCTAGGTGGCGAATGGTAAAACCAATGTTGGGCATTGCTGGAGGAACTTTATTCAAGGCGAGCTGTCAAGGGGTTCCCATTATAACCCAACCGCGTAAGGAACGCAAAATCCGGGAACATAACACCGATATGACGGAAACTAGGGCGGCAAGAGTGGAACAAAACACTAGGCATAAGGCCGAGCCTTCCACCCTTTACCAAGTATATAGATGCATTAATTAAATAAGATATATTGTGATATCCCAACAAGTAAACAATGTTCCAACAAGGAACGATCTCCATGTTCCAACAAGGAACAAACTTCAATCTTCACCTGCAACTAACAACGCTATAAGAGGGGTTGAGCAAAGCGGTAACATAGCCAAACAACGGTTTGCTTGGACAAGGTAGGTTAGAGGCTTGGTTCAACAATATATGAGGCATGATAAGCAAGTGGTAGGTATCGCAACATAGGCATAGCAAAAGAGCGAACAACTAGCAAGCAAAGATAGAAGTGATTTCGAGGGTATGATCATCTTGCCTGAGATCCCGCAAGGAAGAAGAACGAGTCCATGAAGAAGACAGATGGACGTAGACGAACGGGTCCTCACAAACGCGACGTTATCGGAACCAACCCGAAGAAGCAAACACCAGAAAGAATCATACAACATGGTAAACAACCAACACATGAACACGATATGATATGCGAGATGCGGTATGCGATGCATATGCATGATTTGCAAGGGAATGAATGAACCTGGCCTCAACTTGGAAATCCAAGAGTGGCACTGGAAAGAGGAGATGATTTCGGTTGAAATCGATATAAAGATCACCGGAATCAGATGCACAGTTTGGAAATGGCAAGCAAAACAAATATGGCACCGGTCTGCGATAAACAGCAAGTGACCAACTAAATGCAACAAGATAAATATGCTACAGCACCCAAACATGGCAACAAAATACATGGCAGGGATCCACTCAAGATGCTTGACAAAAGATGAACACTGAGATACGGCTAATTCATCCATTAACAGGTTCAAAAAAGCATGGCAAAAACGCAAACGATAAACAGGTTTCAGACTTAGTGAAATTAACACAAGTCTGGAATTTCAGATCAGGTAGCACACTTTGGAGGATGAAAACTATATGCTACAGGAACTTAACATGGCAAAGCAAGGCATGACATGAAGCTACTCCAAGCACTTAACAAAAGTCCCTTAGTGACCTTGAGCCAAAAGGGATCAGAAAATACAATTGCAAGCATGTGAACATGGCAAAAACATAATCAGCTTACAGACTTAGTGAAAAACTAGAGCATGCAAATCTATTAACGAGTAGGCATGTTCACGAGCTCGATGCACTCACTACAGAGCATGGCATGACAAACTAAGCATACACCCATCAAGAATACATATCATATAAGCTAGCCATGGCAAGAACAACAAAATAGCATGCACGGATCAACAACAACATCCTCGGCAAAATCGCTAACGAGTCAACAATCTGCCAGGATTCACGAAATAGCAAAAGTAGAGCTCGATTGACTCAATCTAGGATGCTCCATAATTGCAAACAAATACATGTATGGATAGAGCACCACAATGTTAACAAATCATCCTTACTGGTCATCCTCAAAAGAGGCACGGATCACTAGGAAACAACATGAACATATGGCATATTGATAAAAACAGATCAAGGACTTAGTGAAATTCTAAGTCCCTGAAATCAGCATTAACGAATGCACTACTTTGCAAGCTTGTGCTAGTCACCACACATATCACAAAAATACATGGTAAGCACCTCTGTAAATATGGCAAAGCATATAACAAAACTCATGTAGAGCTCAGGAGCATATCATGCACACATTAATCATGGCAAAAATGACAAATAGCTAATTGATGCAGCAGATCTGACAATTATCTCAAATAGCTCTCTTCCAACAGCCTTTCGGGCATCAAGATGAGCTCAAATGAAAATCATGCAATGAGATGAAATTATGTACTCTCTAAGACGAACATTTTGATATGCTACATGCTCAAAACGGAGCTACGGATGCAAAGTTACGACATGATGAATAGAGGCATATGATTTTGGAAACTTCAGGGACTTGGTGCTTTTTTTCACCTCGCGAGAAAGTCAACGGGATGAAGCGGTGCGGGATGACGAGATACAGGCGCGGGGCCGGAGCGTTTGGTTCGGGCACCCGGTGGATTTGATCCACCCGGGCTGGATCGGATCTGGCCGGCGAGGGAGGAGGTCGCCGACGAGGGGCACGCGATGGCCGGAGCCTGCCGTGGCGAGGCGCCGGCGAACGCCGGCGAGGAGGATTCGGGCGGGGCCGAGCGCAGCATCGGAGGAGGAGGCAGCTCACGGGCGTGCGGGGCGGCACCGGAGCGGCGAGGTGCGACAGGGAGGCGAGGCGGTCCGGCGGCCGCGTGGATGTCGCCGGCGACGAGCCAGCGGAGCGGCGCGGTCGTCCGGTGAGAGACAAGGAGGCGGCGCGGTGAGCGAACGCTCGGGCGGCGGCGTGGTGGCGGTTCGGGCCCGGGCGGGCCGGATCTGGGCGCCGCGGGCCCACGCGGTGGAGGAGGAGAGAGAGAGCCGGCGGTGCTGACGTGTCACGCCCGGATTCGTCCGGCGCGGCGGCTGGATGTGTCCGGCGGCGGAGTGGACATGTCCGGCGACGGGCGGGGGAATTTTTAGGGTTTCAACTGTGCGAGATTTCGGAGGAGAGCACATATTTATAGGTAGAGGGAGCTAGGAGAGTCCAAATGAGGAGCGGTTTTCGGCCACGCGATCGTGATCGAACGAACGAGATGATGGAGGTGGTTTTGGTGGGTTTTGGGCCACTTTGGAAGGGTGTTGGGCTGCAACACACATGAGGCCTTCTCGGTCCCTCGGTTAACCGTTGGAGTATTAAACGAAGTCCAAATGGCAGGAAACTTGACAGGCGGTTTACCGGTAGTAAACCAAGGCCGCATGACAAGTCTTGGTCCGATCCAAAAACGTTTAACACCCGCACACGAAAAGAGGTAGAAAGGGACACCGGGTGACATAGGAGCGCCGGATTGCAAAACGGACAACGGGAAAAATGCTCGGATGCATGAGACGAACATGTATGCAAATGAAATGCACATGATGACATGATATGCAATGCATGACACGCAAGCAATGACAAGGCAACAACAGCGAATAACTGGATGACACCTGGCACATCGGTCTCGGGGCGTTACAGTAGCAGCATTGGAGATTCAGTCAACTTTGATGGATAGAATCAGAGAAGCTCAGAAGACTGACAAGGAGATTGCCTCTATAAAGGAGAAAATGAGCGAAGGAAAGGCTAAAGGATTTCGTAAGGATGAGCACGACACCCTATGGTTTGAAGACCGTGTTTATGTGCCCAATGACCCGGAGATCAGGAAGTTGATTCTGCAAGAGGCACACGATTCACCATATTCGATTCACCCAGGAAATACCAAGATGTATTTGGATTTTAAGGATATTTTCTGGTGGACCAGAATGAAGAAAGATATTGCGGAGTACGTAGCAGTTTGTGATGTATGTCAGAGAGTAAAGGCAGAGCATCAGAAGCCAGCAGGATTACTACAGCCATTGCCGATACCCGAATGGAAGTGGGATAAGTTAGGCATGGACTTTATCACGGGACTACCCAGGACTCGTTCAGGCTATGACTCGATTTGGGTTGTAGTCGATCGGTTGACGAAAGTAGCTCATTTCATCCCTGTAAAGACCACTTACACCAGTGCTAAGTTGGCAAAGATATACATGACCAGGATTGTATGCTTACATGGAGTTCCGAGGAGTATAGTATCAGATAGAGGAACCCAGTTTACCTCAAAGTTCTGGAATCAGTTGCATGAAACTTTGGGTACCAGGCTAGAGTTCAGCACAGCTTTTCACCCACAGACAGATGGACAGACCGAGAGAGTCAATCAGATTTTGGAGGACATGCTGAGAGCTTGTGCGCTAGATTATGGATCTAGTTGGGACGAGAATTTGCCGTATGCAGAGTTCTCTTAAAACAACAACTATCAATCCAGTTTAAAGATGGCCCCTTTCGAAGCCTTGTACGGAAGGAGGTGCAGGACACCCTTGACGTGGGATGAAGTTGGAGACCGCCAGTTGTTTGGACCTGACTTGATTAGGGAGTCTGAACAGAAGGTGAAATTAATTCGCGATAGGATCAAGATAGCCCAGTCCAGGCAGAAGAGCTACGCAGATTCTAAATGCAAGGAGACATTTTACGAAGTCGGAGACCGAGTTTATCTTCGAGTATCGCCACTACGAGGAACAAAGTGTTTTGGTGTTAAGGGAAAGTTAGCGCCACGATTTGTAGGACCATACCGAGTATTGGAACGTATGGGAGAAGTGGCCTACAAGTTGGAATTGCCCGAAGGATCGTCAGGAGTTCATGATGTGTTCCACGTTTCTCAGTTGAAGAAGTGTCACGCGGAGATGGCTGACATACCCTTGAGAGACACAGTGCCATTGGAAGAAATTCAGTTGGATAACGATTTGACCTATGAGGAGAAACCAGTTAAGATTCTAGAGTATGCCAGTCGAGTCACCCGCAGCAAGGTTATCAAGTTTTGCAAGGTTTAGTGGAGCCACCACACGGAGGATGAAGCCACCTGGGAGCGAGAGGAAGATTTGCTTAAGGACCACCCTCACCTATTTTCTAGCCAACCCGAATGTCGAGGGCGAGATTCATCTTAAGGGGGGTAGGTTTGTAACATCCCAAATTTTCAATTTGGAATGTTATACATTAGATCATCATTGCATATCATATTTCATTTGCTTTTGGTTTTGATCCTAGAAATTCCACGCAACTCAAGGACCCACGGAGAGAGTTGGGGATTTCGTTATTTTCATATTTGAGTTTTCTCAAAATTTGCAAATAGGGTCATTTGATTTTAATTATTTTATCATCAATTATTTCTGTTACAAAAATATGAGAGAGGGAATAAAATGACTTTCCCAAAATAAAGAAATATTGAGGATTTAATAATAAAATCAAATAAGATTTTATTTTGGAGTTTTTCGATATTTTATTTGAATTTAGGAAAAAATGTGCATTTTTCAAGATTGCATTTAGGCCCCAAATAAATGTTCACCTTGTGCGGCTTGATTTTAGAACCCGGGAAAATTTATTTCGGGATTTTTGGAGTCTGTTTAGTATTTCTTTTATTTGTTTTTCTGTGCGTAATTATTTTTTTAGAAAAAAACGAACCGACCTAACGGGCCGTGTCTGACCCGGACTCCTTGCCCGGCCGGCTTTATAAGCCGGGGGAAGGCCCAGCCGAAACCCCAGCCCACGCGCGCCCCGAAACCCTAGCGTTGCCCGCCGCCTGCGTCGCCGCCGTCGCCGGAGCCGCCGCCCGCCGCATCGCCGATCCGCCGCTCGAGGTTGCCTCGATTTCCGCGTCGCCGGTTTTCTCGAAAAAAAAACCGTTCGGTTTTTGGTCGGTTTTTTTAGTTTCCGTTTTTTTAAATAGATCGGTTTTTTCCGATTTATTTAAATAGCGAGCGTTCGTCCGTTCATTCGTTCTAGCGAACGTTCATCGTTTTTCTTTTTCTCGGATTTAATCCGCGATTTTTCTGATCGCGATTCCTGATTCGATTTTCGTTTTAGTATAACTTTTCGCTCGGTTATCGGAATCAGGCGATTCAAGCGCCCGGAGTTTCGTCTCGAAACACTCTAACCGTTTAACCAACTTAAACAAGTTTTTGCCATTGTAAAAATTTCCCTAGATCCAAAATAGTAAACGAAGCTTGTTTCTTTTGCCGTTTGACTTTCGTTGCTTCGTTTGATTTGATTCTTTTTGCAAATCGGAGTTCTTAAGTTGAACCTTCTGATTAGATCTCTTATTCGAGTTTTACTCGTGCATTAGATGAATACTTATTGTATGCTTGTTTGTTTGTCCATGATAGAATGCCCGGAGTGCGCCGCCTGTTACTTCGAATCGCTAGGTTTCGCAGATCATTAGCAAGGCAAGTAACACTTTGATCATACCTCCTACTACCCAGTTTTATTGCATTAGATCAATCCTCAAACATTGCATGATTAGGATCTAATTAAATTGTGGGATGGGAAGTAGTTGAGGTAGTACTTATTACCTATTTATTTTCAAACCTTTGGGAGTTACTTCTACGTTTGCTTACTATTGCTATGCTATGCTAGTAGACGTGGATTGGGTGAGTGATATCCATGATAGATGTGAGTTTGTTAATTAATGGTTTATCTAAGGTGGCAACTTAAATACACATCTGGGTGGATTGAGGTACCTGGGTATTCCAGGATTGCCTGTTTTTTATGGACTGCCACCCAGGGCCAAAGGGATCATGAGATTTTTCATACTAGAAACTTCTGTGTGCAGCCGCAAGCTATTATGGGCTCTAGCATAGTTGATTAAGTCGTGCGAACTCTTATAGGGTAGACTAGCAGATGTAGGGGAAAGTAGGTGTAACGGTCTATCCATCGTAAGGTGCTAGCGCTTCTGAAAGACTATGTCTCGGTCATCCGTCTTCTCAAACACCATGTAGTGCGAGAAACCAAACGGAGGTGATCGAGTCTTGTGGGGAAAAGTGCGCAAACCTCTGCAGAGTGTATAAACTAATCATGGTTAGCCGTGTCCCCGGTTATGGACATCTTGAGTATCTAGTACTTGGATTATCATGTGAATCTCAACATGTTACTCTAAAAATTAATTTTGTTGGGTTTTGTTTAATGATGATGCTTAATTGGGATTGTGGATGCTGTCAACCATTCTCAATGTTTAACAACTACCATGATAGTTAGATAAAATTTATTCCTTTGCAGTAGGGAAAAATTGGCTTTACGCAAAACTGTAACCATAGAGCTTTCCACCAGCCAAATATGCATATAGTATAGCTGTTTCATTCCATTACTCTCTATGTGTTACTTTGCCAGCATATTCCATGTGCTGACCCGTTTCGGGCTGCAACGTTAATGTTGCAGACTTTTCAGACGATGATTAAGGAGTTTTTAGGTCGTGGTTCTATACTCAGTGATTGTGACGCCCGGATAATTAAGCTACGCTAATCACCCACTAATGATGACATGTCATCGTAACTAATTTGCTAAACGTCACTTTGATCCTAACCGAGTTCAAATTCAAAATTTAAAGACAAGTCAAGTTATTATTTTCCTCAAACTATAAAACTAAAATGTTCGGATTTTGATATAAATCCCCCTGATCGATTGTCATGTTGAAACCAACATCATTTGACTCACCGGGTAATCCCTAGTAAAATATAAAGTTGTCCAACAGCAAATAAAATAGCCATTTCATTTTCCACAAATAATTATACAATACCAATTGAGTTGAACTTTGTTGGGCCTCTTCAAAAAAAATTCTTGATTTATTTGACCAGTTTTGTTTCCAACAAAACTCAATTGGTATTTATTAAAAAAACATGGGGAAAATACAAGTCAAAGAATAAATAAAAATAAAATTAAAATTAGAATTAAAACAAGGGGGACACCGGCCACTGTGCACTGGGCCAAGTGCACAGGTCCTGGCCCAATTAGTCCAGCCCACCACCACCACTGTTGTCTCCCTCCTCTGCTCACAAAGGGGAGGTGGACGCCGAGCAGCCGCCCGTGGCCGTGATGGCCATGTGCTGGCCATCCGCCGCGTCCCCGACGTCTACTTAGTCGCTCTCGAGGCCCTAGATGAAACCCTAGCTCCCCAATTCCCCCTCATCGCCTCGAACTCTTCTTCCTCGCGCAAGCCGAGCGAGTCCCTCGCCATGGCTCCGCCGCCTGCGTAGCCACCGAGCCCTCCTCGCCTCGCTGATATTCCCGGGAGATCCGCCGTCTTCTGCTTCGTCTTCCTCGCCCACGAGCTCAAGCCCGGAGCCACCACATCGTCCGGATCGACACCATCTTCTTCCTCGGTCGTCGTCGCTGTTCTTCATCGATCCGTCGCCTCTGCAGCTCCTAAGCCACCAACGAGCCTCCGTGTGCCTCCGCAGTGAGCTCCTCGTCCGATTCCCCCTCTTCTCTGGCTCGATCCGTTTCGTTTGTGGCCATCCCGTGAGCTTTGTCCACCATGGCAAAAGTTCATTGTCCGCGTACGTGCACGCTGTTGTTCCTCTGTTGCTGATGCGTGTTGCTGCTACTTTCTACCTACTCCTACTTGCCGCAGCCCGCGTCCAGTCCACGCCCCTAGTGTGCCCTGCGCCCGCCCGTGCGTGCGGCCTCCGCACCCACGCCGCACCCGCGCGCGCCCCCTGTCCTCGCCGATGCTCCTTGCCACCTTCGTCCCGTCCATGGCCGTGTCGTGATACGCGTGCCCTACTCGGCTACTGCTTTGTCGCTGATGTTGCTTTGCCATGCTACTGCTAGTTACACCCGCCACTGCCTGCTGATGCTGCTACTGCACCACTACTGCTGCTACGAACTTCGTCTGCTGTTGCTCGCCTCGCATGCGCGCCTTAGACCGCTGCTGCCGCGCACGCACGCCCCGTCGTGGCCTTGCCACCGCCACTGGACAGCGCCCTGGCCGCCTAGTGCGCACCCTGGGTTTACGCCTCGCCCCACGCTCGAAGCCCCTCGTCGCCGCGCAGCGCTGCTGCTACTGCCGTTTTGCTGCTGCCGCTGCTACAGTGAACTGAACTTCACTGTAGCGCTGGCTAGCTTTGCTGCTATAACGCTGTTCAGCCTTCTGTTTAGCTGCAAAACAACAGCAAAACAAATTTTATTATGAGAAATGTTTATATGGGCGCGTAGTACACTTGAAAAGCTCCAAGTTACCCCATTTGACCAAATTCAAATAAGGCATGAATTAAATCCTACAAAAATCATAAAATGCTATCTTGTGTTAAAAGGAATAGATTTACTCCCTAGCATTGTGTGTGTTCTGTAGGTGTGTGTGATGTGTGTACAGCGTGTGTGTGGGGCTCCCCAAAATTAGTTTAGGTCTAATTTAATTAGATAGATTAGTTTTAGGATTACTTTTGCTGTTTAGCTAGTACTAGTATTTAATTAGTGCTAAGTTACTTTAGTAGTAGATGACATGTGGGTCCTCTTTTAGATAAGTTAGGTTTATTTATTTGTTTAGGAAAATAGTCTATGACATGTGGGCCACACATGCCCTTTTGACTAGTCAAATTGACTTGGTCAATTCGGATTAAACTAAATATAATAAATCCAGAAATTTCAGAAAATACTTAAAACTTTGGAAAATCATAGAAAATTAACCATAACTCCGATGAAAAGACTTCGTACATGAAAGTTGCTCAGAACGACGAGACGGATCCGAATACGCAGCCCGTTCACCCGCCACACATCCCTACCAAAGCAAACACGCAACTTTTCCCCTCCGGTTCCTCTGTCCAAAAACGCCAAACACCGGGATACTTTCTCGAATGTTTCCCCCCTTCGCCGGTATCACCTACTACTACGTTAGTTCACCTCTAGCACCGAGTAATGCCGTGTTACACTTTGTGATGCTATGATTACTCTGTTATTTATTGTGTTCCCCCTCCATTACTTCTTTCCGATAGACACCCCGAGACTGCCGGCGACCCCCAGTTCGACTACGGTGTTGACACCCCGAGACTTGCAATCCTAAATGCTTAGTATAGGATGCTAGTTTACCATCTGTGGCCCTACATTCTTGTCCGTCTGCCATGCTATACTACTGGGCCGTGATCACTTCGGGAGGTGATCACGGGCATATGCTATATACTGTACACTGTTACATTACTGGTGATACTGTTTGGAGATGGGGGCTGAAGGGGCAGGTGGCTCCATCCAGGTAGTGGTGGGCCTGAGTTCCCGACGGCCCCCGACTGTTACTTTGAGGCGAAGCGACAGGGCAGGTTGAGACCACCTAGGAGAGAGGTGGGCCTGGCCCTGGTCGGCGTTCGCGAATACTTAACACGCTTAACGAGATCTTGGTATTTGATCTGAGTCTGGCTACTGGCCTATACGCACTAACCATCTACGTGGGGACAGTTATGGGCACTCGACGTCGTGGTATCAGCCGAAGCCTTCGTGACGTCAGCGACTGAGCGGCGCGTGCCGGTTTGGACCGCGTAACACAACTTCCTTTGTAATGGAGGTTGCTAGGTCTGCTCTCCGGCCGCGTTCGCAACGTGCAGGTGTGCAAAGGGCGATGGGCCCAGACCCCTGCGCCATAGGGTTTAGACCGACGTGCTGACCTCTCTGTTGTGCCTAGGTAGGGCTGCGACGTGTTGATCTTCCGAGGCCGGGCATGACCCAGGAAAGTGTGTCCGGCCAAATGGGATCGAGCGTGTTGGGATATGTGGTGCACCCCTGCAGGGAAGTTAATCTATTCGAATAGCCGTGATCTTCGATAACAGGACGACTTGGAGTTGTACCTTGACCTTATGACAACTAGAACCAAATACTTAATAAAACACACCCTTCCAAGTGCCAGATACAACCGGTGATCGCTCTCTCACAGGGCGACGAGGGGAGGATCATCGGTTAGGATTATGCTATGCGATGCTACTTGGTGAACTTACCATCCACTCTCTTCTTCTGCTGCAAGATGGAGGTTACCAGAAGCGTAGTCTTCGATGGGACTAGCTATCCCCCTCTTATTCCGGCATTCTGCAGTTCAGTCCACATATGATACCCTTATTCCATTTGATACCAATGCATAGATATGTAGTGTAGCTCCTTGCTTGCGAGTACTTTGGATGAGTACTCACGGTTGCTTTGCTCCCTCTTTTCCCCCTTTCTATACCCGATTGCTGCAACCAGACGATGGAGCCCATGAGCTAGACGCCACCGTCGACGACGACTTCTACTACTCGGGAGGTGCCTACTACTACGTGCAGCCCGCTGATGATGACCAGGAGTAGTTTAGGAGGATCCCAGGCAGGAGGCCTGCGCCTCTTTCGATCTGTATCCCAGTTTGTGCTAGCCTTCTTAAGGCAAACTTGTTTAACTTATGTCTGTAATCAGATATTGTTGCTTCCGCTGACTCATCTATGATCGAGCTCTTGTATTCGAGCCCTCGAGGCCCCTGGCTTGTAATATGATGCTTGTATGACTTATTTTTATTTGTAGAGTTGTGTTGTGATATCTTCCCGTGAGTCCCTGATCTTGATCGTACAGGTTTGCGTGTATGATTAGTGTACGATTGAATCGGGGGCGTCACAAGTTGGTAATAGAGACGACTGCCTGTAGGAATCCCCCTTCCGCACTCCTTGGCCGAAGTCGAGTCTAGACATTACAAAACTTTTACTAACATGGTTGTGTGTCTTACGGGCCCACGTCGCCATTTGGGCGGTATTAGGATCTCTTACTCCTCGTCTATACTCTGGGACTGATATCTCTTCTATTCGGGTTAAATTATTTTTACTAACTCTGACTCTAGGTTCTCATAACTACTTCCTCCCGGAGAGCCCCTCACTCTAGATGATTGCTTAGTGCCCCAGAAGATTCCGAAGATACTCTTCGATGTTCTCTCGAGGGCTTGTGCCCATCACTTTTGCAATTCACTTCCATCGATTAACTTCTATGGATAACCACGTACACGTGCCATTCATACAATCATTCCCCAGTGATCTTCTTATTACCCGATACCCCAAAATTCTCTCTATTGTACCGAGAATACCATGTGGCTACTACCTTACAGTTCTTTGCCACATGATACCCCTACGGATAATTCCTCGCACTTATCGAGTATCCGCTCATTCCCAGTTGTTCATATGTTTCACAAAAGTCTTCGAAAATACCATTCGATCTTCTGGAAATCCTAAGCAGCCTATTGCTCTTGAAATTCTTGTTTGCTTGCATTATGGTTAATCCCATAAGTCTCGTAATCTTATTGGCATCCCTTGCCACTATCATTTTGAGCCCATTGATTCAATGAGTGCGAATGCTCGCAATCCTCAATCAGATCCTAGAATTCATCCTTCTGACTCAGTCGTCATTTTAAACATGAGCTGGTCCTTGAGTAATCAAATTGCCGTCAATTGTACCCCTAAGCCTACTCAACTTATCCATCTTTGATCAGCGCGTTTGCTTCTGATCCCTTGACTTGGAATTCATAATTCCTTTGCAATTAAGCTTTGAATTAGTGAGTTGTTTCTATCATCTGATCTCCTTGCATTCTTCTTCTTCTGGTTGAGTACCGATGCTCACATCAGACCCCTTGTGGACCACCAGATCCTTTGTTGGATTTTATCCCCCAGCGTCCTTCATATTCTATAAGCTTGTGAGCCTTTCCTCAGATACATAATGCCTTTGGTAAATTGTATCCTCTGCTTTCTCCAGCATGCTCTACTATCGAGCTTGTGTTATTTATTCCCGAAATTGTGGTATATGCTCCTAAGATGCCTCGATGGGTTGAACCTATGCCTTCCATATTATGTGTGAACACGAAAGTTTTCACAAGTCATACTCGTCTGGTATTTTGCCAAGGTAATTCAACACTACAACTTCTTCGAAAAAGAGAAGTGAATGAAAGGATATGCATTGGAGAAGTGGGAGTCGACCTTGAACCATGTGTTCATGCCCATGGACACGATGTATACTTTATCATGGAAGCTTATTTTAAAATAATTATTCCCTTGTTATAAGTTCATCTTGTATGTGTGGACGTGGTTCCGACCATGTTCTCCTTTAAATACCATTACTCGTGCAAGTTTAAGCATTTGTCTTCTGCAGAGCAATACCCCAGTCCAACCTCCACTTTGGTCCGTCGTCGAGTATTACCCCATGGTATCTCGAGATATCATGGAACATCATAACTTCTTATGGGTTCTTCATCAACTATTATTACTCACCGGATCCAATTGTTCCTAGGTTCTGGGTTGTCGTCAACCGAGAACACCGGATAGTGAATCGAGTCCGCACCCCGATTCAATAACCCTAAATAATTTTCGTTGCTTACGAGTTTAAATAATCCTTCAAATCATTCCTAGCTTGATCGGCTATATCATTATCACGCTGCTCTTAACTTTGCTAACTGGTCCTTCTTCCCGGAGCACAATTTTCGATGATGAGCTGAGCTTACGTCAATTTTCCTCATCATATCATTTCTCCTTAAACCACAAGCTTGGTTTCGAGTTTGTGCTGTACCCGTGGTTCCAATTACCTTTCGCTTCATCATCCTTTTGACTTGATGTCATCGCCGATGGATTACATCTTCATGAAATCTCTCAACAATTGTGACGTGATCATCATCAATCTTATGAGCTCTTCTAGGATATCAATCGAAGTCATGATGAGAAATACCATCCTTGCCCCTCGATGAATTTTGTTATCATCGACAACTTTATTGCCTTCCCTCCAACACAAACTTGTTCGTGTTCTGTGTTATACCTTGAGTTCCTTGCTATCCAACATTTGTTCTTCTTTACCTTGGAGTATTACCATCTTTTATATCCAGGATGTCGTGCTTAGCACACCCGGCCGGAGGCCCTATGGTTATAGATTCCTTTTCAGCAAGGTTATCCGTTCTTTCATGAGGAAATTGTAAGACTTATTCTACAAGTTATTCCTGATGGATCCTTTGTGTTTCCAAATTCCGACCTTTGCTTGAAGACCGTGCCAATTCTATCTCGGAGCTTGTCTGTGGTACTCCGATCTTCGATAAGAACATTTAAAACACAATGCTAAAATTTCTTTACCAATTATCCAACACCGTCGTATGGGTAATGTCATGAAATTTCTCTCCCTTACCTAAAGGGTTTGCTACTTTATATCCTGTCATGGATATTAATGCTCTGCTTGCCCTTGGGAAGGATATACCCCTGAAATATGTGTTTAAACACATTTTCCTTTCCATTGTTCTGTTTAAACCTGATAATCACTTTTCCTTTCCATTGGTTTGTTTAAACCTTCTCGTGATCTATATGATCTAAGCAGTAATATTCTCCTGCTTATGTAAACACCTCGGTGTACAACTCTGTCAGAAAGACCCTGTTACTATTGTTGATGACATTCCGGTAACCACCGATGGACAAGAACCTTGCCTATTGGTCCGCCTCATTTAACGAGCAGGAAAATGGTTCTCTTCGTCCCTCGCCCTTGGCATCGACATTGTTGCCGACATAACTGATAGGCTATCCTCTGACATGCCTTGCTTACATGATCGTGCAAGACGTCATCGCCCTTCCTACTTTTAACCCACATAGTGGGCCCATAATCCACAGTTCCACAGGATCGAAACCTGACTCTCCTGTACACCCTGTTGCCAAAGATATTCCTCGCGCTTGACTTGATATGTAATTCACGGGCCACCTGCCTAGTAATCTATCCTGGTATCAGACGCAATACTTATTTCCATTGCTCTAAACCCCTTTCTCATTCTGGTTCAGACTTACGGCAACTATCTATCCACTTGGAACCTCTTATTGTACCTTCGTACCTTACTTTCGATGTATTTTATATGCTCAACTCGAGAGATACTCTTATGCTCATTCATGGGTTAACCCCAGATTGTTTTCCTCATAAGCTTTCTGTCATAGCCGATGCTGCCTCTTACCTATTCGTAAGTACGTTGGAGTTCCTAAAGAAAAGGATGAATTCACCATGATGACCTGAAGTAGAGAAATGAATACGTCAATGTACTGGATCGACTTCTTCGCGAAGAGCAAGCCAGGATGCGAAGACCCGCTAGATTCGTAACCACAACCTTTCCCCCTTTCACTACCTCTTAAATCTCGGGACGAGATTTCTTGTAGTGGAGGAGAATTGTGACGCCCGGATAATTAAGCTACACTAATCACCCACTAATGATGACATGTCATCGTAATTAATTTGCTAAACATCACTTTGATCCTAACCGAGTTCAAATTCAAAATTTAAAGACAAGTCAAGTTATTATTTTCCTCAAACTATAAAACTAAAATGTTCGGATTTTGATATAAATCCCCTTGATCGATTGTCATGTTGAAACCAACATCATTTGACTCACCGGGTAATCCCTAGTAAAATATAAAGTTGTCCAACAGCAAATAAAATAGCCATTTCATTTTCCACAAATAATTATACAATACCAATTGAGTTGAACTTTGTTGGGCCTCTTCAAAAAAATCTTGATTTATGTGACCAGTTTTGTTTCCAACAAAACTCAATTGGTATTTATTAAAAAGCATGGGGAAAATGAAAGTCAGAGAATAAATAAAAATAAAATTAAAATTAGAATTAAAACAAGGGGGACACCGGCCACTGTGCACTGGGCCAAGTGCACAGTGTGTGGCCCAATTAGTCCAGCTCACCACCACCACTGTTGTCTCCCTCTGTTCACAGAGGCGAGGTGGACGTCGAGCAGCCGCCCGTGGCCATGATGGCCACGTGCTGGCCATCCGCCACGTCCCCGACGTCTACTTGGTCGCTCTCGAGGCCCTTGATGAAACCCTAGCTCCCCAATTCCCCCTCATCGCCTCGATCTCTTCTTCCTCGCGCAAGCCGAACGAGTCCCTCGCCATGGCTCCGCCGCCTGCGTAGCCACCGAGCCCTCCTCGCCTCGCTGATATGCCTGGGAGATCCGCCGTCTTCTGCTTCGTCTTCCTCGCCCACGAGCTCAAGCCCGGAGCCACCACATCGTCCGGATCGACACCATCTTCTTCCTCGGTCGTCGTCGCTGTTCTTCATCGATCCGTCGCCTCTGCAGCTCCTAAGCCACCAACAGGCCTCCGTGTGCCTCCGCGGTGAGCTCCTCGTCCGATTCCCCCTCTTCTCTGGCTCGATCCATTTTGTTTGTGGCCATCCCGTGAGCTTTGTCCACCATGGAAAAAGTTCAGTGTCCGCGTACATGCACGCTGTTGTTCCTCTGTTGCTGATGCGTGTTGCTGCTACTTTCTACCTACTCCTGCTTGCCGCAGCCCGCGTCCAGTCCACGCCCCTAGTGTGCCCTGCGCCCGCCCGTGCGTGCGGCCTCTGCGTCCATGCCGCACCCACGCGCGCCCCCGTGTCCTCGCCGATGCTCCTTGCCGCCTCCGTCCCGTCCATGGCCGTGTCGTGATACGCGTGCCCTGCTCGGCTACTGCTTTGTCGCTGATGTTGCTTTGCCGTGCTGCTGCTAGTTACTCCCGCCACTACCTGCTGATGCTGCTACTGCACCACTACTGCTGCTATGAACTTCGTCTGTTGTTGCTCGCCTCGCATGCGCGCCTTAGACCGCTGCTGCCGCGCACGCACGCCCCGCCGTGGCCTTGCCACCGCCACTGGACAGCGCCCTGGCCGCCTAGTGCGCGCCCTGGGTTTACGCCTCGCCCCGCGCCCGAAGCCCCTCGTCGCCGCGCAGCGCTGCTGCTACTGCCGTTTTGCTGCTGCCGCTGCTACAGTGATTGAACTTCACTGTAGCGCTGGCCAGCTTTGCTGCTATAACGCTGTTCAGCCTTCTGTTTAGCTGCAAAACAACAGCAAAACAAATTTTATTATGAGAAATGTTTATATGGGCGCGTAGTACACTTGAAAAGCTCCTAGTTACCCCATTTGACCAAATTCAAATAAGGCATGAATTAAATCCTACAAAAATCACAAAATGCTATCTTGTGTTAAAAGGAATAGATTTACTCCCTAGCATTGTGTGTGTTCTGTAGGTGTGTGTGATGTGTGTACAGCGTGTGTGTGTGGCTGTGTGGGGCTGCCCCAAATTAGTTTAGGTCTAATTTAATTAGATAGATTAGTTTTAGGATTACTTTTGCTGTTTAGCTAGTACTAGTATTTAATTAGTGCTAAGTTACTTTAGTAGTAGATGACATGTGGGTCCTCTTTTAGATAAGTTAGGTTTATTTATTTGTTTAGGAAAATAGTCTATGACATGTGGGCCACACATGCCCTTTTGACTAGTCAAATTGACTTGGTCAATTCGGATTAAACTAAATATAATAAATCCAGAAATTTCAGAAAATACTTAAAACTTTGGAAAATCATAGAAAATTAACCATAACTCCGATGAAAAGACTATGTACATGAAAGTTGCTCAGAACGACGAGATGGATCCGAATATGCAGCCCGTTCACCTGCCACACATCCCTACCATAGCGAACACGCAACTTTTCCCCTCCGGTTTCTCTGTCCGAAAACGCCAAACACCGGGATACTTTCCCGAATGTTTCCCCCCTTCGCCGGTATCACCTACTACTATGTTAGGTCACCTCTAGCACCGAGTAATGCCATGTTACACTTTGTGATGCTATGATTACTCTGTTATTTATTGTGTTCCCCCTCCATTACTTCTTTCCGGTAGACACCCCGAGACTGCCGGCGACCCCCAGTTCGACTACGGTGTTGACGACCCCTCTCTCTTGCCAGAGCAACCAGGCAAGCCCCCCCCCCCTTGATCACCAGATATCGCCTACTCTCCTCTATACTGCTTGCATTAGAGTAGTGTAGCATGTTACTGATTTCCGTTATCCTATCCTGATGCATAGCCTGTCCTTGCTACTACTGTTGTTACCTTTACTTGCAATCCTAAATGCTTAGTATAGGATGCTAGTTTACCATCTGTGGCCCTACATTCTTGTCCGTCTGCCATGCTATACTACTGGGCCGTGATCACTTCGGGAGGTGATCACGGGCATATGCTATATACTGTACACTGTTACATTACTGGTGATACTGTTTGGAGATGGGGGCTGAAGGGGCAGGTGGCTCCATCCAGGTAGTGGTGGGCCTGAGTTCCCGACGGCCCCCGACTGTTACTTTGAGGCGAAGCGACAGGGCAGGTTGAGACCACCTAGGAGAGAGGTGGGCCTGGCCCTGGTCGGCGTTCGCGAATACTTAACACGCTTAACGAGATCTTGGTATTTGATCTGAGTCTGGCTACTGGCCTATACGCACTAACCATCTACGCGGGGACAGTTATGGGCACTCGACGTCGTGGTATAAGCCGAAGCCTTCGTGACGTTAGCAACTGAGCGGCGCGCGCCGGGTTGGACCGCGTAACGCAACTTCCTTTGTAATGGAGGTTGCTAGGTCTGCTCTCCGGCCGCGTTCGCAACGTGCAGGTGTGCAAAGGGCGATGGGCCCAGACCCCTGCGCCATAGGGTTTAGACCGGCGTGCTGACCTCTTTGTTGTGCCTAGGTAGGGCTGCGACGTGTTGATATTCCGAGGCCGGGCATGACCCAGGAAAGTGTGTCCGGCCAAATGGGATCGAGCGTGTTGGGATTAGTGGTGCACCCCTGCAGGGAAGTTAATCTATTCGAATAGCCGTGATCTTCGGTAACAGGACGACTTGGAGTTGTACCTTGACCTTATGACAACTAGAACCAAATACTTAATAAAACACACCCTTCCAAGTGCCAGATACAACCGGTGATCGCTCTCTCACAGGGCGACGAGGGGAGGATCATCGGTTAGGATTATGCTATGCGATGCTACTTGGTGAACTTACCATCTACTCTCTTCTTCTGCTGCAAGATGGAGGTTACCAGAAGCGTAGTCTTTGATGGGACTAGCTATCCCCCTCTTATTCTGGCATTCTGCAGTTCAGTCCACATATGATACCCTTATTCCATTTGATACCAATGCATACATATGTAGTGTAGCTCCTTGCTTGCGAGTACTTTGGATGAGTACTCACGGTTGCTTTGCTCCCTCTTTTCCCCCTTTCTATACCCGATTGCTGCAACCAGACGATGGAGCCCATGAGCCAGACGCCACCGTCGACGACGACTTCTACTACTCGGGAGGTGCCTACTACTATTTGCAACCCACTGACGACGACCAGGAGTAGTTTAGGAGGATCCCAGGAAGGAGGCCTGCGCCTCTTTCGATCTGTATCCCAGTTTGTGCTAGCCTTCTTAAGGCAAACTTGTTTAACTTATGTCTGTACTCAGATATTGTTGCTTCCGCTGACTCGTCTATGATCGAGCTCTTGTATTCGAGCCCTCGAGGCCCCTGGCTTGTAATATGATGCTTGTATGACTTATTTTTATTTGTAGAGTTGTTTTGTGTGATATCTTCCCGTGAGTCCCTGATCTTGATCGTACACGTTTGCGTGTATGATTAGTGTACGATTGAATCGGGGGCGTCACAGTGATGCCGTTGGAGTTGATGGACTCACTTATCTTCCAAGCCTTCCGTTGTTATAGTTATTAGATGGCCTTAAGCCATATTTATTGTAATAAGTTCTCTATTGAGACACTCGATGTAATAAGTGTGTGATTGCTATTCTGTTATAAATCCTCCGAGTACTGTGTGGTGTCATCATTACTGATCCAGGGATGACACCTAAGCACATAGATCAGACTATTTGAGGTCTGGTCGCTACATCATCATTAATAGAGCATTGTCCCAAATAAAAAAGAAAGGCCAAATAAAAAAAAGGAAAGGCCCAAAAAAGGAAAAGAAGTAAAAAGGGACAATGCTACTATCCCTTTTTCCACACTTGTGCTTCAAAGTAGCACCATGATCATTATGATAGAAAGTCTTTTGTTTTGTCACTTTCATATACTAGTGGGAATTTTGCATTATAGAACTTGGCTTGTATATTCCAACAATGGGCTTCCTCAAATGCCCTAGGTCTTCATGAGCAAGCAAGTTGGATGCACACCCACTTAGTTTCTTTTGTTGAGCTTTCATACATTTATAGCTCTAGTGCATCCGTTGCATGTCAATCCCTACTCCTTGCATTGACATCAATTGATGGGCATGTCCCTAGCCCATTGATTAGCCGCGTCAATGTGAGACTTTCTCCTTTTTGTCTTCTCCACGTAACCCCCATCATTATACTCTATTCCACCCATAGTGCTATATCCATGGCTCACGCTCATGTATTGCGTGGAAGTTGAAAAAAATTTGAGATTACTAAAGTATGAAACAATTGCTTGGCTTGTCATCGGGGTTGTGCATGATGAGAGCATTCTTGTGTGACGAAAATGGAGCATGACCAAACTATATGATTTTGTAGGGATGAACTTTCTTTGGCCATGTTATTTTCAGAAGACATAATTGCTTAGTTAGTATGCTTGAAGTATTATTATTTTTATGTCAATATTAAAACTTTTAACTTGAATCTTTCGGATCTGAACATTCATGCCACAATAAAGAAAATTACATAGAAAATTATGCTAGGCAGCATTCCACATCAAAAATTCTGTTTTTATCATTTACCTACTCGAGGACGAGCAGGAATTAAGCTTGGGGATGCTTGATACGTCTCCAACGTATCTATAATTTTTATTGTTCCATGCTATTATATTATCTGTTTTGGATGTTTAATGGGCTTTATTATACACTTTTATATTATTTTTGGGACTAACCTACTAACCAAAGGCCCAGTGCAAATTGCTGTTTTTTTTGCCTATTTTAGTGTTTTGCAGAAAAGGAATATTAAATGGAATACAAACGGAATGAAACCTTTGGGAGAGTAATTTTTGGAACAAACACAATCCAGGAGACTTGGAGTGGACACCAAGGAAGCATCAAGGAGGCCATGAGGCGGGGAGGCGCGCCCAGGGGGGCACGCGCGCCCCCCACCCTCGTGGGCCCCTCGTGGCTCCCCTGGCCGGCTTCTTTTGCCTATATATACTCATATATCACGAAAACATCTGAGAGCACCACGAAACCCTATTTCCACCGCCGCAACCTTCTATACCCAAGAGATCCCATTTTGGGGCCTTTTCCGGAGCTCTGCCGGAGGGGGAATCGATCACGATGGGCTTCTACATCAACATCATAGCCTCTCCGATGATGTGTGAGTAGTTTGCCACAGACCTTCGGGTCCATAGTTATTAGCTAGATGGCTTCTTCTCTCTCTTTGGATCTCAATACAAAGTTCTCCTCGATCTTCTTTGTGATCTGTTTGATGTAATTCTTTTTGCGGTGTGTTTGTCGGGATCCGATGAATTGTGGGTTTATGATCAAGATTATCTATGAACAATATTTGGTTCTTCTCTAAATTATTTTATGTATGATTTGTTATCTTTGCAAGTCTCTTTGAATTATCAGTTTGGTTTGGCCTACTAGATTGATCTTTTTGCAATGGGAGAAGTGCTTAGCTTTGGGTTCAATCTTGCGGTGTCCTTTCCCAGTGATAATAGGGGCAGAAGGCACGTATTGTATTGTTGCCATCGAGGATAAAAAGCTGGGGTTTATATCATATTGCTTGAGTTTATCCCTCTACATCATGTCATCTTGCCTAATGTGTTACTCTAGATGCATGCTGGATAGCGGTCGATGTGTGGAGTAATAGTAGTTGATGCAGAATCGTTTCGGTCTACTTGTCGCGGAGGTGATGCCTATATACATGATCATGCCTAGATATTCTCATAATTATGCACTTTTCTATCAATTGCTCGACAGTAATTTGTTCACCCACCGTAATACTTATGCTATTTTGAGAGAAGCCACTAGTGAAACCTATGGCCCCCGGGTCTATTTTCCATCATATAAGTTTCCAATCTATTTTACTTTGCAATCTTTACTTTCAATCTATATCATAAAAATTACCAAAAATATTTATCTTATTATCTCTATCAAAACTCACTTTTGCAAGTGGTCGTGAAGGGATTGACAACCTCTTTATCGCGTTGGTTGCAAGGTTCTTATTTGTTTGTGTAGGTGCAAGGCGACTTGTGTGTAGTTTCCTACTGGATTGATACCTTGGTTCTCAAAAACTGAGGGAAATACTTATGCTACTTTGCTGCATCACCCTTTCCTCTTCACGGGAGAACCAACGCAGTGCTCAAGAGGTAGCAACCAACTGCTAACACTTAGTGTATAGGAAACGTCCGGTCTTGTACATAACATGGCATACTTAATAGAACCAACTGTCGAGGCATATGGAACATCAATCATTTGTACTTGCTCATCGAGAGTCCGAGGACACTAATTCTTGCAAAGCATTGTGCCAGGTAACATGGGGAGTAGGCCTTTATTGGAGTTCTCCATGTTGAACCTTTTCAACACCTTGTCAATGTACGTGTTTTGGCTAAGCGCTATAAGGCGTTTTGATCTATCCCTATAGATTCTGATGCCCAATTGTCGGAGTAAATGACCACGGGTAGCCTAGCCGGCTCCCCTTGGCCCTTCTGAAAAAATTATGAGCCGATCCGGCCCTCAAGAATCCAAGACGTGGGGCCGCCTTCCCCTTGCCGGCTGTCTCCCAGGCCGACTATCGGAAGGCGGCCCGACTTTAGCCCTCATGAAGAAAGCCGTGGGAGGGCCGGCTCCGAGAAGCCAGCCACGAGAAGGCCGACTCCAAGAGGCCGGCTCCCGCCAAGTGGTCAAGATCGTACCCTCAAAGTCTGCATCCACATAACGGCGATGTGATAGGGCGTGGCTACAGTAAAGCCTGCCACCCCCGAATCCCGGAGCACGCCTGGCACAGTGCGCCGTACGGGGTGGCCACGACCCGTCCAGCGCGGCACTGTTGCCATGTTGACCCTGATGTCACCCATGACGGGCCGCCAGCGCGGCCCACGGGCGGTGGGCCCCTTCAGGCAGAGAGACGCCCGAAGGCGGCCAGGCCTCCCCTAGTCGGCCTGAGACGGGGCCGGCTCCCCGCAGCCGGCTTGCCCCCTCCCTCGAAGGAGACGCCCCATTAAGGAGGCAAGACGCGGTGAGGCTACAGCGATCGCCCGCCGGGCGGCGGCGCTGTAGCCACGCTCACCTCAGCGAAGCCCTCGTCACCAGGTCAAGACCACAGTAACCAGCCACCGACAAGGCCCTGGACAGTGGGGCCTGCCTGTCGACCAAGGAGCCGGCAGCCGGCGGGCCCCAGCAGCCGGCGAGCGTAGACACAGACGGCTGGGGCCCACGCCCAGCCGGATTACCATTGTACCCCCGGGGCACCCATGCAAAGGGTTGATCCATGCTAGTTTTAGACTCCACATAGGGAGAAGAAGAGAGCGAGCCGTGCCCTACTTCTTCCTCTGGCCAAACAGCTCAAGGAGCATCTTGTAGTCACTGATTCATCTAGTATCATGCGGAGACCCCGCAGAGCAGCAGTAGGGGTGTTATCTCCATGGAGAGCCCTGAAGCTGGGTAAGATTCGCCGGCGTGCATGTCTTCGCCTCATCCCGCTTCCAGGCACCGGCGACGTCTTATTGGCTCCCACAATGATAAGCCACCCATTGGCATATGTCGCACCTACCACCCGACACCAATACATATGCCGCTTCGCCTAAGTATTTCATGGAAAACCTTTTCTTCAACGAGTCTTTTATTTCGCTAAGAAAATTCACGTCATTTCCAATCAACAATATGTCATCCACATACAAGATTAGAAATTCTTTTGCACTCCCACTAAACTTCTTGTAAACACAAGATTCTTCATCATTCCTGATGAAGCCAAACTCTTTGACCACTTCATAAAAATGAATGTTCCAGCTCCTTGATGCTTGCTTCAGACCATAAATGGCTTTCTGAAGCTTGCATACCTTTCCAGCATCCTTATGAACAACAAAACCTTTTGGTTGTATCATGTATACATACTATTTGAGGTTTCCATTTAGGAAAGCCGTTTTGACGTCCATCTGCCATATTTCATAATCGAAATAAGCAGCAATTGCTCGTAATATCCGAACAGACCTAAGCATAGCTACGGGCGAGAAAGTCTTGTCGTAGTCCACTCCTGGAACTTGCATGAACCCTTTCGCGACAAGTATAGCTTTGTGGATAGTAATGTTACCATCTGCGCCCGTCTTTCTTTTGAAAATCCATTTACAACCAATCGACTTTACACCTTCTGGAAGTTCTTCCAAGTTCCAAACTTGGTTTTCGTACATGGATTCCATTTCAGATTTCATGGCCTTGTGCCATTCCTTTGAGCTAGGCCCAGCCATCGCTTCCTTGTAGTGTGCAGTTTCATCGTCTTCAAGAATGAAGATTTCATTATGAAACCACTCAGGTGGTTGGATAGCCCTACCTGATCTGCGCAGTTCAGTTACAACATTGTCTAAAGTTTCCACATCACATGCGACAACTTCCGGCTCAGTTGTAGGGATAATTTGCAGAATTACTTCCAGTTCCTTAGCCATATCAACGGTCGCTGAAGATTCACTAATCTCATTAATTTGTTCTGTCCTCCCACTCACTTATTTAGTAAGAAACTCTTTCTCAAGAAAGACTCCATGTGTTGCAACAAACACTTTGTTCTTGGAGGCGTGGTAGAAAGAATACCCAACTGTCTCCTTGGGATAACCTACAAAGTAACATTTGTCTGATCTGGGATCAAGTTTTCTTGGCTGTAAACGCTTTACATAAGCTTCACAACCCCAAATTTTGATAAACGATAGGTCGGGTTTCTTCCCGTGCCACATCTCATGTGGTGTCGTCTCAATAAACTTAGACGGTGCTTTGTTTAGTGTGTGAGCGGCAGTTTCTAGTGCGTGACCCCAAAAGGATATCAGAAGATCTGTAAGAGACATCATCGACCTTACCATGTCCAATAGGTTTCGGTTACGTCTTTCCGACTCCGTTTCTCTATGGAGTTCCGAGAGGCGTAAGATGTGAAACGATTCCATGGTCACTCAGTTGTTGGCCAAACTCATGACTAAGATATTCGCCTCCGCGATCAGACCGTAGAAACTTAATCTTTTTGTTACGATGATTTTCTACCTCATTCTGAAATTCTTTGAACTTTTCAAAGGTTTTTGACTTATGCTTCATTAAGTAGATATAGCCATACCGACTTAAATCATCAGTAAAAGTCACGAAGTAGAAATACCCACCCCGTGCAGCTATGCTCATTGGACCACATACATCACTATGTATTATTTCCAATAATTCACCCGCCCGTTCAGGATGACCCGTGAACGGCGTCTTGGTCATTTTCCCCATCAGACAAGCTTCACATGTGTCAAATGATTCAAAATCAAAGGACGGTAAAACACCATCTCTCTGGAGTCTTTGCATGCGTTTATTTCCGATGTGGCCAAGCCGACAGTGCCACAAGTAAGTGGTGGTGGTATCATCCTTCTTAAGGCGTTTAGCATTCACGTTAAAGACATCATTTTCACATTCAGGGTTGAGTATGAAAAGGCCCCCAACAATGGGTGCAAATCCATAAAACATATCCTTACAATAAAGTGAATAACCATTGTTCTCAGACTTGTACAAATATCCATCATGTAGTAAACATGATCGAAGATAATGTTTCTACACAATTCCGGAACAAAATAACAGTTACTTAGTTCCAAAATAAAACCTGAAGGGATACATAGAGGCATAATGCCGATGGATTGAGCGGCGATGCCAACGCCGTTCCTGACACGCATCACGACTTCATTCTTTGCCAGCCTGCGAACCTTTTGAAGCCCCTGTATCGATTTGCAAATGTGAGCAACTGATCCGGTATCAAATACCCAAGACTTAGAATTTTCGCTAGCAAGCAAAACATCAATGACATTAACTTGTATAACAATTATACCTTTTTCAGTTTTCTCGAACTTCTTATCTTCCAGATACTTCTTGCAGTTCATTTTCCAGTGTCCAGTGCCTTTGCAGTAAAAACACGCAGTTTCAGGTCTGGCTCCGCCCTTAGATTTGTTTCGGGAGAGGGTCTTACCGGCGCCCTTGCGCTTCTTGGACTTGCATTTCTTTTTGAAACTAGCAGTCTTCTTTACCTGCAACTTTTGCTGATTTTGCAGTCCTATCTCATTTGTTTTGAGTATTGATTCATAAAGCGGAGTAAGGATCAAATCCATACCAGGTGTCTTTGGAAAATTAATTCCCATTTCAGCATAACCAACATACCAGTTTGCTAGTCTGACACTATGCTCATCAACTAGATATTCCTCATTTAAATTACATTCTTTCATGGCCTTAGTCATCTCATAAACTTTATCCGAATCCCGTTTGTGATACAGAACATCTAGTGCCTTGATGATCTCAAAGGAACTAAGTCGTTCAAAACGGTTCTGTAACACAGGAACCATGCAAGATAACATAAGGTTTTTAACAGCACTGAAATCATCCTTTCGCGTGTCAAACACATTGACGATATCCTCAGCCATTTCTGGCATGGGTGGATCACCTAGAGTTTGATCAAGCACATAGTCTTTCTTAGCACTCCTGAGGACAATCCTCAGGGTACGGACCCAGTCCGCATAGTTGTTTCCAGTTTCAGCTAACTTCACTCTCTCTAACATCGGTGCTAAGAAGAATGTGGTGTTGCGAGCCATATGATCTACAACGGAAAACACAAGTTTCACTTAGACTTTGTCCATAATGGAATTGCACTAGTGAATAAAACTTTTTATTCTAAAGTGCGCTCCAACTCAAATCAATATCTCTCAAAATTGATTATGAGTGATTCAAGATCCGTGTGTTGACTGTTCTCCATTGTTATAACACCACTGATGACGGAAAATCTTAACCGGTAGGCCAACTTGCCAATCACATCTCTATGTGATTCTTGTTCATATTTCGATGTGTGTGTTCTGAGCTCATGACGGTCATGCCTGGACGTCAAGACAACCAAGTGATCTTGTTGTAAGGTCTCAACTCACCCGCCTCACACTTCTGTAATCGTTCGTACCCGTGTGACATGGCGCACCCCGAAAAGATAGGTGCTGATACGTCTCCAACGTATCTATAATTTTCTATTGGTCCATGCTATTATATTATCTGTTTTGGATGTTTAATGGGCTTTAATATACCTTTTTATATTATTTTTGGGACTAACCTATTAACCAAAGGCCCAGTGCAAATTAATGTTTTTTTTGCCTATTTCAGTGTTTCGCAGAAAAGGAATATCAAACGGAATGAAACCTTCGGGAGAGTTATTTTTGGAACAAACGTGATCCAGGAGACTTGG
Organism: Triticum urartu; assembly: GCF_056163025.1. NCBI lineage: Eukaryota > Viridiplantae > Streptophyta > Magnoliopsida > Poales > Poaceae > Triticum > Triticum urartu. The sequence continues at coordinate 94,707,873 of NC_141877.1, forward strand.
AGTGGACGTCAAGAAAGAAGCGAGGAGGCCACGAGGCAGGAGGGCGCGCCCCCATCCGCGTGGGCCCCTCGCAGCTCCACCGACGTACTTCCTCCTCCTATATATACCCATATACCCCGAAAACATCCAGGAGCACCATGAAACCCTATTTCCACCGCCTCAACCTTCTGTACCCGTGAGATCCCATCTTGGGGCCTTTTTAGGCGCTCCGCCGGAGGGCGAATCGATCACGGAGGGCTTCTACATCAACACCGTAGCCTCTCCGATGATGTGTGAGTAGTTTACCACAGACCTTCGGGTCCATAGTTATTAGCTAGATGGCTTCTTCTCTCTCTTTGGATCTCAATATAAAGTTCTCCTCGATTCTCTTGGAGATCTATTCGATGTAATTCTTTTTGCGGTGTGTTTGTCGAGATCCGATGAATTGTGGGTTTATGACCAAGATTATCTATGAACAATATTCGATTCTTCTCTGAAATCTTTTATACATGATTTAATATCTTTGCAAGTCTCTTCGAATTATCAGTTTGGTTTGGCCTACTAGGTTGATCTTTCTTGCAATGGGAGAAGTGCTTAGCTTTGGGTTCAATCTTGTGGTGTCCTTTCCCAGTGACAGCAGGGGCAGCAAGGCACGTATTGTATTGTTGCCATTGAGGATAAAAATATGGGGTTTATATCATATTGTTGAGTTTATCCCTCTACATCATGTCATCTTGCCTAATGCGTTACTCTGTTCTTATGAACTTAATACTCTAGATGCATGCTGGATAGCAGTCGATGTGTGGAGTAATAGTAGTAGATGCAGAATCGTTTCGGTCTACTTGTCGCAGACATGATGCCTATATACATGATCATGCCTAGATATTCTCATAATTATTCGCTTTTCTATCAATTGCATGACAGTAATTTGTTCACCCACCGTAGAATTTTCTATCTTGAGAGAAGCCACTAGTGAAACCCATGGCCCCTGGGTCTATTCTCCATTATATTAATCTCCCGTTAACTAGCTATTTCTGGCGCCGTTTATTTTGCAATCTTTATTTTCCAATCTATATCATAAAAATACCAAAAATATTTATCTTATTATCTCTATCAGATCTCACTTTCGTAAGTGACCATGAAGGGATTGACAACCCCTTTATTGCGTTGGTTGCGAGGTTCTTGTTTGTTTGTGGAGGTACTAGGCAACTTGCGTGTAATCTTCTACTGGATTGATACCTTGGTTCTCAAAAACTGAGGGAAATACTTCCGCTACTTTGCTGTATCACCCTTTCCTCTTCAAGGGAAAACCAACGCATGCTCAAGAGGTAGCAAGAAGGATTTCTGGCACCGTTGCCGGGGAGGTTGCACCAAGTCAAGTCAAGATTTGATCTCCCATCAAAGAGCCGTTTCTGGCGCCGTTGCCGGGGAGATCTACGCACAATTCAAGACATACCAAGTACCCATCACAAACTCTTATCCCTCACATTACATTATTTGCCATTTGCCTCTCGTTTTCCTCTCCCCCACTTCACCCTTGCCGTTTTATTCGCCCTCTTTTCCGCTCGCCTCTTTTTCATTCGCCTTTTTGCTTGCCTCTTGTTTTCTTGTGTGATGGATTGTTTGTCACGATGGCTCAAGATAATACTAAATTGTGTGAATTTTCCAATACCAACAATAATGATTTTATTAGCACCCCGATTGCTCCTCTTACCGATGCCGAATCTTGTGAAATTAATACTGCTTTGTTGAATTTTGTCATGAAAGATCCGTTTTCCAGCCTTCCTAGTGAAGATGCCGCTACCCATCTAAACAGCTTTGTTTATTTGTGTGATATGCAAAAGAAGAAAGATGTGGATAATGATATTGTTAAATTGAAGCTATTTCCGTTTTCGCTTAGAGATCATGCTAAAACTTGGTTTTCGTCTTTGCCTAAAAATAGTATTGATTCATGGAATAAGTGCAAAGATGCCTTTATCTCTAAGTATTTTCCTCCTGCTAAGATCATCTCTCTTAGAAACGATATTATGAATTTTAAGCAACCTGATCATGAGCATGTTGCACAAGCTTGGGAGAAGATGAAATTAATGATACGTAATTGCCCTACACATGGTTTGAATTTATGGATGATCATACAATTTTTTTATGCTGGATTGAATTTTGCTTCTAGAAATCTTTTAGATTCGGCCGCGGGAGGCACTTTTATGGAAATCACTTCAGGAGAATCTACTAAACTCCTAGATAATATTATGGTTAATTATTATGAATGGCACAACGAAAGATCTACTAGTAAAAAGGTTCATGCTATAGAAGAAATTAATCTTTTGAGTGGAAAGATGGACGAACTTATGAAATTGTTTGCTAATAAGAGTGTTTCTTCTGATCCCAATGATATGTATTTGTCTACCTTGATTGAGAATAATAATGAATCTATGGATGTGAATTTTGTTGGTAGGAACAATTTTGGTAACAACACGTATAGAGGAAACTTTAATCCTAGTCCGTTTCCTAGTAATTCCTCTAATAATTATGGTAATTTCTACAACAACTCTTATGGAAATTTTAATAAGATGCCCTCTGATTTTGAGACTAGTGTTAAAGAATTTATGATTTCACAAAATAATTTCAATGCTTTGCTTGAAGAAAAATTGCCTAAGATTGATGAGTTGGCTAGGAAAATGGATAGAATTTCTCTTGATGTTGATTCTTTGAAACTTATATCTATTCCACCTAAGCATGATATCAATGAGTCTCTCAAATCTATGATAATTTCCATTGACGAGTGCAAAGAAAGAACCGCTAGGATGCGTGCTAAAAAAGATTGCTTTATAAAAGCGTGTTCTTCTAGTTTTCACGATAATAAGGATGAAGATCTAAAAGTTATTGATGTGTATCCTATTAAATCTTTGTTTGCCAATATGAATTTTGATAATTATGGAACTGGAGATGAGTCAACTTTAGTTAAAAGGCATCCCAATGATTCGGAGTTTTTAGATCTTGATGCAAAAATTGGTAAAAGTGGGATTGAAGAGGTCAAAACTTTACATAGCAATGAACCCACTATTTTGGATTTCAAGGAATTTAATTAAGATAATTTATCTTTCATAGATTGTATTTCCTTGTTGCAATCCGTCTTAAATTCTCCTCGTGCTTATAGTCAAAATAAAGCTTTTACCAAACATATCATTGATGCCTTAATGCATTCCTATGAAGAAAAGATTGAATTAGAAGTTTCTATCCCTAGAAATCATTATGATGAGTGGGAACCTACTATTAAAATTAAAATTAAAGATCATGAATGCTATGCTTTATGTGATTTGGGTGCTAGTGTTTCCACGATTCCAAAAACTTTGTGTGATATGTTAGGTTTCCGTGAATTTGATTATTGTTCTTTATATTTGCATCTTGCGGATGTGATATGTTAGGTTTCCGTGAATTTGATGATTGTTCTTTAAATTTGCATCTTGCGGATTCCAATATTAAGAAACCTATGGGAAGGATTAATGATGTTCTTATTGTTGCAAATAGGAATTATGGGCCCGTAGATTTCATTGTTCTTGATATAGATTGCAATCCTACATGTCCTATTATTCTTGGTAGACCTTTCCTTAGAACGATTGGTGCAATTATTGATATGAAAGAAGGAAATATTAGATTTATATTTTCATTAAGGAATGGCATGGAACACTTCCCTATAAAGAAAATTAAATTACCTTATGAATCTATTATGAGAGCCACTTATGGATTGCATACCAAAGATGACAATACCTAGATCTATTCTTTCTTTTATGCCTAGCTAGGGGCGTTAAACGATAGCGCTTGTTGGGAGGCAACCCAATTTTATTTTTGTTTATTGTTCCTGTTTAGTAATAAATAATTCATCTAGCTTGTGTTTAGATGTGGTTTTTTATTTTTAATTAGTGTTTGTGCCAAGTAGAACCTTTGGGAAGACTTGGGGGAAGTCTTTGCGGTCTTGCTGTAAAAAACAGAAACTCTAGCGCTCGCGAGATTTGCTGCCAGTTTTTACTGGAGAGTGCGATTAGGTTGATTCTTCTTGAAGATGATTAATAGACAAATTACTCACGTCCACAAATTTATTTAAGAATTTTTCAGGTTACATAAGTATTCTAAACCTACAGATTACTACATACTGTTCTGCTTTTGACAGATTCTGTTTTTCGTGTGTTGTTTGCTTATTTTGGTGAATCTATGGCTAGTATCGGGGGGTATGAACCATAGAGAAGTTTGAATACAGTAGGTTTAACACCAATATAAATAAAGAATGAGTTCATTACAGTACCATGAAGTGGTGGTATGTTTTCTTATACTAACGCAGCTCATGAGATTTTCTGTTGAGTTTTGTGTTGTGAAGTTTTCAAGTTTTGGGTAAAGATTTGATGGATTTTGGAATAAGGAGTGGCAAGAGACTAAGCTTGGGGATTCCCAAGGCACCCCAAGGTAAAATTCAAGGACAACCAAAATCCTAAGCTTGGAGATGCCCCGGAAGGCATCCCCTCCTTCGTCTTCATCTATCGGTAACTTTACTTGAGGCTATATTTTTATTCACCACATGATATGTGTTTTGCTTGGAGCGTCTTGTATGATTTGAGTCTTTGGTTTTTAGTTTACCACAATAATCCTTGCTGTACACACTTTTTGGAGAGACACACATGAATCGGAATTTATTAGAATACTCTATGTGCTTCACTTATATCTTTTGAGCTAGATAATTTTGCTCTAAGTGCTTCACTTATATCTTTTAGAGCACGGTGGTGGTTTTATTTTATAGAAATTATTGATCTCTCATGCTTCACTTATATTATTTTGAAAGTCTTTTAGAACAGCATGGTAATTTGCTTTGGCTATAAAATTAGTCCTAATATGATAGGCATCCAAGATGGGTATAATAAAAACTATCATAAAAAGTGCATTGAATACTGTGAGAAGTTTGATACTTGATAATTGTTTTGAGATATGAAGATGGTGATATTAGAGTCATGCTAGTTGAGTAGTTGTGAATTTGATAAATACTTGTTCTAAAGCTTGTGATTCCCGTAGCATGCACATATGGTGAACCGTTATGTGATGAAGTCGGAGCATCATTTATTTATTGATTGTCTTCCTTATGAGTGGCGGTCGGGAACGAGCGGTGGTCTTTGCCTACCAATCTATCCCCCTAGGAGCATGCGCGTAGTAGTTTGTTTCGATAACTAATAGATTTTTGCAATAAGTATGTGATTTCTTTATGACTAATGTTGAGTCCATGGATTATACGTTCTCTCACCCTTCCACCATTGCTAGCCTCTCTAGTATCGCGCAACTTTCACCGGTACCATACACCCACCATATACCTTCCTCAAAACAGCCACCATACCTACCTATTATGGCATTTCCATAGCCATTCTGAGATGTATTGCCATGCAACTTACCACCGTTCCATTTGTTATGACACGTCTCATCATTTTCATATTGCTTTGCATGATCATGTAGTTGACATCGTATTTGTGGCAAAGCCACTTTTATAATTCTTTCATACATGTCACTCTTGATTCATTGCACATCCCGGTTACACCGCCGGAGGAATTCACATAGATTCATATTTTGTTCTAGTATCGAGTTGTAATTTTTTGAGTTGTAAGTAAATAAAAGTGTGATGATCATCATTATTAGAGCATTGTCCCAAGTGAGGGAAGGATGATGGAGACTATGATTCCCCCACAAGTCGGGATGAGACTCCGGACGAAAAAAAGAGAAAACATAGGCGATAAAAAAGGCCCAAAAAATGAGAGAAAAAGAGAGAAGGGACAATGTTACTATCCTTTTACCACACTTGTGCTTCAAAGTAGCACCATGATCTTCATGATAAAGAGTCTCCTATGTTGTCACTTTCATATACTAGTGGGAATTTTACATTATAGAACTTGGCTTGTATATTCCAATGATGGGCTTCCTCAAAATGCCCTAGGTCTTCGTGAGCAAGCGAGTTGGATGCACACCCACTTAGTTTCTTTTGTTGAGCTTTCATACACTTATAGGTCTAGTGCATCCGTTGAATGGCAATCCCTATTCACTCACATTGATATCTATTGATGGGCATCTCCATAGCCCGTCGATACGCCTAGTTGATGTGAGACTATCTTCTCCTTTTTGTCTTCTCCACAACCACCATTCTATTCCACCTATAGTGCTATGTCCATGGCTCACGCTCATATATTGCGTGAAGATTGAAAAAGTTTGAGAACATTAAAAGTATGAAACAATTGTTTGGATTGTTATCGGGATTGTGCATGATTTAAATACTTTGTGTGGTGAAGATAGAGCATAGCCAGACTATATGATTTTGTAGGGATAACTTTCTTTGGCCATGTTATTTTGAGAAGACATGATTGCTTTGTTAGTATGCTTGAAGTATTATTATTTTTATGTCAATATTAAACTTTTGTCTTGAATCTTTAGGATCTGAACATTCATGCCACAATAAACGAAATTACATTGAGAATTATGCTAGGTAGCATTCCACATAAAAAATTCTATTTTTATCATTTACCTACTCGAGGACGAGCAGGAATTAAGCTTGGGGATGCTTGATATGTCTCCAACGTATCTATAATTTTTGATTGTTCCATGCTATTATATTATCTGTATTGGATGTTTAATGAGCTTTAATATACCATTTTATCTTATTTTTGGGACTAACCTATTAACCAAAGGCCCAGTGCAAATTGCTGTTTTTTTTGCCTATTTCAGTGTTTCGCAGAAAAGGAATATCAAACGGAATCCAAACGGAATGTAACCTTCGGGAGAGTTATTTTTGGAACAAACATGATCCAGGAGACTTGGAGTGGACGTCAAGAAAGAAGCGAGGAGGCCACGAGACAAGAGGGCGCGCCCCCACCCTCGTGGGCCCCTCGTAGCTCCATCGACGTACTTCTTCCTCCTATATATACCCATATACCCCGAAAACATCCAGGAGCACCACGAAACCCTATCTCCACCGCCGCAACCTTCTGTACCCGTGAGATCCCATCTTGGGGCCTTTTTCTAGCGCTCCGCCGGAGGGGGAACCGATCACGGAGGGCTTC